>NC_069499.1:259505729-260105729 GCF_027579735.1 Bombina bombina | reverse complement strand
CCATACTCTATCACTGTGCTGACTTAAACCATTCATTTATAATAACAGCGTTTAGGTTGCTCTAAGATTAGGAACTATGATGAACTAACTCTCTCCACGAGCTTAAGGGGGTTGTAGGCTATGAGTCCTATGTAAGGACCCGGTAACTGAATTTATGGAGATAACCCCTGCCATTTTAGTTTCAAACTACTCTTGATAAAACAGGTTTACAGGTGTTATCCATATCTAAGCATATATTAACCATAACAAACATTACAAACATTATCACCATATGCAGTGCAATCAATATTTGGTAAGATCTCACCGAGTCCGGTAGGCATTAGACAGTTCAGGTCTCATAGTCCTTATTAGACTCCATTTTTGGTGCAGCGGTTTTACCACTGCCTTTCTTGTAGCTCACTGTCGTCCATCTTGAAGTCGTGGTCCTCTGCATTGCAGGTTTGTCTGGATTAGGGCCCCTTATGACAACATCCTTGATCTGAGGAGCTTGAAATTTGATATTTAGAGCCTTGGATATCATATCCAAGTCCTCAGGTGTTTTGTAGGTGTAAGACTGTCCCTCATGTGAGATCTGTAGGCTAAACGGGAAGCCCCACCTGTATCTTATAGACCTCTCCTGAAGTGCCTTAGTGACAAAATGGACATCCTTGCGTTTCTGAACTGTGGTAGGGCTTAGATCTAAGTATACTTCAAGCGAGTGATCCAGGTACATGATGTTTTGTGATTTTCTGGCTTGTTGCCAAATCTTTTCCTTGTCAGTAAAGCGTAAAAATTTTAGAATAACGTCTTGTGGTGGAGAACCTGGGGAGGGTGGAGGTCTGAGGGCCCTATGGGCTCTTTCTAATTCTAGGTCAGGGGCCTGTGGATCTTGGAGAAGAAATTTGAAGAGGCCTTGCAGATGTTGCTGTAGATCCGTGAAAGAGACAGCCTTAGGAATGCCTCTTATCCTTAAATTATTCCGCCTCCCCCTGTTATCCAAATCTTCCACTTTGTCTTGTAGCGCTTCTATTTGTACATTGGCAATATTGGAGTATGCATTTAGGTTATCATACATCGTGCTTAGAGAGTCTTGTGAATCTTCAACGTATTCCATACGGTGGCCTAATTCTTTAATATCTTTCTTCATATTAACCAATTCAGAGGTAATTAGCGTTTTGAGGGCATCAAAATCTGCTTTTGTGGGCAGATTTGAAATGTTATCTTTGAGCTCTTTTATATTCTCTTCAGACATGGTAGTGTGTGTCTGCGGGTCTTCTGGGGTAACCCTTGGTAATAATAAAGATTGGTCTGTTAACGCCCCAGTAGAGGTATTTGATCCTTGAAAGAAACTGCTCACAGTTTTATTGGTAATGGAAGGGGTTTTCTGCACCTTATCAGATTTAGCAGACCTTTTAGACATGGTATGTATATAGAGCTATTTGCAGTTCCTGCAGGTATGGAGTATTCTAATATCAAAAAACAAAAATAGGCAGGCACTCTCCTAACCGCAAGAAGTGTTTTAAAAACAGTAACACTTTATTGGAAAATTATTAAAAGAATACATGCAGACACGGCAGTATAGGTAACAGACAGTCTAACATGTTTCACGCCACAACAGGCGCTTACTCATAGACTAAAGTCTGTGTCTAAACTCAGCACTTTTATTTGAAAGAGAGGCAGTCAAATTAACCCCCTCATATCCAAAAGAAAGCGAAAATAGGTAGAGTAAAAACAAAGCCTATATATGTGACACTGAAAAAACATTAGCTTGGATTTATAACATTAAAAGTATAAGTACCTATTCTGACTTTATATACCTAAAGTCTAATTTATCTCAATGCTAGTAACATCTTTAAGTTAAAAAAAGATGAACCATTAGTATACACATAGAGAATGATGAGAAAATAAAAACATTATTTGTAAACAGTTTTAAAACACTTCTTGCGGTTTGGAGAGTGCCTGCCTATTTTTGTTTTTTGGTTCTATTTCGGCTTGATCCGCCGTTTTGGCTACGGCACTCCAGGAGGTCAGGAGTCCAACGCCCACACAGATTATGGGGTTTCCGGGTCAGGAGCCGCTTGCTAAGGTTGCGGTCATCTCTACATTTGCAAGTATTCTAGTATCCTTGCAGATCCTTTGTAAAGTTAATTTGCACTATTCTTATAGAGAGCGCTCAGGATCCTGTAGTAGCTCAGATAAAGTAACTGTATATATATGGTGACCAAAAGGAAAAGAGCTTACATAGGGGTATAGTAATTATCCAGCGGCTGAGAGGTCTCTGTGTTTCATTTAGGTCTGTTATTCTGTCCTGTAGAACCAACCTTTTTAATGGCTGATTAGATATTATAGTCGCTTGGTTAATGTTTGATTTATATAGTTTTTCCTTTTCTTATAACATTTGTCTGCTTCATATTTCACCCCAGAGTATTCATTAGTTTGCAGGCATCTGGCCCATGTGTATGCACTGTTTCTATTAACCCCTATATGTTGTGCCCCTTAGATGCAGCTGCCATGCTGTTTAAGCAGCGATATTAACACCAAGCTTCATTTTACTTGTCCCAGTCAGGTATACATGTGTACCGGAGCAGTCCTACCTCTTTCCCTGTTGCGGTGAAATATGTATTATAGCTCTTAGATGAGCGCTCACTGCAGGGGTCCCATGCCGAGCAACATGTGCTCTAATATGGCCGCCGTAACTCTCCCGGTGGCTCGCTCGGCTGTGCTCTGTAAACTTTGTGAACACATCTCAGGTGGTCTTCATAGCACCAGTGACTACTGTTCCACAATCTGGCATAAGTTTGTAGTCTCTCTACGTGGTTCTATACATTTGGAGTCTAGCTCTGGCTCGGAGCTTGAATTCCTTGTGGCCATTCACTAGCATGGCCAAGCTCTAAGTCTTCCCACCAACCCTCCTCAAGGCTGTAAAGTGTAAACTGAATCTTGCCGTCTTACTTTAGATTATTTTTTAAAATTGTATTTAATTGTATTTATTTTAGGTAATTAATTTAATTATAGTGTAGTGTTAGGTGTAATTGTAAATTAGGTTACGATTTATTTTAATAAGGTAGAGCACAAAGGAAAGACTCAGGCAACTGCACTAACTTCTCCCACTGACTTCTCTGGGGCCCACTACAAAAATACCTTTTAGTTATTGCTCACTTGCTAACTCGACACTGTGCTTTAGGAATACTTTAAATTCCTATGTTCTCCACATAGAAGAAAACATTTCTATATATATCTATATCTATATATCTATCATCTATCTATCTATATATATATCTATATATATAGTATCCCACAAAAGTGAGTACACCCCTCACATTTTTAAAATATTTTATTATATTTCCAGGTGAAATTAGCAGGACAGCAGTATTAGCGGAACAGAAGCTGGCAGGGCTGTCTGATTATAGCTGCTAACTTTTACCCTGTGCTGCTTATATGATATTAACAAATAGAACTTCAATATCTCAGCTCATTTGTTCCCATTACATTGCTCAGAGCACACATCACACAGTTATGTTGGCCTGTTACTCCCTGGCTCTTTTCAGCTAGTTAGGGAGTGTGGGAAAACATCTAGATCTGCTGTGAGTACTATCGTATACATAAGGATTGAAAACGCACCAAGATCTTTCTCAGTTTTAGAAGCTTCAGCTGCAAAATATGTAATTAAGCTCCAGATCCCCACACTACCGGACAGATTGCCAACATCCTGTTGAAGTACCTGCAGACTCTACATCTTCGAATATCCTGTTAGTGCCTTGTACAGCTAGCTGGTTTGCTGTGAATACCAGCCCGCACCCACAGGCACAATTGAGTGCCGCTCCACATTGTGAGTACCCTGCACTTGTTCTATTTTTGTTGTTGGTCGTCACAGATTCACACATACGGCGCCTCTTTCCTTGTGCTTTGTTTCTATATGTGTGCATTTTCGTCTATTTGGATGACATCCTCATCTACTCAAACAACAAAGAGGTTCACATCAAGCATGTCACTTGGGTATTACAGCGCCTCAGAACACATCAACTTTTTGCTAAGCCTGAGAAGTGTCTATTCCATGTTACTGAGCTGTCCTTCCTTGGGTACCAAATCACCCCTTCAGGCCTCAAGATGGAACAGAATAAACTAGATGCGATAAAAGATTTGCCCACTCCTACCCGTAATAAACAGGTCCACCGCTTCTTAGGTTTTGCCAACTTTTACTGAAAGTCCATCAAAGGTTTCTCAGCAATTGACAAACCCCTCACCGCACTCAATGGTTCAAATGTTCGTTTCAATTGGAACATAAAGGCTCAGGAAGCTTTTGACCTACTGAAAACATCTTTTACTTTGCACCGATTCTTCATTTTGCTGATCCACAGCTACAATATATACTGGAAAATGATGCGTCTAACTATGCTATGGGTGCTATACTATCACAACGCAAATCTCCTACAGATCCTATTCATCCTGTTGCATTCTTTTCAAGATTAATGTCTTCTGCAGAGCTGAACTACTTCATCGGAGAAAAAGAGATTCTCGTAATAAGAAAATCACTAGAACATTGGCGTTATCTTCTGGAGGGCACCACTATTCCTATTCTTATTTATACGGATCACCGTAATTTAGAGTATTTACAATCCAGTAATACACTTTCTGCTCGTCAACTCCGTTGGAGTCTCTACTTCGCCAGGTTCAACTTTCATATCACATACCGGCCAGGTTCCAAGAACGGGAAAGCCGATGCGCTTTCAAGAAGTCAGCTTCCATCCACAACCGAGACACCTCCACAAACAATACTACCATCTCACTCCTTCATTGGTATAACTCAAGATCTTTCTAGGTCCATTCATCTACCATCTCACTCCTTCATTGGTATAACTCAAGATCTTTCTAGGTCCATTCGTCTGGAACAACTGAAGGACAACAGTATAACTAAAGATACCTTACAGAAAAGGTTGGATGGGTTGTTTTGTCACAATGATAAAGTATACATACCTCCTATATTAAGGAATTCTCTCCTTTCCAACCATCACAATTCTCCATTAGCTGGACACCCAGGCATACATAGAACACAGGATCTTCTGCAAATAAATTTTTGGTGGCCCAACATGTTACAATCCATAAAAGAATACATGAAATCTTGCCATATATGTGCCACTCTTAAACCCGAAAAGGCTCGCCCGTTTGGTTTTCTCACACCTTTACCCATTTCTGATCGACCTTGGCATACCATTGGTATGGATTTTATTGTTGATCTACCTCCTTCTTCTAATTACACCACCATACTTGTGGTTGTCGATCTCTTCACTAAGATGGGACATTTCATTCCATTTAGGAAACTTCCTACCTTCCGATACAGCTCACCTTTTCATCAATGAGATTATTAGGTTACATGGATTACCTACCATTATCATCACAGACCGTGGAACACAATTCACGTCAAGATTCTGGATACAATTGTGTACATTACTCAACATAGACCACCATTATAGTGCCTCTTTCCATCCTCAGATGAATGGCCAAACATAAAGGCTGAACCAATGGTTGGAGCAATATATACAATGCTATTGTTCCGCCCAAAAAGATAAATGGTCAGACCATTTAGCTATTGCAGAATTTGCATACAATAACTCAATAAATGCTTCTACTAAACGTTCTCCTTTCTACTCCAACTATGGGTTTAATCCCACCTTCCAATTACTCACTCATTCTCATCAAACTTCTTCCCAAGTTGACGACACTGTTAACACATTGGCAGAGACTTTCTCACAACTTGCAGACAATATCAAACTTGCACAAGAAAGACAGAAAAAAAACTATGATGCCAAGAGAAGGAGACCTCCCACTTATAAAATTGGTGATAAAGTTTGGCTTTCTACCAAAAACCTCAAGTTGAATACACCCTGTAAGAAGTTTTCACAACTTTTCATTGGTCCTCTCACTATTAAAAAAGTTGTGAATGAGAACGCTGTAACCCTAAATCTATGTCAGGAATACCGGATTCGCTCAACCTTTCATGTCTCACTGCTCAAACCATTCACTTCTACTAGGAGACATTCCGCTACAGACAGTACTCCAGATGTTATTGCTGAAGAGGAGATTTACGAGATAAGTAAAATTCTTGATTCCAGATGCTACAAAGGTACACTATAGTATTTGATTCACTGGAAAGGGTATTCCTCCGACGAGGGCTCTTGGGAACCTTCCACTCATCTCAATGCTACCCATCTTTTATCTCATTTCCATCGATCCAACCCAGATAGACCAGGACCTACAACTGCTGTGCAGTCCCTTTGACGGGGGGATATGTCATGGATTCTCACTATTGCTGCCTACCCTTTTAAGCTTACCTCATAAATTCCCATGATCCTCTGTGTTCCTTGCCAATTAATGAAGATTTAGTGTAGCAAATAGTTCTCTGAATGCAGCTCTCTACCTAAAGCCTTATTGGCTAACTGTTATAACAGTTTATACCTAACTCTCAACAAGCTTTTCTGGCTCTTCAGTGAGTATTAACTACAACATTTGACTGGATTAATTCAGACCGCAACTGGGACCATTTGAGAGACTCTCCTGCTCATTTACTCTGAACTAACACAATTAACAACGTGTAAACCTTCCAAGGTTTAATCTCATCACTAACCCTTTTGTGGAGTTGCCAAGACCTTTTTCAACTTTAACTTCGCTGAACCGTTACTGTTTTCTTCTGGCTCACATTCCGGACCTTCACCGCAGCACAAGTACAGCTAGACTGTCAGCAAATCCGCCGTGCGGATTAGAGGAACCTCTGCTGACACACAACAGCCTGTCACAGTTTCCACGCACCGGATTGGAGAAGGTAACTCTCAGGTCAGCCCCTTAGCTCACTCTTTCCACGGGATTGGTGCCTGAACACACACCCCTCTGCCTTCATCTCACAACGGCTGTACACGCTGTTCACTTCTAAAGGGAAAACACGCTTAACTATTTGCCATCAAGTACAATCTTTTGCAAACACATCTGCCATTCAGAGTGGTTAATGGACTGTTTTGTTACAAAGTAATGTACCTTATCTGAACTGTTACATATGATCAGTGTGTAGTATCTACATTACCATACGAGATTACTGCTTTGCAGGACATACTTTTTCACACCTCCTGTAACCAAATAACACAGGAGAGCAATTACATCCTTTCCCTTACATCTATCCTAATCTGCTGTTGTGATCCAAACCAGCTTGTAATAAAACCTTCAAAACCTGTCACATCAGACAACATGACATGGTTCCAGTAATCCATGTCCTTAGTCTGCTTGTCTTCAACA
Source organism: Bombina bombina (assembly GCF_027579735.1). NCBI lineage: Eukaryota > Metazoa > Chordata > Amphibia > Anura > Bombinatoridae > Bombina > Bombina bombina. Next base: position 260,098,469 of record NC_069499.1, on the reverse strand, counting down.
AACTGTTGGCAGGCTTTCTTGTTTATCATCTTTAGAAGAGGCTTCCTTCTGGGACGACAGCTATGCAGACCAATTTGATGCAGTGTGCGGCATATGGTCTGAGCACTGATAGGCTGACCCCCCCCCACCACTTTAACCTCTGCAGCAATGCTGGCAGCACTCCTATTTCCCAAAGACAACCTCTGGATATGATGCTGAGCATGTGCACTCAACTTCTCTGGTCGACCATGGCGAGGCCTGTTCTGAGTGAAACCTGTCCTGTGAAACCGCTGTATGGTCTTGCCCACTGTGCTGCAGCTGTTTTAGGGTCTTTGCAATCTTCTTATAGCTTAGGCCATCTTTATGTAGAGCAACAATTCTTTTCTTCAGATCCTCAGAGAGTTCTTTGCTATGAGGTGCCATGTTGAACTTCCAGTGACCAGTATGAGAGACTGTGAGAGCGATAACACCAAATTTAACACACCTGCTCCTCATTCACACCTGAGACCTTGTAACACTAACGAGACACATGACACTGTGTACTCACTTTTGCCAACGGTTTAGACATTAATGACTGTGTGTTGAGTTATTTTGAGGGGACAGCAAATGTACACTGTTATAAAGGCTGTACACTCACTACTTTACATTGTAGCAAAGTGTAATTTCTTGATGTGTTGTCACATGAAAAGATATAATAAAATATTTACAAAAATGTGAGGGGTGTACTCACTTTTGTGGGATACTGTATATATATATATATATATAGATAGATAGATAGATAGATAGATAGATAGATAGATAGATAGATAGATAGATAGATAGATAGATAGATAGATAGATAGATATATTGTATATACATATATATATATATATATATATATATATATATATATATATATATATATCTAATTAAAAATAAAAAGAAAATTTTTTTCTAAGTGAAGAACATCAGAATTATATATACTATGCAAAAAAGGCAGCACTCACTGGTCATTTGTAAGTAAAATTTAGCTTTTAATAATACAAAAAGTTAAAATCTTGGGAAAAACATATGTTTTTCCCAAGATTTTAACTTTTTGTATTATTAAAAGCTAAATTTTACTTACAAATGACCAGTGAGTGCTGCCTTTTTTGCATAGTACATACTGTTTTGACATTGCACCCTGGCAGCTGCTACTAAATATATGGTGTGCATTCCTACACAGGACTTTGCTATATATATATATATATATATATATATATATATATATATATATATATATATATATATATATATATATATATATATATATATATAGATGCTCAAAAAACAAAGTATTGCAGTATGCAGTGATACCTTTTTTATTGGACTAACATAATATTTAAAAGACAAGCTTTCGAGAGTTTTCCTCTCTTCCTCAGGTCTGAAGCAATACTGATCATTCTGATATAGATACACATCACATACAACAAATGGAAGGGAGGAAGGGGGGTGAGAGGGGGGGTCATAAAAGCAGAGAATGTGTCTGAAGGAGAAAATAGCTGAGAATAGCCAGAAAGAATAAATAAACAGAGGAGAGTAAATAGGTCAGATAAGAGGAAAAACAAAAAGGAAAAAGAAACCAATATAGGACAATAAGATGAGAGATTATAGAAAGTTATGGTAGTGTGTGAGAAAGCCAGAGTCTACATTAAGTCCTTCATTTCTGGTATTGAAATGTGTGATCATTTTCATCTCAAACGTCTTTCGTTCATGAGAGTCTTTGAAATTCCCTTTAAGAATTTTAATCCTGAGGTTAAGGATGGAGTGACCAGTCTGGGTGAAGTGATGACCAACAGGGGTACAATATTCATTTTCCTTGTGGTTTTTGATCGAGTGTCTGTGTAGATTCATTCTGAGATGCAGCTTTAGGCCAGTTTCTCCAATGTAGCAACCTCTGTCACACGCTGTACACTGTATTATGTACACCACATTAGCAGATGAGCACAAATAGGATCCCTTAATATTGTATGACGCGTTGTTGTGTCTGGCTGTGTTGTTGTCACATATATGTTAACACAGTTTGCAGAGTGATTTGTTGCATCGTGCAGTGCCATTCTGTGTGCGCTTCTGTTCTGTGGTTAATTTGCTGCGGACCAATCTCTGTCATTTAATTCATTTCAACCGTCAATAAACCTTAAAATGGACTTTTCAAATCATAGTGTGAACTTCTTGGACTGCACAATAACTGTCACCAATGGCATCCTTCGTTCATCTATATACAGAAAACCCACAGACAGGTACAGCTACCTCCACAATTCCAGCTTCCATCCCAATCACACCAAACAAGGTATCATCTACAGCCAAGCTATCAGATATCACCGCATTTGCTCTGACACAAAAGACAGAGATCACCACCTCAGTACACTGTCAGAGTCATTTAGGCAAAAGGGCTACAAGGAAAGGACAATATCTAAAAAAATCAAATGTGCCCTAAAAACACCACGGGAAAGACTCCTACAATACAAAGAAAAGGAAAACAAAACAAGAACCCCTCTAGTAGTCACTTACAACCCTACTCTGGAAGGAGTGCGCAAAATTATTAAAGATCTACAACCACTAATTTCAGAGGACCCCACACTCAAAAAAATATTTCCTGAACCCCCCATACTAGCATTCAAACAACCGCCTAACCTGAGACAGAGATTGGTCCGCAGCAAATTAACCACAGAACAGAAGCGCACACAGAATGGCACTGCACGATGCAACAAATCACTCTGCAAACTGTGTCAACATATATGTGACAACAACACAGCCAGATACAACAACGCGTCATACAATATTAAGGGATCCTATTCGTGCTCATCTGCTAATGTGGTGTACATAATACAGTGTACAGCGTGTGACAGAGGTTGCTACATTGGAGAAACTGGCCTAAAGCTGCATCTCAGAATGAATCTACACAGACACTCGATCAAAAACCACAAGGAAAATGAATATTGTACCCCTGTTGGTCATCACTTCACCCAGACTGGTCACTCCATCCTTAACCTCAGGATTAAAATTCTTAAAGGGAATTTCAAAGACTCTCATGAACGAAAGACGTTTGAGATGAAAATGATCACACATTTCAATACCAGAAATGAAGGACTTAATGTAGACTCTGGCTTTCTCACACACTACCATAACTTTCTATAATCTCTTATCTTATTGTCCTATATTGGTTTCTTTTTCCTTTTTTGTTTTTCCTCTCATCTGACCTATTTACTCTCCTCTGTTTATTTATTCTTTCTGGCTATTCTCAGCTATTTTCTCCTTCAGACACATTCTCTGCTTTTATGACCCCCCCTCTCACCCCCCTTCCTCCCTTCCATTTGTTGTATGTGATGTGTATCTATATCAGAATGATCAGTATTGCTTCAGACCTGAGGAAGAGAGGAAAACTCTCGAAAGCTTGTCTTTTAAATATTATGTTAGTCCAATAAAAAAGGTATCACTGCATACTGCAATACTTTGTTTTTTGAGCATCTATCTACTGGACTAACACGGCTACTCCAATCTTCACTATATATATATATATATATATATATATATATATATACATATATATATATATATATATATATATATATATATATATATATATATATGTGTGTGTGTGTGTGTTTGTGTGTATGTGTTCATTTATGTAAATTTATGCACAGTATGTGTCCGCATACATATTAATAGCTATAAACACATAAATACTAATCTTGTGCATTGGTAAAAAAAAAAAAAAATTCAAATGCAAAGCTTATTTGAATCAGCCAATAAAAATGCAATGCCACCATGGACCCCTGCTGCTGTGGACCCGCCCCTGCCCTAAACAGCAGGATTCAAGATGGTGGGTGAAATCGTATGGTTCCAGCTTTAGGTTTTTTTGGGGGTGTTATTTTAGGTATTTTTTTTGTGTTGTTTTTTTTGGATAGGTTTTTTTGGGGGGTTACTTTAGGTTTTAGAATAGAGTTTTTTTAGTGGGGCTTTTTTAATTTTTAGGTATTTTTATTAGTAAAGGGTCTTTATTATTTTTAAGTTTTTTACTGTTAGTGGGTTTTTTAAGGATAGGGTGTTAGGATAGGGTTTTTTTCGGGGTGTCTTTTTTGATGTTTGATGTTTACTGCAAGCAGCCAGGTGTGCACACTAAAAATCAAACCTTGCACTACTATGGGCCCCCCTATTACTGTATATAGTGACACTGTTTAACTCACCAGCACTGTATATAGTGAGTTAGTGACACAGTCTGTAATCTGCCGGTAAGATGGTTGGCCTGACCCTACCCGTCCCAGTACGTTATAAAGTGACCACAGTAGTCTGTGACATGGTCCAGCCCCCCGTACTGTATATAGTGGTACTGTATGGTGACACTGTTTACCCCCCGCCCCCATGCTGTAGTAACAAGGTCTGTAATTTGCTGGTTCCACAAACATACACACACACATACATGCATAAATACACACACAGTCACATACATACACACATACAACCAAACACATAAACACCAATGGGAAAAACAGAAACACTAACCCCTGTAGTCAGAGACAGAGACACTAGTGAAACATCACGTCACACTCACATGGTATCAGTGCAGGCAGTGGCAGGTCAACATTTTGCGACCTCTGCACTCCCTGTAGTTCCGCCTCTGCTTCAGTCACCTCTGTAACCCCCTGATAATGGCCCTGTCTCCCTCTATGATCCCTCAATCCTCCCTCTCCCTCACTCCTCTATAATTCTCCCTCTTATCACTTACTGTGGACGCTCACCACAGGCACTCTGTACATAAATAAGTGTTTATATAAAAAAAAGTGCCTATGAGCATGATCGATATGCAGTATGCAGTGCTGTGTGTATACAGTATGTAAGTAGTATGTGTAAAATAACTATCACTTAGATTTAGAGTTCTGTGGTAGCCGTCAAAAGCAGCGTTAAGGGGTCCTAACGCTGCTTTTTACCACCCGCTGGTATTTAGAGTCAGTCAGGAAAGGGTGTAACGCTCACTTTCCAGCCGTGACTTTTCCATACCGCAGATCCCCTTACGCCAGTTGCGTATCCTATATTTTCAATGGGATCTTCCTAACGCCGGTATTTAGAGTCTTGGCTGAAGTGAGCGGTAGACCCTCTACCGACAAGACTCCATCCGCAGAAAAAAGTCAGTAGTTAAGAGCTTTCTGGGCTAATGCCGGTTCATAAAGCTCTTAACTACTGTGCTCTAAAGTACACTAACACCCATAAACTTCCTATGTACCCCTAAACAGAGGCCCCCCCACATCGCCGCCACTATAATAACATTTTTAAACCCCTAATCTGCCGACCGCACATCGCCACCACCTACATTATCCCTATGAACCCCTAATCTGCTGCCCCTAACATTGCCGACACCTACATAATATTTATTAACCCCTAATCTGCCCCCCAACGTCGCCGCTACCTTACCTACACTTATTAACCCCTAATCCGCCGATAGGACCTCGCCGCCACTCTAATAAATGTATTAACCCCTAAACCGCCACACTCCCGCCTTGCAAACCCTATAATAAATAGTATTAACCCCTAATCTGCCCTCCCTAACATCGCCGTCACCTAACTTCAAGTATTAACCCCTAATCTGCCGACCGGACCTCGCCGCTACTCTAATAAATGTATTAACCCCTAAAGCTAAGTCTAACCCTAACCCTAACACCCCCCTAAGTTAAATATAATTTTATTCTAACAAAATAAATTAACTCATTAAATAAAGTATTCCTATTTAAAGCTAAATACTTACCTATAAAATAAACCCTAACGAATAATTATATTGTAGCTATTTTAGGATTTATATTTATTTTACAGGCAACTTTGTATTTATTTTAACTAGGTACAATAGCTATTAAATAGTTATTTACTATTTAATAGCTACCTAGTTAAAATAATTACAAAATTACCTGTAAAATAAATCTTAACCTAAGTTACAATTAAACCTAACACTACACTATCAATAAATAAATTATATAAATTAACTACAATTACATACAATTAAATAAACTAAACTAAATTACCAAAAAAACAAACACTAAATAACAGAAAAATAAAAAAAAGATTACAATAATTTTAAGCTAATTACACCTACTCTAAGCCCCCTAATAAAATAACAAAGCCCCCCAAAATAAAAAAAATCCTACCCTAATCTAAATTAAAAAAGTTAACAGCTCTATTACTTTACCAGCCCTTAAAAGGGCTTTTTGCGGGGCATGCCCCAAAGATATCAGCTCTTTTGCCTGTAAAAAAAAAACACAATACCACCCCCCAACATTACAACCCACCACCCACATACCCCTACTCTAACCCAAACCCCCCTTAAATAAACTTAACACTAGCCCCTGAAGATCTCCCTACCTTGAGCCGTGTTCACCCAGCCGGGCACTGATGGACCAAAAGAAGACATCCGGAGTGGCAGAAGTCTTCATCCTATCCGGGCAGAAGAGAACATCCAGACCGGCAGACATCTTCATTCAAGCGGCATCTTCTATCTTCATCCATCTGACGAGGAGCGGCTCCATCTTCAAGACCTCCGGCGCGGAACATCCTTCTTCAACGACAACTACCCGATGAATGAAGGTTCCTTTAAGAGACGTCATCCAAGATGGCGTCCCTCGAAATCCGATTGAACTTGAATCTGATTGGCTGATTCAATCAGCCAATCAGATTTTTCCTACCTTTAATTCCGATTGGCTGATGGAATCCTATCAGCCAATCGGAATTCGAGGGACGCCATCTTTGATGGCGTCATTTAAAGGAACCTTCATTCGTCGGGTAGTCATCATTGAAGAAGGATGTTCCGCGCCGGAGGTCTTGAAGATGGAGCCGCTCCTTGTCGGAAGGATGAAGATAGAAGATGCCGCTTGGATGAAGATGTCTGCCGGTCCGGATGTCCTCTTCTGCTCGGATAGGATGAAGACTTCTGCCGCTCCGGATGTCTTCTTTTGGTCCATCGGTGCCCGGCTGGGTGAACACGGCTCAAGGTAGGGAGATCTTCAGGGGGGTAGTGTTAGGTTTATTTAAGGGGGGTTTAGGTTAGAGTAGGGGTATGTGGGTGGTGGGTTGTAATGTTGGGGGGTGGTATTGTGGGTTTTTTTACAGGCAAAAGAGCTGATTTCTTTGGGGCATGCCCCGCAAAAAGCCCTTTTAAGGGCTGGTAAGGTAATAGAGCTGTTAACTTTTTAAATTTAGATTAGGGTAGGGAATTTTTTTTATTTTGGGTCTTTGTTATTTTATTAGGGGGCTTAGAGTAGATGTAAATAGCTTAAAATTCTTGTAATATTTTTTTATTTTTTTGTAATTTAGTGTTTGTTTTTTTGGTAATTTTGTTTAGTTGATTTAATTGTAGGTAATTGTAGTTAATTTATTTAATTAATTTATTGATAGTGTAGTGTTAGGTTTAATTGTAACTTAGGTTAGGATTTATTTTACAGGTAATTTTGTAATTATTTTAACTAGGTAGCTATTACATAGTAAATAACTATTTAATAGCTATTGTACCTGGTTAAAATAAATACAAAGTTGCCTGTAAAATAAATATAAATCCTAAAATAGCTACAATATAATTATTTGTTATATAGTAGCTATATTAGGGTTTATTTTACAGGTAAGTATTTAGCTTTAAATAGGAATACTTTATAATGGTTTAAATTTATGCTTCATATTTATGATCCACTAGAATACATGCAGAACAGACCCCCTGGAGCAGAAGTGTGAGTGCATGAATATTCTATGTTAAAAACATACACCTAGATTTAGAGTTTTGTCGGTAAAGACCCGCGTAGCTAATGCTGTTTTTTTTTCCCAGCGCACCCTTAAGACAACGCTGGTAGTTAGAGTTCTCTGAAGGGCTGCGTTAGGCTCCAAAAAGGGAGAGTAAAGGCATATTTACCGCCACTTCAACTCTCAATACCAGCGTTGCTTATGGTAGCGGCTAGCTGGAAAAACTTGCTTGTGCTCGATTCCCCCATAGGAAACAATGGGGCAGTTTGGGCTGAGAAAAAAACTAGCACCTGCAAAAAAGCAGCGTTCAGCTCCTAACGCAGCCCCATTGTTTCCTATGAGGAAACAGTTTCTAAGTCTGCACCTAACACCCTAACATGTACCCCGAGTCTAAACACCCCTAACCTTACACTTATTAACCCCTAATCTGCCGCCCCCGCTATTGCTGACCCCCGCATTACACTATTAACCCCTAATCTGCCGCTCCAGACACCGCCGCAACCTACATTATACCTATGTACCCCTAATCTGCTGCCCCTAACATCGCCAACACCTACATAATATTTATTAAACCCTAATCTGCCCCCCCAACGTCGCCGCTACCTTACCTACACTTATTAACCCCTAATCTGCCAACCGGACCTCGCCGCTACTCTAATAAATGTATTAACCCCTAAAGCTAAGTCTAACCCTAACCCTAACACCCCCCTAAGTTAAATATAATTTTATTCTAACGAAATAAATTAACTCTTATTAAATAAAGGATACAACAATAAATTATTTGTATGTGCAATTTTCCCGTAGGTGACTTAGAACTTCTTTCTGTAAATATCTGCAAAAAACTCCCAAACTTGATGAAGATTCATTCAAAATACATGAAGATTACATTAATGCTTAAAGGGACATGAAACTTTAAATTGTTCATTCATGATTTAGGTAGAGCATACAATTTAAACAAGTTTCTATTTTACTTCTTTTTCATATGTGCTTCATTCTCTTGGTATCATTTGTTGCAGGAGCAGCAATGCACTACTGGTTTCTAACTGAACACATGGGTGAGCCAATGACAATCAGTATATATATATATATATATATATATATATGCAGCCACCAATCAGCAGCTAGAACCTAGGTTCATCTTCAGCAAAATATAACAAGAGAAGGAATTCAATTAAATAATAAAAGTATATTAAAAAGTTGCTCTGTCTATATCATTAATGTCTAATTATGACTTTACTCTCCCTTTAATGTTTAACCAATCATAAACAGAAATGTCAACAACCTGGAAATATCATATATGTGACTCAGACAGTTTTCTTGGTTCATATGTTACCTTTTTTAATGGATTGGAATCACCAGAAAATGAAGACAAAAATCACGCAAGTTGCATATGTAAACTAGATTGAATACATCATCAGTCAAATGGCAACAGACAACCATTTTTGTATAACAACAGGACAGACTGATTCTCTTTACATGTTGGAATTAAATTAACCACAGATATGAATTAGAAATAAGGTTATTGAGGTTTGGTCAAATGCTCTACTGACAAGTGAGAAAATGTTGTTGTTATTTGTATCGGCGCAAGCGAGGGAATCCGCGCCGCCCGTAATTTCACCTCGCACATTGGGGTATTACATATATTGCGCTGTCAGATGCTAAACTGGCGTAAGTAGGACAAACTGGCGATCTTCTGAAATGTGCGCAAATACACATTTTAGTCGCAAGTAACTTACGCCAGTATTTTGTCCACGAAAGTGTCAATAAAGAGTAGTTTATGCAAATTAGGCTAACACTCGTAAAAATGAACCGCGATTTCATATAACATTGCGACACGTAATTATGCTATTCAAAATTCATATATAAACCCATATATAAAGAGATGAAGGTAATACAATTATAATTTCCCATTGTTCTCTCCTCCAAGTATTGTTGATTGTTTTGAGAAGAAATTTAAAGTAAATAAGCAAGTATATGTCCACAATTTGATCAAGTACCTACAAGCTCAATCCATTTGATTATGTTGTGGCTTCAAACTATTTCAAATACACAATTAAACCTTAAAAAAACAATATCATAGTATACTGTCCCTTTAACCTTGAGATGCTGCTTAAATGTATGTGTTTGTTAAGGCTTCCAGGGAGTTACAGTGCTTTTTTAGTCACTGCAAGGGTTCCTGCGCCTGCAATTTGTGGCGAGATGAGAATGGAGTAGATTTTCTGAATTCTGCGCGCGTAAGTCCTTACGCTGTATATTGGATACCAAATTGCGCGTCTGTTCTATGTTAGTCTATTGGTAAAAAAAATAAGTCCGAAGGGTGAAAAATACGCGCGTAACTTGTATGCTACGCCGTATATGTAATACCAAAATCGCGTAAAATCTGGCGTCACCGGCTTTTGCGGGCGACGCTCCATATGTAATGGGGCCCCTGATCTGCCTTTCTGCGTTATTATAAAGGTATCCATGGTATCTTTTTTTCTGTAACAGCACAGCCATGATGCTTGATCATATATATAAAATGTAAGAGAACTTGTAATTTCCACTCCAAAAAAAGATGTTCACAATATTTGTGCTATGCAGTCTTTTAAGCTCTGGATGATCTAATTGTTATACCTGTGAGACGATAGGATGTATTGGTAATAGTGAAGCCTTTGACAGTTCTGCGGAATCCTGGTCCAAGCATATAGAAAGATTGGAACAGTATTTAAAATTGAATTACATTTCCCCAGAGAAACACATGTCAGCATTACTCAGTGTAACATGAGGAAAAACGTACAGCTTTGTGAGCAGTCTAACACTAGAAAAGATAAATTCTAAACCTTCAGAGTGCGTGGGAGAGAGATAGAGAGAGAGACAGATAGACAGAGAGAGAATACAAAATATATAATAACAATTGGCACTCAAACCTTTTTTTTTTTTTGTTTAATAGCTAAAAGATTTGAGTTTAAAAAGTAGTACGTGATCACTCTAAAATATGTAACTGAGAAAGTTATTAGAATGCTGTGATTTAAAATGCATCTTAATGATGGTCTTTGGTATAGGTTTGTAGGTGGTTTGTGCAGTACAAAGAGGTTTTGATCATAGCAAAAAAAATAGTTTTAAGAGCAACTGAAATTGGAGTATCTATGGTAACTACTGCAGAAAAAAAAAAAAAAAAAAAAAAGGAAAATAAAAAACAAAGAACTACAAAATGATTTACAGCCATGGACATAGTTAATCAGTCTTAAAAAATGATTTGTGATTAAGTTTAAACTAAAAAAACAAAATCAGAGATTACAAATATAGTACTGTATGCAATGGAGTTAGTTCTCGCATGTAATTCTCTCAGATTCAGTAAGTTTCTACTCCTGCAGAATTTATGGGCAAACATCAAATACTGTGTATACTCTGAATAGAGAATAGGCAAATATTCTAGAGATTCTTGGCTATAAACGTTCAGGTTAAAGATATTTATAACAAAGTGATATGTGCCAAATTAGAGCTCAGACTAAATGGTTTTGGATAAACCACAGCTATTTTATCTCAATTAAATTACATACAGGTTACTCAAAAAACTGCACAAACAGTCATTTATTTCCATACAAATAATAAAGTTTAGTTATGGTTAGGCAGGGCATAAATGTTCTGCAGCATTGGAATACATTTTTTATAATACCATGAGGTTTTTATTAAATCTTTTATAAATAAAGTTGCAAACAATAACCTGCATGTCTTTTCTTAAACTCTATAGTAGAAAGAAAGAAGAGGTTTTAATGGACTAAAAATGTATTCAAATTGTAATAAACAAGGTTGTAAACAAAAGTGTGTGTCCTTTTTTTTCTAATCTTTATAGTGAAAAGAAGAAGGTGTTATCCTTGTATAAATTAGATCCTTATGGTAAATTTATATAACTTTGATTTTCATGTAGGGGCTCCCATGAGCCACTGCTCAAATAAATACACATTTATTTAAGCCAGGTGTTCACTCACTATTACCACAATAATCACCTAGCTATTAAAATTGTATTTCAAATTGGGGCTTTTGGGCTTTAAAACAAGGGGACATGGTGGTCTTTAGGCCTTTTTTGATCACATGTTCCAGGCGCTTATCAACTACTTTATTTTTGATTACTACTTTGTATACTCCTAAGACATGCACCTTTAAAAAGGGCAACCAATTACCTTTCCAGTGATGTCTCTTAGGGGTTAGTAGGAGTTAAGGGAGCTGATACTGAGAGGTTTTTATATGCACCCTCCCCCATCTAGCTCTCTTCTTATGTTTAGTGAACCTGCTACTTTTCTTTTACAAGATATGATGAGTCCACGGATTTCATCCTTACTTATGGGATATCGCCTCCTCGTCAGCAGGAGGAGGCAAAGAGCACCACAGCAGAGCTGTATATATAGCTCCTCCCTTCCCTCCCACCCAGTCATTCTCTTTGCTGTGTTAGTGATAGGAAGAGGTAAAGTAAGGTGTTAGTTTAGATTCTTCAATCAAGAGTTTATTATTTTCAATATAGTACCAGTGAGTGCTATTTTACTCAGGGGTAAAGCTACAGGCTTTTCAACATTGGGAGCTGAGGAGATTCTATATTTCTCTGTGTCTCCCATACTGTTGCTGCCCTGCTGATGGTCTTAGCAGATATTATCTAAGGCCCTGTTTGTCCCCACAGATCTGCAGGAGGTGATAACAGAATCTTTTCTTCATGTGGGACAGGTGCAGGCTGCACCAGCATTGAGGTATGTACAGTCTTTATTTCCGGGTAATCGATGCAAGTTCAGAACAGACTGGCCTTATTTTCTATATCAGGAAGGGGTAATCAACTTGCAAATGTGATGTTAAGCATGGATGTTTTCCCCTTGTGTTATATGTGCTGACATGTTATGGTACCCTAGAAATTCAGCTGTGAGTTATAGCGAGCTTTGAGTTACTAGCCCAATTGCATTGAGAGTGGGCTTGACGCTGGGGATTTTGTTTCTATTCCGGTGCTTATACATGAGCATGGATAGGCAAGGGGAAGCATTCTTTATTCAAAGCCCATTTGGATTGAGAGGTTCAGGTTTATTCAGGAGTCATTTTCATTACGACTTTTGTAGGCCATGCGGTTCTCCTTATCGGAGTTAGACTACCGTCCACGAAGGGCGGGGCTTAACGTTGCACGCTATATCGCGCAGTTGGTGTTCCAAGGTTCCGAGAGTGTACCTCGAGGCTCCGGTGTTCTCCTAAGTCCGCTTGTTTTAGTCAGCAAATTCACAAGCGGTCTTAGGCACGCAGTCCATGGAGGATTATTGGTTGGCTTGTGGGGACAGGTAGGCGCCACAGCAGAGCTGTGGCGTGGTGAAAATGATTTATTTTGACATAAGTTGGTTAGAGTGTACTATTTTAGGGGTGATCTTCTGAAAGCCATTATAGTGATCCCTGATATTACATTGTTTTGTTAAGACCCATTAAAAACTAAAGAGTTTTATTTTTAAAGACACAGTACACTCGTTTTACAAAAATATTTTTTCCAAAGTTCTTGTTATTTTTAATTAGTACCACAACCAATATTGCTTGTTTTTTTGTCATGGCTGAGCTTCAGGAAAGCACTTGTTCTATGTGTTTAGATGCCAATGTGGAACCCCTTATTACTTTTTGTCCCTCATTTACTGAAAGGGCTTTACAATTTAAAGAACAAATTTTCTTTAATGCAAGTGTATCTAAGGATGTTTTCTCCCCAAGCGTCACAACCTTTAACGCCCGCTCAAGCGACGCCGTGTTCCTCAACTGCGTCCACTTCATTCACTCTGCAGGATATGGCTGCAGTTATGTCATCCACTCTTACAGAGGTTTTATCTAAGTTGCCAGTGTTGCAAGGCAAACGCAGCAGGACAGAGGCTCATGTGGTCCCTGCGACTTCTGATGCCTTGATGGCTATCTCCGATATACCCTCCCAGGGCTCTGAATTGGGAGGTTGGGAGGCCCTGTCTGAAGGGGAACTGTCTGACTCGGGTAGTGCATTGCCCCCGACAGATTCGGACGTCATGTCCTTCAGATTTAAGCTTGAACACCTCCGTCTTTTACTGTGAGAGGTTTTGCTGACTCTGGACGACTGTGACTCTATTGTAGTTCCACAAGAGAAATTGAGTAAGATGGACAAATTCTTAGAGGTCCTGTCATGAATGGAGCCGCTCACTGCCGTGTCGCCACGGCTCACGGATCTCCTCTGTATCCTTACGTTGCCTAGCAACGTGACGTGGTATCCGGCTCTCCTCCTGACGTCAGAGTCTCCCTGCCTTCAAATCTCGGCGGGAGATTTGAATCAGCGCCCGTTTGTTTTCTCTTCCTTCATTCTGACCGGACCTGTGTTAGTCTGTCCTGATGTCTCCTTCCTTGCCTGGATCTCCTTGCCTGAATGCCACTCGGTATGTTTGCTAAACCTGCTTATGGGGATAGTTGCTTTAACTTGCATACAAAGAGAGAAGCGCTCTACCAGGAACGAACAACAGCTCAGTGGCTTGTTCTATGGCGATTTACCACCCGGAGGCAGCCTCTTTTAGACCAGTGTGCTTTTCACAGAAGAAAACTTTCCTGAAGTATATCAGTCTGATGACGCCAAGTAAGGTCAGTCCAGCCCCGAAATACCAGGCAATTCTCCTCTGAACAAGGAACATGACAACCCCAGACGATCGTTTCGGCCTCCTATGGGCCTCGTCAGTGAGGTGCAGCCACATTCCTCTAAGCACACTGGGCAAGGAGTCCACGTCTGGTTTCCCCCATCACCCATAGGGAGACTTCCCCAGGGTCATAATAATTTGCATACAAAGAGAGAAGCACTCTACCAGGAACGAACAACAGCTCAGTGGCTTGTTCTATGGCGATTTACCACCCGGAGGCAGCCTCTTTTAGACCAGTGTGCTTTTCAAAGAAGAAAACTTTCCTGAAGTATATCAGTCTGATCCTGCCAAGTAAGGCAGACGTGGACTCCTTGCCTAGTGTGCTTAGAGGAATGTGGCTGCACCTCACTGACGAGGCCCATAGGAGGCCGAAACGATCGTCTGGGGTTGTCATGTTCCTTGTTCAGAGGAGAATTGCCTGGTATTTCGGGGCTGGACTGACCTTACTTGGCAGGATCAGACTGATATACTTCAGGAAAGTTTTCTTCTGTGAAAAGCACACTGGTCTAAAAGAAGCTGCCTCCGGGTGGTAAATCGCCATAGAACAAGCCACTGAGCTGTTGTTCGTTCCTGGTAGAGCGCTTCTCTCTTTGTATGCAAATTATTATAACCCTGGGGAAGTCTCCCTATGGGTGATGGGGGAAACCAGACGTGGACTCCTTGCCCAGTGTGCTTAGAGGAATGTGGCTGCACCTCACTGACGAGGCCCATAGGAGGCCGAAATGATCGTCTGGGGTTGTCATGTTCCTTGTTCAGAGGAGAATTGCCTGGTATTTCGGGGCTGGACTGACCTTACTTGGCAGGATCAGACTGATATACTTCAGGAAAGTTTTCTTCTGTGAAAAGCACACTGGTCTAAAAGAAGCTGCCTCCGGGTGGTAAATCGCCATAGAACAAGCCACTGAGCTGTTGTTCGTTCCTGGTAGAGCGCTTCTCTCTTTGTATGCAAATTATTATAACCCTGGGGAAGTCTCCCTATGGGTGATGGGGGAAACCAGACGTGGACTCCTTGCCCAGTGTGCTTAGAGGAATGTGGCTGCACCTCACTGACGAGGCCCATAGGAGGCCGAAACGATCGTCTGGGGTTGTCATGTTCCTTGTTCAGAGGAGAATTGCCTGGTATTTCGGGGCTGGACTGACCTTACTTGGCAGGATCAGACTGATATACTTCAGGAAAGTTTTCTTCTGTGAAAAGCACACTGGTCTAAAAGAAGCTGCCTCCGGGTGGTAAATCGCCATAGAACAAGCCACTGAGCTGTTGTTCGTTCCTGGTAGAGCGCTTCTCTCTTTGTATGCAAATAGTTGCTTTAACTGCTGCAAAGAATACTTCATTATTTACTAAACCTGCTTTAAGTGACTTTTGCTTTATTAAAACGTGCTAAAAGGAATCTGTTTATTTGCTAACCTGCTTAAAGGGACATTTGCTTTATCCAGACCTGCTAAAGGAATCACTGTTTATTTGCTAACCTGCTTAAAGGGACATTTGCTTTATCCAGACCTGTTAAAGGAATCACTGTTTATTTGCTAACCTGCTTAAAGGGACATTTGCTTTATCCAGACCTGCTAAAGGAATCACTGTTTATTTGCTAACCTGCTTAAAGGGACATTTGCTTTTTCCTGACCTGCTAAAAGAATCCTGTTTGTTTGTAAAACCTGCTTAAAGGGACATTTGCTTTTCTCATACCTACTAAAAGGATCTCTGTTTGTTTTCTAACCTGCTTAAAGGGACATTTGCTTTATCCAGACCTGCTAAAAGGAATCGCTGTTTATTTGCTAACCTTCTTAAAGGGACACTTGCTTTATCCAGATCTGCTAAAAGGATTATCTGTTTGTTTGCTATCCTGCTCAAAAGGACATTTATTATTCACTTGCTAAAAGGAAATTCACTTGGTTTTATTTATCTTCTTAAAAGGACATTGCTTTTCTTAATCCTGAGTGGGTCACGTCCTGGATATTTCTCAGTGTGCTAGCGTGTGTTTTTACTTTTCACGCTAGCAGTTGGGTTGAATCCTGGGCTGGTCCTTTACGGCTGACATTACAAACGGGCCATAAAATGGACCCCACTGAATTATCCATGGCCGTGACATACCAGGGACAGTTATTGGGATCTCATGCTACTCACTTGCAATCCTTGGACACAAAGTTGGATCAGATAACTGCTTTACTTCAGAACATGGCTGCTCCTATACCTCCTAATCCTATTCCTTTGGATCCCTCTCCCCCTACGAATCCTACAAATCAGTCACAATGTCAGCTCAGTCCCAGGATACCTCTTCCGGACAAATATGATGGGAATCCTGAGGATTGTAGGGGTTTTCTGAATCAGTGTCGCCTTCATTTTCGGAATAGTCCTGTTCTCTTTGCAACACCCTCCTCTAGGATCACTTTCCTTATTTCCTTAATGAAAGGTAGAGCCTTAGCCTGGGTATCACCTTTGCTTGAAAAGAATGATCCTATACTCCAGGATGTGGATACATTCCTCTCTGTCTTTTCAAATGTCTTCGATAAACCTGGGAGGTCTGCCGCTGCTGAAGCTTCTCTTCTAGACTTACGACAAGGTGGTCAACCTGTATCTCAATATGCCATTGAATTTCGCACTCTAGCTTCTGAGACTACTTGGAATCAAGGCGCTCTTAGAGCAGCTTTTCGCAAAGGACTCTCTGAACGTCTCAAAGATGAGTTGGTCTATCTTGAACTTCCAGAATCTCTAGAAGCTCTGATAAATCTTTGTATTTGCCTCGATTCCAGATACCGCGAACGCCAACAAGAAAGAGAGAGAAGTCAGAAAGCTTCTAATCGACCTTTTCGTCTGGTACCTCGCCTCTCTAACCCTTTAACTCCCGCCTCTCCACCTTCCGATCAGGCTGAACCAATGGAAATAGGCACCATTAAATTAACTGAAACTGAACGTCTGAGGAGACGCTCTCTTGGATTGTGTTTATACTGTGGCCTTAAAGGACATTTATTAAAAGATTGTCCTACCAGACTTCTGTCCAGGGAGCTAAGTTAAGCCAAATAGGATCTCACTCCCTCAATAATAAACTTTTTGTTCCGGTTACTCTTCAAGTTGGAGGAGACAAGATTCATACTCAAGCCCTTGTGGACTCTGGTGCTGGAGGAGTCTTCATTGATTCCACATTTGTAACTACTCACTCAATTCCATTATGCAAAAAGGAGTATTCGATTCCTGTCTCCACTGTTAGTGGAGATCCTTTGGGTCCCGGACTTATCCAGTTTGCTACCAGACCCATTCTCTTTTCTGTAGGAATTCTTCATTCAGAGACTATATGTTTTGACGTAATCTCGACTCCTCAATTTCCCATAATTTTGGGTCTTCCCTGGCTCCAGTTACATAATCCTGTATTCTCTTGGACTCAAGGCGAACTCATTTCCTGGGGTTCTACATGTCAAAATAGGTGTCTTCATATACCCACTAAAGTGCCTCTCACTATTGCTCTCACAATTAATACCTCTGGGTCGTTACCCGCACCTTATCAAGATTATGTTGATGTTTTTTCTAAGAAAGAAGCTGAACGGCTTCCCCCACATCGTCCTTTTGACTGCTCCATTGATCTACTTCCTGGGGCAACCTACCCTCGTGGCAAGACGTATCCACTCTCAAGGCCTGAGCATGCTGCCTTAGAGGAATATATCCAAGATAGTTTGGCTAGAGGTATTATTTGACCTTCCTCTTCTCCTCTAGGGGCAGGATTCTTTTTTGTGGGAAAAAAGGATGGAGGTCTACGACCTTGTATTGATTACCGGGGTTTGAATCAAATCACAGTCAAGAATAGTTACCCTCTGCCTCTTATTCCTGAACTGTTTTCTTATCTTCAAGGGGCTACAATTTTTACCAAACTGGACCTTCGTGGTGCTTATAACCTTATTCGCATGCGCGAAGGTGACGAATGGAAGACAGCCTTCAACACTCGATTTGGGCATTATGAATATCTGGTCATGCCCTTTGGGCTGTGTAATGCCCCTGCTGTTTTTCAACACTTTGTAAATGAGATTTTTCGGGATTTTTTGAACTGCTTCGTCATTATCTACCTTGACGATATTTTAATTTTTTCCCACGATTATCAAGATCATGTACACCACGTCAGGAAGGTTCTGCAACGATTACGAGACAATCATCTATTCGCCAAGTTGGAGAAATGTTAATTTCATCAAAGATCCATATCCGTCTTGGGTTATGTAATATCTGAATCTGGATTTGAAATGGATCCGAACAAACTTTCTTCCATTTTGGACTGGCCTAGACCTGATTCTCTTAAGGCCCTACAACGGTTTCTTGGCTTCGCCAATTATTACAGGAAATTTATCAAAGGATTTGCTACTATTTCTACTCCCCTTACGTCTCTCACTAGAAAGGGACAAGATTGTAAAGAATGGTCCCCAGAGGCTATTAAGGCCTTTGAATCTCTCATAAAGGCCTTTTCTTCGGCACCCATACTCCGTCATCCAAATCCGGATTTTCAATTTATCCTAGAGGTGGATGCTTCTTCTGTTGCTGCTGGGGCTGTTCTTTCTCAACGAATACCTGACACGGGTAAGATTCATCCTGTAGGTTTCTTTTCCAAGAAATTTACTTCTTCTGAATTAAATTATGACGTTGGCAATAAAGAGTCATTAGCCATCAAGATGGCTTTGAACGAATGGAGGCATTCGTTGGAGGGCACTACCTTTCCATTTTCCATACTCACGGATCATAAAAATCTTCTTTATCTTCAAACTGCCAAACGATTGAATTCCAGACAAGCTCGTTGGTCTTTATTCTTTTCACGTTTTAACTACAATCTTTCCTATATACCTGGTTCTAAGAATATAAAGGCAGATGCCTTATCCAGACAGTTTCAATCTACCTCTACTCCAGAATCTGGTACCATACTTCAACCACAGGAAGTCATAGCTCAATTATCAATCTCTTGTTTACAAGACTTACAGTCTGCTCAAAAGGACTTTCCTTCATCCCTCAAACCTCCTGACGGTTTATTATTTGTTCCTGAACGTCTCTGTCCAAAGATTCTACATTGGGCTCATGATAGTCCTCTCTCTGGACATCCTGGCGTCAGTAACACGACTCGGAATCTCAAACCGTATGTCTGGTGGCCTACTCTCACTCAAGATGTTAAAGATTATGTCTCTGTTTGCACACAATGTGCTACAAATAAAACTCCTCGTCAACTCCCTTCTGGTTTACTTCAACCTTTACCCATTCCTCACCAGCCTTGGACCCATTTATCTATGGATTTTATTACAGACCTACCTCTTTCTCCTGGAAACAACACTATTTTAGTGGTGGTCGACAGGTTTACTAAGTCTGCTCATTTCATTCCTTTGCCTGGTCTTCCATCTGCCAAGGGACTTTCTGAGCTTTTTCTTTTGCATATCGTGAAATTACATGGGTTTCCTATTGACATCGTCTCCGATAGAGGGGTACAATTTGTTTCTCGGTTCTGGAGATGGCTTTGCAAACATTTTGGCACTACAGTCTCTTTATCAACTTCTCATCATCCACAGTCTAACGGCCAAACCGAGAGAGTAAACCAGTGTCTGGAGACTTACCTGAGACATTATGTGGACCATCATTATTCTAATTGGACTCGTTATCTTCCTTTGGCGGAGTTGGCCCATAATGCTCGTTACAATTCATCTCTTCGCTCTTCCCCCTTTTTTGCAGCTTACGGATTTCAACCCAGAACATTTCCTCTGTATACTTCTTCTTCTGAAAATCCTGCTTCCGATCAAACTGCTCGGAGATTAACTCGACATTGGCGTAAGATACGTGTTCTTCTTTCCAAAGCCTCTAATCGATACAAGTTTTTTGCTGATCGCAGACAGAAGAAGGCTCCTAATTTTCGTCCTGGAGACAAGGTTTGGATTTCTACTCGTCACCTTCATCTCAAACAACCTTCTATCAAATTGGGGCCACGATATATGGGTCCTTTCCGAATACTGGGTCAAGTTTGTTCTACTGCATACCGTGTTGCTCTTCCCAAGACTCTCAAAGCTCACCCTGTTTTCCATGTTTTTCTCCTGAAACCGGTGAGATCTAATAGATTTTCTAAATCTCTGCCCAAACCATCTCCTCTCTTGGTACAGGGACAGCCTGAGTTTGAGGTTGCTCACATTTTGGATTCCAAATTTCGTGGCAGGAAACTATACTATCTCATCCATTGGAAGGGTTATCCTGTCACGGAGCGAACTTGGGAACCAGCCCAGCATGTACACGCCCCTGCTTTGATTAAGGCCTTTCACAAAGCTTATCCTGCTAGGCCTGGTCCTGTCCCCCGGAGGGGTCCTTGAGGGGGGGGTGCTGTCATGAATGGAGCCGCTCACTGCTGTGTCGGCGTGGCTCACGGATCTCCTCTGTATCCTTACGTTGCCTAGCAACGTGACGCGGTATCCGGCTCTCCTCCTGACGTCATAGTCTCCCTGCCTTCAAATCTCGGCGGGAGATTTGAATCAGCGCCCGTTTGTTTTCTCTTCCTTCATTCTGACCGGACCTGTGTCTGTCCTGATGTCTCCTTCCTTGCCTGGATCTCCTTGCCTGAATGCCACTCGGTATGTTTGCTAAACCTGCTTATGGGGATAGTTGCTTTAACTGCTGCAAAGAATACTTCATTATTTACTATACCTGCTTAAAGTGACTTTTGCTTTATTCAAACCTGCTAAAAGGAATCTGTTTATTTGCTAACCTGCTTAAAGGGACATTTGCTTTATCCAGACCTGCTAAAGGAATCACTGTTTATTTGCTAACCTGCTTAAAGGGACATTTGCTTTATCCAGACCTGTTAAAGGAATCACTGTTTATTTGCTAATCTGCTTAAAGGGACATTTGCTTTATCCAGACCTGCTAAAGGAATCACTGTTCATTTGCTAACCTGCTTAAAGGGACATTTGCTTTTTCCTGACCTGCTAAAAGAATCCTGTTTGTTTGTAAAACCTGCTTAAAGGGACATTTGCTTTTCTCATACCTACTAAAAGGATCTCTGTTTGTTTTCTAACCTGCTTAAAGGGACATTTGCTTTATCCAGACCTGCTAAAAGGAATTGCTGTTTATTTGCTAACCTGCTTAAAGGGACATTTACTTTATCCAGACCTGCTAAAAGGAATCTCTGTTTATTTGCTAACCTTCTTAAAGGGACACTTGCTTTATACAGATCTGCTAAAAGGATTATCTGTTTGTTTGCTATCCTGCTCAAAAGGACATTTATTATTCACTTGCTAAAAGGAAATTCACTTGGTTTTATTTATCTTCTTAAAAGGACATTTGCTTTTCTTAATCCTGAGTGGGTCACGTCCTGGATATTTCTCAGTGTGCTAGCGTGTGTTTTTACTTTTCACGCTAGCAGTTAGGTTGAATCCTGGGCTGGTCCTTTACGGCTGACAGGTCCCTTCTTATTCCGATGTTTTTCCGGTTCCTAAGAGAATTTCGGATATTATTACAAGGGAATGGGAAAGACCGGGTATCCCGTTCTCCCCTTCCCCTATTTTTAAGAAAATGTATCCTATAGCTGACACCATTCGGGACTCTTGGCAGACGGTCCCTAAGGTGGAGGTTGCTATTTCTACCCTGGCGAAGCATACAACTATTCCTATTGAGGACAGTTGTGCTTTCAAAGACCCCATGGATAAAAAGTTGGAGGTTCTTCTTAAAAATTTCTATGTTCATCAAGGGTTTTTATTACAACCGGCGGCCTGCATTGTAACAGTCATGACGGCGGCTGCTTTTTGGTTTGATGCTCTAGAAGAGTCTTTTAGAACTGAGACCTCTTTAGAGGAAATACAGGACAGAATTAAGGCCCTTAAGCCGGCTAATTCTTTTATTACGGATGCTTCCTTTCAGATCGCCAAATTAACGGCTAAGAGTTCGGGATTCTCCATCTTAGCCCGAAGAGCTCTATGGTTAAAGTCTTGGTCTGTGGATGTATCCTCTAAATCCAAGCTTTTGGCTATTCCTTTCAAGGGAAAGACCCTATTCGGGCCTGATTTGAAAGAAATCATTTCTGATATTACGGGAGGTAAGGGTCATCTCCTCCCTCAAGACAAAACATCTAAGCAAAGGGGACGACAGAGTAATTTTCGTTCCTTTCGTAATTTCAAAGGAGTCCCCCCTTCCTCTTCTGCTAAGCAGGAAGGGAATTATCATCAAGCCAAGTCCACCTGGAGACCCAACCAGGCTTGGAACAAGGGTAAACAACCCAAGAAGCCCGCTGCTGCTCCCAAGACAGCATGAAGGGCGGCCCCCGATCCGGGACCGGATCTAGTAAAGGGCAGACTTTCTCTCTTTGTCCAGGCTTGGATAAGAGACATTCAGGATCCCTGGACACTAGAAATCGTGTCTCAAGGGTATCAGTTGGAGTTCAAAAATTCCTTCCCAAGGGGAAGGTTTCTTCTTTCATGATTGTCTGAAGACCAGATAAAAAGAGAGGTGTTCTTACGTTGTGTAAAAGACCGCTCCACTATGGGAGTCATTTGTCCTGTTCCAATACAGGAACAGGGACAGGGGTTTTACTCAAATCTTTTTGTGGTTCCCAAAAAAGAGGGAACGTTCTGACCCATTTTAGATCTCAAGAGTCTAAACAAGTTTCTCAGAGTTCCATCCTTCAAGATGGAGACTATCCGGACAATTCTTCCATTGATCCAGGAGGGTCAATATATGACTACAGTGGACATAAAGGATGCATATTTTCATATTCCTATCCACAGAGATCATCACCAGTTCCTGAGGTTTGCCTTTCTGGACAAACACTTTCAGTTCATGGCCCTTCCTTTCTGGATGGCCACAGCACCCAGG
Source organism: Bombina bombina (assembly GCF_027579735.1). NCBI lineage: Eukaryota > Metazoa > Chordata > Amphibia > Anura > Bombinatoridae > Bombina > Bombina bombina. The sequence goes on along the minus strand of NC_069499.1, from coordinate 260,075,320 downwards.
ATCTTCACAAAGGTTCTAGGGTCTCTGCTGGCGGTTCTCAGACCGCGGGGCATTGCAGTGGCGCCTTATCTGGACGATATTCTGATCCAGGCATTGTCTTATCAGCTGACAAAGTCTCATACCGACATGGTTCTATCCTTTCTAAGGACTCACGGGTGGAAGGTGAATCTAGAAAAGAGTTCACTAATTCCACAGACAAGGGTTCCTTTCCTGGGAACTCTAATAGATTCTATATCCATGAAAATCTTTTTGACGGAAGTCAGAAAGTTAAAGATTCTGAATACATGCCAATCCCTTCAGTCCAATCCTCGGCCATCAGTGGCTCAGTGCATGGAGGTAATTGGATTGATGGTGGCAGCAATGGACATCATTCCGTATGCTCGTTTTCATCTTAGACCTATACAACTGAGCATGCTCAGACAGTGGAATGGAGATTATGCAAATTTGTCTCCTCAAATAGATCTGGATCAGGAGACAAGGGACTCTCTTCTTTGGTGGTTGTCGCCGGATCGTCTGTTCCAAGGGACATGCTTCCGCAGGCCCTCATGGGTGATAGTGACAATGGACACCAGTCTACTAGGATGGGGTGCAGTCTGGAATTCCCTGAAGGCCCAGGGTGTGTGGACTCAGTCGGAGTCTTTACCTCCAATCAATATTCTAGAGTTGAGAGCAATATTCAATGCGCTTCAGGCTTGGCCTCAGGCAAAATTCATCCGATTTCAGTCGGACAACATCACGACTGTGGCTTACATCAATCATCAGGGAGGAACAAGGAGTTCCTTAGCAATGACAGAAGTATCCAAGATAATTCGGTGGGCGGAGGCTCACGCTTGTTATCTGTAAGCAATCTATATCCCAGGAGTGGACAACTGGGAAGCAGATTTTTTGAGCAGACAGACGTTTCATCCGGGGAAATGGGAACTCCATCCAGAGGTCTTTGCCACCCTGATTCTCAGATGAAGCAGACTGGAGCTGGATCTTATGGCATCTCGTCAGAATGCCAAGCTCCCGAGATATGGATACAGGTCCAGGTATCCTCAGGCCGTACTGATAGATGCCTTGGCAGTGCCTTGGTCGTTCAACCTAGCTGATGTGTTTCCACCGTTTGCTCTCCTTCCCCGGGTGATTGCTCGGATCAAACAGGAGAGGGCTTCAGTGATCCTCATCGCTCCTGAGTGGCCTCGCAGGACTTGGTATGCCGATCTGGTGGACATGTCCTCTCTGCCACCGTGGAAGCTTCCATTGAGGCAGGACCTTCTCATTCAGGGACCCTTCCATCATCCGAATCTAATTTCTCTGCAGCTGACTGCTTGGAGATTGAACGCTTGATTTTATCTAAGCGAGGGTTCTCTGATTCAGTCATTGATACCTTGATTCAGTCACGTAAGCCTGTTACTAGAAAGATTTACCATAAGATATGGCGTAAATATTTTTATTGGTGCGAATCCAAGGGCTACTGATGGAGTAAGATTAGGATTCCTAGGATTTTATCCTTTGTCCAAGAAGGATAGGAGAAAGGGTTATCAGCATGTTCCTTAAAGGGACAGATTTCTGTTCTATCTATTTTGCTACACAAACGTCTGGCAGATGTTCCGGATGTTCAATCTTTTTGTCAGGCTCTGACTAGAATCAGGCCTGTGATTAGACCAATTGCTCCTCCTTGGAGTTTAAATTTAGTTCTTAATGTTCTTCAAGGGGTTCCGTTTGAACCTATGCATTCCATAGATATTAAGTTGTTATCTTGGAAAGTTTTATTTTTGGTTGCTATTTCTTCTGCTCGCAGATTTTCGGAGCTTTCGGCATTACAATGTGATTCTCCTTACCTTATTTTTCATTCCAATAAGGTAGTGTTATGTACCAAACCTGGTTTTCTTCCTAAGGTTGTTTCCAACAAAAATATTGATCAGGAAATTATTGGTCCTTCATTGTGTCCTAATCCTTCTTCAAAGAAGGAGCCTGAAGTTTTACTTGCAGGCGATTAAGGAATTTCGTCAATCATCTTCATTATTTGTTGTTTTTTCTGGAAAATGTAGGGGCCAGAAAGCTACGCTACCTCTCTTTCTTTTTGGCTGAAGAGTATCATCCGTTTTCCATATGAGACTGCTGGACAGCAGCCTCCTGAAAGAATTACAGCTCATTCTACTAGGCCTGTGGTTTCCTCGTGGGCATTTAAAAATTATGCTTCTGTTGAACAGATTTGCAAAGCTGCAACTTGGTCGTCTCTTCACACCTTTTCCAAATTTTCCAAATTTGATACTTTTGCCTCGTCCGAGGCTGTTTTTGGGAGAAAGGTTCTTCAAGCAGTGGTGCCTTCCATTTAAGTTCCTGTCTTGTCCCTCCCTTTCATCCGTGTCCTATTGCTTTGGTATTGTATCCCATAAGTAAGGATGAAATCCGTGGACTCGTCATATCTTGTAAAAGAAAAGGAAATTTATGCTTACCTGATAAATGTATTTCTTTTACGATATGACGAGTCCATGGCCCACCCTGTCATTTTCTAAGACAGGTCTTTATTTTTGTTAAACTTCAGTCACCTCTGCACCTTGGCTTTTCCTTTCTCTTCCTAACTTCCGTCGAATGACTGGAGTGGGAGGGAAGGGAGGAGCTATATATACAGCTCTGCTGTGGTGCTCTTTGCCTCCTCCTGCTGACCAGGAGGCGATATCCCATAAGTAAGGATGAAATCCGTGGATTCATCATATAGTAAAAGAAATAAATTTATCAGGTAAGCATAAATTTCCTTTTTTGGGGGGTTTAAGTGACATCACCATGCACAAACATGGCAGAATCCCTTAACTGATGCCAAAACTAGTGCCACCTCGTAAGCCATCTAAGCAGGACCATCTTTAATATTGATTGGACCCTGGGCAAACATTTTCTTGCCCCCCCCCCCCCCCATGCAATTTTTCGCTCTCCAGCCCAACATCCCAAAAAACAACTAAATCAATTTATTTTATATATTTTTTTAAATTATTAGCCCAGCAGTGGATCATCCACTGCTGTGCTAACCATTTAAAAAAAATAAAAAAAATAATAATAAATAGCAATATGTGAAACTGGACCTAAGCAGTACTAATAAGTAAACAAATATATAAATCAGCCACAGCAGCACATGTCAATTCTTTGCTAGGAACAAGTTCCCTCTTACCCTGCACTAGATAATGCTGCATGGGGGAGGGGCATGTGTGCACTCACTTATTCTTCCCACTGACACCTTTCTACAAAGCACTGTTCCCCTAACAAACTTCAGTTAGCTGATCTTAGGGTTACAGCAGAAAGAGCAGGGCTAAGGGGACCAGCAGACTGGATGCTGTCTGCCCAAGGCTGCATGGATACAGTGTGAGAAGAGTCACACAGCCTCAAGACTGAAGAGATCAGTGTGTGCAGCTGCACAGATGCTCAAATCCTCATGTGCCTGCCGCTCCAGCTTAAATCCTCACGTGCCTGCCGCTCCAGCTTTCTGCTGCATGCGGCTACAGTCAGCTCTATCCAGAAACAATCCCCACCACCACAGCAATTACCTGGTAACAGTGGTAACCCCAGCAGGACCTTTTCTGATGCAGTGGGATTGGCTGGATGCCGAGTTAGGGCTTAGACATGTAATTGTCATCTTCACATAAGGCTTTGTGTGGATGACTGCCATCACCGTCAAAGGGTCAAATATCACTGTTGTCTCTTTTTTTTTATAATATTATATATGTATATATACTACAGGGTATATACTCACTCTCACAAACAAGCAGCTTTACTACAAGGGTGCTGTACTACTGTATGATGCAAATTAATACCAGCACTCAATGAATATTTTACAAGCAAAACTATAAGATTCACCTTATTTGTACCCCTTAAATGTTTCATTCAAAATTAGTGTTGTCTGCAACACCCTATCCAGCATGAGCTCTTCATATTACAAGAAAAGCTTTTTTGGTTATTGGAATGAGCTGATCCACTGATGTTAGGGTTGCTGTTGGACACCTATTGGACACCTAGCAGGCTACCTGAGGGAAGACCTCAAATCAGAACCATGGCCATGCAGACCATCAGCACATACAGACATCAGAGCTTGGATTGCACATTCTTATCACATACATCAAACTTCCGTTCAGATTATATGTTCATCTAGCTCTCTAAGCCTACATATAATCTCAGATCAGATCTTAAGGCCATGGATTCACTTTCTCAGCCACATATCAACATAGTACCTAAGATCATATCCCAAAGCCCTGCAGCAATTTTCAGCCACATGGCAACATCGGATCTCCTATGAGGCAACATAGCTCTGCAGTCCTGTCACATACATACTGACATTTTGAGAGAGGTCTGCACATGTGAGGGTTGACGTTATCATTCCACTCTAAGCTGAATTGTTTAGAATTGGGCCTTCTGGAAAAAAAAAAAAAAAAAAACATTGTTACTTTGCTACAATGAACAGTATAATAAAAAATAAAGATTGCTGATCATTTTTTAATTAAGACAGTATAAAAAGAAAACAAATTTGTCACAAACAGAACACTAGAATTATGTGCTTATCTTCTCAAATTCCTAAGTCAAATCCTATTTTTCCTGTAACAACATTAATTTGATTTTGCTAGTCATTAATATTATACTGTAGAGCTGTTGCAGCTAAACCTGTAATATTGATGATTGTTTTTTGTGTTGTCAGTGAGCACCTAGCTGTTTGCTTAAAAAAATTATTTTATTTACATCAAATGTAGCTTCAATAAAACTGCCCATTTCACTTAAACAATGGTAAGGTTGTTTAATGTGAAACTTCAGTTCAGTCCCAGATTAATATATGTCCCTTTCTATGAACAATAAAGTATTGAATTGTATGCTTTTTAGTCCTGTGTTCATGCAGAACAAAGATATTTAATATAGCAACTGTTACAGAAGCATTAGTTATTTTGTTGTGAAGAGCTTATTTCCTAGCAGCAATGCCTGAACCATCAAGCCAGCGCCTAAGAAGGGCTCCAAGAAAACCGTAACAAGTATCATTTCATAAAGAGTTAACTCTTTTTTTTCAGCTTTTAGAAACTATTGCCTAAATACACATTTGCTGGCCTCAGCTCTAAGTTTAGGGATAACCAATCCCATTGTCTAATCACCTCTGGAGCCAGACTGCTAATTGATAAGATGAACTTGTAAACTTGTTATCTTAAGTACTGTAATCCTATTGTGGCCTGTCAAAGGACAGTGCTCTCTATCTAAATGTGTGATGGGGGATTTTGTGCTTCCCCCCCTCTCCCCCTGGGAGTGCCCTGTGTGCATGTAACCTTAATAAAAAGCAGGCTGGGCATCCCAGTCCTGAGTTCTTGTTTGACCCTCAATCGCAGCGTTGACTCGTTTTTGTGGGCAGAAGGGTATCCTAGCTGTACTGCAGCTAAGGGAGATTATTCTATATTTGCGAGACTCATATAGAATACTATGGAAAGCAGCTTCTCCCCTCTTTAGCAATAGGGATCCAGGCTACTAAGCGGTCCATCTCTCAGCGAGCCTAAGGGTAACCGTAACATTTGGCGGCAGCGGCGGGATTTTCCTGGATTTCCTAGGAGAGGTACAGAACGGATGGAGAGCGCTTACGAAAAATTGAAGCGTACAACCCTAAAGGATTTACTTGAAAGCAGAGGGGGGTACGCCAGCAACCGGCCGAGGAGAGAGCTGGTCGCAGAATTGACCGAACTGGATCAGAGCTTCACAATGGCGGAAACACCGACCACGATTAGTGACGAAAAAAACAGGATTGTTCGGGAAAGGCTCTCATTATACGGGCCGAACCCCTCCATGGAATTGGTACAGCAGTTGATGGCGGAGGCGGACAAGGATATACGAGAGACTCGAGCCCACAAACTCAACCTAGCGAACGCACACCGCAATGCTGAAGCCCCGCAGGTAATCATCCCTGTCGAAAATGCTGGGAGGCCCAAGATACCCTATGCGGCATTTCGACCCTTTCTAGAGAGCGAGACAGGGATTGATGAATATTTGGCGGACTTCGAAAGGCAATGTGCCCTGCACCAGATTCCCAACAGAGAGTGGCCCACGATATTGTCTGGGAAACTATCCGGGCGAGCCCTGGAAGCCTTTCGTACTCTGGGTGCTGAGGAAGTGACACAGTATGAGCTAGTTAAGGAGACACTGTTGCGACGGTACGCTGTAACTCCGGACACGTATCGCCGACAGTTTCGGGGCACGGAAAAGAAGCCTAACGATACCCATATGGAATGGGCGCACCGAATGCGGAGAGCGGCAAATCACTGGCTGAGCGGAAGTAAAGCGGTGACTGGGGAGGAAATTTTACAATTGTTTCTCTTAGAACATTTTTATAATGGCATGGAACAGCAAGGGAAGGAATGGCTGCGAGACAGGCGGCCTTCTACCTTAGAAGAAGCAGCCAAATTGGCCAATGAACATTATGACTCCCGTCTTCACGAACCCATGAACTACCGAGCTCCAGCACGGGTCGAACCCAGAGAGGTTTACTGTGCACCCCCTCGTGCTGAATTCCGAGCCCCGGTGCCCACAGGGCCCGTCCGACCACCCAATAACAGCTCTGAGCGTCCCAGACCGACTTGCCACCGATGCAAGCAACCAGGGCATTTCATGGCTAGCTGCCCCCTTAAAACGCACCAGACACCCAGGAATTACAATTACCCCTCTGGGTCCTATCGTCCGGCCCGGGCCCTCTGTGTTAACCAAGAGGCCCCTATGGAGGGATATGTGGGGCCGCTTCACGAGGCAGACCCTGTATATGCTGCCTCAGATAACCGCCAGCACCATCGGCAGAGGGTATGGCTCGAGGGGCGATCTACCGAGGGATTGCGAGACACAGGGGCTACTATCACGCTGGTACAGAGTCATTTGGTGCCAGAGCACAAGCGATCCGGACAGACTGTGGCCGTTAGAGTGGCGGGGGGGATGTGTACAAAATTCCAACAGCTAAAGTGCATCTTGATTGGGGAGCGGGAAAGGGGGCTGTGAACGTGGGCCTAATGGATAATTTACCTGCCGAAGTACTACTGGGCAACGATTTGGGCCCCATGACTTCTGCCTATGCTCCAGTATGCAACAACGAGGCGGACCCAGTGACTACACGGGCCCAAGCCCGGACGGAGCGAGAGCTCTCACCAGTGCGGGAGACACAGGTAAGACCTACCCCGACCTTGCCTGACAGGTTAGGCCCCATACCCTGGGACACCCCAGATGCTTTCGAGGCAGAGTCTAAGACTGACCCGACCTTACAAAAGTACCGGGAACGAGCAGAGACCGAAGGGGGCGGGGCAGATAACGAAACATTCTTATGGGAAAAAGGGAAACTATACCGCTGGACAGAGAAAAGGGGACAGCGTAGGCGACAGCTGGTAGTGCCCCACAAATACCGTCAAGAAATCCTCAAAATAGGCCACGACATCCCCTTAGCAGGCCACCTAGCCGTAACCCGTACCCTACACCGCATTACTCACACGTTCTTTTGGCCAGGGGTGCACGCTGACGTTAGAACTTACTGTAACACCTGCGATGTGTGTCAACGAGTAGGAAGGCGAGGCGATCACCCTAAAGCCCAGCTAGTAAATATGCCCATTGTAGAGGAACCCTTCAGCCGGGTTGCTATTGACCTAGTGGGACCACTGGCTACCCCTAGTCCCTCCGGTAAGCGCTACATTCTTACCGTAGTGGACTACGCGACCAGGTACCCAGAGGCTGTCGCCCTATCCAACATACAAGCGGATACGGTAGCGAATGCACTAGTACAGGTGTTCTCCCGGGTAGGATTTCCAAAAGAAATCCTATCCGACCGAGGCACCCAATTTACGGCTGAATTAACCCAACAACTCTGGCAGGTTTGCAAAATTAAGTCCCTCCTGAGCTCCCCATACCACCCCCAGATGAACGGGCTGTGTGAGAGGTTCAATGGGACCCTCAAGCAAATGCTCAAGACGTTCACTCAGGAATACCGAGACTGGGAACGCTTCCTGCCGCACCTCCTATTTGCTTATCGGTAGGTGCCCCAGGAAACGACAGGGTTCTCTCCCTTCGAGTTGCTCTACGGAAGAAAGGTACGGGGACCCCTAAACCTGATCCGGGAGCACTGGGAGGGAGAGATGGAGGCTGACGGTGTCCCCATTGTGCCATACGTGCTGGAACTCAGGGACCGAATGGAGCAATTAGCCAAATCCGTGCGGGCTAATCTCCAGTTGGCCCAGAGAAGACAGAAAGTATGGTACGATCGGGGGGCCCGAAAGAGAATCTTCACCATAGGACAAAAGGTGTTAGTACTTAAGCCGGTGAAGACAGACAAATTGCAGGCGTCCTGGCAGGGTCCCTACCAGATCGTAGAGAAAAGGGGAGACACCACTTATGTGATAGCTAGCTGCCATGACAACAATCTTAGAAAGACATTCCATGTAAACATGCTCAAGGAATATTTTGAGCGACCAGAGAACGTGACGGCCGTATGTTGTTCCCCTCAGGAAGACCCCGACAGTTTACCCATTCCAGACCTATTAGAAAAGAGTCTCCCCACAGGTATAGTGGCGCAGGTTCAGATAGGGGACCGACTTAGCCCCACTGAAAGGGAGCAGCTCAACCAACTCCTCCAGTCCAAACACCTCACCTTCTCCCCGAAGCCAGGGTACACTACTTTAACCACCCACCAGGTAGATACTCCGGGACAAGCTCCCTTGCGCCAGGCTCCGTACCGAATCCCCGAAGCAGTTAGGACAGGAATGAAGAAGGAGATCGATGAGATGCTCCAGCTCAGGGTAATTGAGCCCTCCGATAGTCCATGGGCCTCCCCAGTTGTCTTGGTGCCCAAGAAAGATGGGACCACCCGGTTCTGCGTAGACTATCGGAGGCTCAATGAAAATACCGTGACGGACGCTTACCCTATGCCCAGGGTAGACGAGCTACTCGATCGTATAGCCAGGGGAAATTACCTGACCACTATTGACCTCTGCAAAGGTTACTGGCAGATTCCCCTGGCCCCGGAGGCTATCCCCAAGTCGGCATTCGTCACCCCATTCGGCTTATATCAGTTTAGGGTAATGCCGTTTGGGATGAAGAATGCCCCAGCTACATTCCAGCGCTTGGTGGATAGGCTCCTGGATGGCTTCCAGAGTTTTGCTTGCGCCTACCTGGACGACATAGCGATCCACAGTGAGTCCTGGGAGGACCACTTAGCTCATGTGGGAATGGTTCTGGATCAGATCCGGGCTGCTGGCCTGACTCTGAAGCCAGAAAAATGCCACTTTGGGATGGCCGAGGTACAGTACCTGGGTCACCGGGTGGGGTGTGGAAAGCAGCGACCAGAGCCGGCCAAAATAGAAGCTGTCGCCAATTGGCCCACCCCCATCACTAAGACTCAGGTCCTAGCCTTCCTGGGCACGGCAGGGTACTATAGACGGTTCGTACCAGACTACAGCACACTTGCCAAACCCCTGACTGACTTGACCAAGAAGAACTTACCTCGACAGGTCCTGTGGTCTCCCCACTGTGAAACGGCTTTCCAGGCTCTCAAAAATGCTCTAATTAACGCTCCTGTCTTGGCGGCCCCACCCCTTAACAAACGTTTTATCGTCCATACAGATGCTTCCATGTTCGGGCTGGGAGCTGTCCTCAGCCAAGTAGGCGAAGATGGAGGGGAGCATCCAGTTGCCTACATCAGCCGGAAGCTCCTGCCCCGCGAAGTCAGCTATGCAGCGGTCGAAAAGGAGTGTTTGGCTTTGGTGTGGGCATTAAAGAAATTGACTCCCTATTTATATGGTCAGGAGTTCACTCTGGTCACCGACCATAACCCGTTGGTGTGGCTGAACCGGGTCTCTGGAGATAACGGCAGGCTATTACGTTGGAGCTTATCGTTGCAACCCTTCAATTTCACCATTACTTACAGACCTGGGAAACAGAATGGCAACGCTGACGGGTTGTCCAGACAAACCGACCTCAGCCCCGCATAACCAGCAGTCTGGACAGCCTTAGTCTGCCCCGAAAAGGGGTCAGACCGTGTCTGCCAGAATGTTCCACAGAAAGGGAGCACTGTTACAGAAGCATTAGTTATTTTGTTGTGAAGAGCTTATTTCCTAGCAGCAATGCCTGAACCATCAAGCCAGCGCCTAAGAAGGGCTCCAAGAAAACCGTAACAAGTATCATTTCATAAAGAGTTAACTCTTTTTTTTCAGCTTTTAGAAACTATTGCCTAAATACACATTTGCTGGCCTCAGCTCTAAGTTTAGGGATAACCAATCCCATTGTCTAATCACCTATGGAGCCAGACTGCTAATTGATAAGATGAACTTGTAAACTTGTTATCTTAAGTACTGTAATCCTATTGTGGCCTGTCAAAGGACAGTGCTCTCTATCTAAATGTGTGATGGGGGATTTTGTGCTTCCCCCCCTCTCCCCCTGGGAGTGCCCTGTGTGCATGTAACCTTAATAAAAAGCAGGCTGGGCATCCCAGTCCTGAGTTCTTGTTTGACCCTCAATCGCAGCGTTGACTCGTTTTTGTGGGCAGAAGGGTATCCTAGCTGTACTGCAGCTAAGGGAGATTATTCTATATTTGCGAGACTCATATAGAATACTATGGAAAGCAGCTTCTCCCCTCTTTAGCAATAGGGATCCAGGCTACTAAGCAGTCCATCTCTCAGCGAGACTAAGGGTAACCGTAACAGCAACTATGTGTGTTTGTTAGGAAAAGGGATGATAAATGGACATAGACGATAATACAAAATGCAAGTGGTTGTCAATATCAATTAATTAATTAAAGGATTAACTTGTTGTCCTCACAATAGGTAAGGGGGTGGTATTGAATGTAATACAAAGTATCTTTAAAAATTAATGAGAGAGAAAAGAAAGCATCCTCAAATACCATAAAAAAGCACAACCAAAAACCCAAATTAATTTCTAATGTGAACCATTCCTAGATCAATTATCTTATGTGACACAACACCCATGCAAGGTGCGAGAATTAAAAAATAAATTTATTAACTTATATTAAAAAAATGTGAGAACTAAAAAACTAAATACGCTGATTAAGAAATATAAAATCCACAAACAATTATTCCCAGCAATCATGGTGTACATCCTACAATGAAATCAATGTTGTGTTAATCAGAGGCAAACACTCAAACTGGACAATTATCCCCACTATTAATGGAGACAGAAAACAAAAGCTCAATCTCTCACCATCTATAGTTTTGTGACCACTAACAATCCATTAGAGGACAAACCAAAGAGAATGTCTCACGTGTTACACTTATAATAGTAATCTGGATACTGTCATATAAGCCTTGAAAAAGTCGCCATTATACATAAACAATTACAACTAAAGTGCTGGGAGGAAATGACCACCAACAGATGTTTTGCTGTAGCTTTGTCAAGGTAAACCCGAGCCAGGGAGAGGGTGCTCATTATATATTCTTAACTGACCAATCATAAGACACTTAGCTAACACACCTTTGTTTTTCATTGGTACAAAGTTGCATGATTATAATCCACCAATCTGGGGAGTCACACTTTATCCCAATAACATTCTTATATTTATTCATTCAAATGTTCTCAATACATCATTCAGTAACTAATCTCTCAATCAAATGCATTGCACATGTAACATAATAAGTAATACACCAAGTCCAAAGCACTCCCACAATACTAATTGGTCTTCTCAGTCTTGTGACCAACAAATGTAAATAGATCAGCATGTATTCAATACTTAATATTGCGGACCCATCCTTCAATGCACAAGGCGGTTTTAAAAAGCATGCAGCAACACTACATATCACTTCCCCAATTATACTCATATTGTTGATACACAGGCAACGATATTCAAAGCATTGACGGACTAACAAGTAACTGCCTTTCTGACCTCGTCGGCCACGCAGTCCATTTGTCTGTGGATTTATTTAAATAAAAGGGACGGACCTGCAAAGTGCTGGCGAGCGGCGATGTGTCTCCCATAGGATATAATAGAGAGCGCTACTAAACTGAAACTACCTGCCTCACACTGTAAAGTTTTGTCACTGAAAAGGTGGCAAGACAGACATGGCTGACACCCTACTAGTAACCTGTACTTCAGAGTTTAGAACATATTGCACTTCTGGCGATATATCCCAATCAAAGTACAGGTTTCTCCCCATGGAACGCCCGGCTAACTCCCACAGAACGCCTAGACCAACTTCATACTTTAGCTAGACTCCCCCTGGAATGCCCAGCTAACTCCCTAATACTGCATAAACCTATGTCATGTCTTAACTACACTCCCTTAAAACGCCCATCTAACTCCCTAATACCGCCTACACATACGTCATGTCTTCCCTATACTCCCCCTGGAATGCCCGGCTAACCTCCACAGAACTCCTATACCTACCTAAAGTATGCAATCTACCTGACTAATAAAGTATAAAAAAAAATCCTCTCTATTTTAACTATTGGAGCTAAGTTGTTTTATTTATATACAATGTTTAAATTATATGCATTGTGATGTATAAGACGGAGTTTGTAGCTGTGTCTTTTCTGTATTGGTTAGTCTTAAGATTACCATCCATATCTCTGAATATTTTATATCACATCTAAGAAATTGATTTAAAAAAAAAATCTATAACAAATGTAGCCCTCAGATTAAATTAATTGTCATTTAATCGCATCAATTCCTCCCCTCCACAAAATCACATCATCATCTATATACCGTTACCACAATAGTATGTGGTCAGTATATTTAGACATTTCTTCCATAAATACTTTCTCTCCCACCACCCAAGGTAAATGTTCGCATATGTTGGGGCACAAGCCGAACCCATAGCTGAGCCCCGTATCTGTAGGTAGAATCTATCATTAAATACAAAATAGTTGTGATTGAGCAAAAAACTGAGCAATTTCAAAATAAACTGATTTTTATCCTATGCCTCAATACCTTCAATTTTCAAAAAATAATCAACCGCCCCACATACCCATTCATGGTCAATTGAGGTTTACAGGGATTCAATATCACAGCTAGCTAGGAAAGTATCCTCGTCCATTTGTATCCCTGCTAGATGATTTAACACATCCATTGTATTCCTCACATATGAGGGTAGGGATAACACAACATTCCTCAGTCTCACATCTAAATATCTGCTAGCCGGTTCACATAGACTACCAATGTCCAATATAGGGCTAGAATACAAGTGACTCACAATCATAAGTCTGAGTAGTTGTTTTTATGCTCAATTTGAAATTACAAGTGGTGGGATATTTAAATAACTGTGAATTTGTTTGCACGTACTCGCTGTAATTTACACTCCCCATATGTTCTATAGGTGGCACTGAGCAGCAACGAGCGCTCATATTACAAGTTGTTTAAACGCAATCGCATTTAATGCTCAAAATGTTTATATGACTTGAAAATTAGTTTAAAGAGTTTGGCAGGAGGAAAAAATTGCACTAAACTATACTTTTAACCGAGGGCATATGTAATTATGTGCCTTTGTCGCTGTATACAACAGATACAATAGTGATGAAAAGAGCTTTAATTAATCAATATCATGTATGTTAATAGACAATATCTCCTGTTGCTATTTCATAGTGTTTTGCACATTAATTGTTTTCCAAATAGGCTTGTAATAGTTGCAAAGAGCATAAAAACTAACTATTGTGATTGCTTTGAATAAAAAAGGGGTCTTTTTTTAAAAAAAAAAAAAAGAAAAAAGACAATAAAATAGGGTGTGATTGAGGCTTTGATTGGAATTTCTTCTGCTGGTTATATTTACATAGAATTTTTTTTATTGCCAATGCTTAACTATTGAATATAGGTTGTGATGCCATAGACCAGGGTTTTTCAAACCACAGTTCGCGACCCTGGGTTGCAAGACCGTGATTACTGGGTCGCAAGCTCCATTCCCACGCCTAATAAGCATGCGTGTCTTTCCCTGTGTGCCTGTCAGTCAGTATTTCCTCTCCCCCGTTACATGTGATGCTGCCAGTCGGCACTGCCTGCTCTTGCGCAGAGCCAACCCTGCAGCCTCAGCAGCCAGTCTGCACAGAGTCAGCTCTGCAGCCTCAACACCCAGCTGTTACTCAGTAGCAGACATCAGGTCCCTGTGATTCTCCCACAGCCTCTGATCTCAGTGCAGCCACCGTCCTCACTCTTTCCCCGAAGACAAACTGCAGAACCCGGGAGGGGGGTTCTCCTGCTGCCCCTGAATGCTCAATATTTCTGTCTGTCACTCAGTATTTTCTCCCCAAGTACCAGTGATGCTGCCATTGGCCGACACTGAGGGGATGATGTCTTAGCAACTGGCTGTCACCCATTAGTTGCAGCATCAGGTGCCTCTGATTCTCCGGCAGCCTTAGCTCTCAGTGAAGCCACCTTCCTCACTCTTTTCCTCTAAGACAGGATGCAGAACCCCTGGGACTGCCTGCTTCTACTGCCCCTTATCATGACACCACTAGCCCAGGCTCAGGAGCCGGAAAAAATGGCCAATTTAATGAAGGATGAGCAGTGGCTATCTTAACTCAGATAGTATAGTGGCAAGATCAAACACTGTAACTGCTTTTTTGAGACTAGAGTCTGAAAAACCCACTGTGGGGGACAAGGGGTATCAGCTGACAGCCATTTCAATGTAATATATCACCATTGATGATTATAAAAATATTTAGGGGCAAATTATGAGTGAAGCGCAAATTAGCGCTTCCGCTCGAGTGTTAATTGCGCTAGAAGTAAGTTGTTTGTGCTGGTCGGATTGCAGTCATATTATGAGTTAAAATTAAACTGTTTACGTTCTTGCGCTAACCCGACAAGCGCAAAAAGCCAACTTAGAATATCATGCATATTCCCCCATAAAAGTCAATGGAAAGAAAAAGTGAAAAAAACACTCCACTCTCGTGCAAACCCAATCGCATATTCTAATGTGCACTAACCCGATATGAATATTTTTACATTCCAGTGTTCTTATCATAACAGCATATGTTCTATTTATAAATAGATATTTCTACATATATATGATAGCATTTTGTACAATATATATCTATACCTATATATATATATATACATGATTATTTAGGTATAGATATATATCGGAATATCTATCTATAAATACTTAGAACATATTCCCCTATGTGCAGAACATTGCAATGTGAAATATTTAAATTAAATACATAGTTAAAACATTTATCAAAAATGAATATTGCATAAATATGCTTTAACATGTCTACTTAAAGTGAAGCTAAAGTTGTGGCTCTCGGATCATTCATATATGTAGCCTATGTGGTAATATATGAAATCACAAACTTTTAATAACAAAAAAAAATTGTAAAATTATATTTTTTAATTATTACTTTTTATATTGACAGCACCGTCGCTCTGCACTTGATTGACTTCCTGGTCAGTGCTCTATCCCATGTAGAAAGCGGCCCCACCCGCTTTCTACGTAAGCAGCCAGGCTCACTCCCTATAAACTAAGATGTGGGCATTGTGTTGAGCATGCGCTGTAGATAGAGAGGGCGGTTGGTCTACACTCGTGGCCGCCTAAAGGCCAGGATTTCAATTGGATGCCGGAGTTTACGTCACCATAACAAAATATGTGACACAGAGCCGGGCATTCTGCTGGACTCTAGGATTTAAGGTTTGCAGTGTCATTTTATCGTTTAGTATTCAAAATTAAAAAAAATGATTAATTAAACTGCGTGAGCATGTGTTTGTGTGTAAGTGTTTCTGTGTGTGAGAGACTGTGTTTCTGTGTGTGTGTTTTTCTGTGTGTGTTTGTGTGAGTGTGTGTTTATGTGTGCCTGACCGTGTGTTTCTGTGTGTGAGTGTGTGTTTCTGTGAGTCTCTGTGTGTGTGGGTTTCTGTAAAAGCTTCTGTGTGTATGAGTATTTTTGTAAGTGTTCCTGTGTGAGTGTTTCTGTGTTTCTGTGTGTGGGATAAAGAATGTGTGTGTGTGAGAAAGTTTGTCTATGCGAGAGAATTTTTCTGTGTGTGTGTGGCGTGTGTTTCTATCTGTGCATGCTTGTGTATGTGTGTTACTACCTTGACAACATTTTCAATTCTCAATTACACTCGGGAATAAAGTATGTACATATTTTAGTCACTTTGCCAAAAATTACAGCTATATTACAAGGTATGTGGTATCATTACACTGGGTCTTGGGGAAATTTTTTTTGAAAACCCCCGTCATAGACAAAGCAGCTATTTCAAATGACAAAATAAAGTTAAAATATGTATTTGTGAGGGAGTAACTAAGCTGCAGCCATGATAAGTTGCATAACTGTAGCTCTGACTTGAACTAGAATAATTAACCGATTATTTTGCTACAGATACAGCATCCTTCACAATAATTATGACTATTTGACATGGAGTCATTTCTGAGTTAGGCAATAATAATTTTATGGAGCACATACCTGCAGAAGACTCAAGCCAGACCACTATTATACCTTATTTGCTATAACATCGTTTTATCTACATACTATAGCTTAGAAATGGCATTGAACGAGGGGAAAGTCTTTTCAGCTATTCATGCAGCTCTGAAGGAGTTTGGGATGCAAATGTCAGCCAAGTTTGCTAGCTTGTCTGTTGCTATAAAAACTACCATAGCACAACCTGAAGCCCTGCCACGTGATGAAGGGAGAAACGCCAATATGCTACCTTGTAGAGATCAACCCTATTTACAAAGGGGTCAGATGGCGGCAACTATGGTTGGTCTCAACGCTAGCCTACCTGATGCTACTGGAGGACACTATCAACTCTGCTACGGCCATGTTCAGTGTGATGTGGCCGGGCCCCTTATAGCAGAAAATTAAGTATCCGTTAACTCAGAGGGAGATTTCCATGGGAAAAAGATGGGTTGGTTTGCTATCTGAGATTTGGGGCCGAGATGAACCTTTGCCGCCACAGCATATCCTTGTGATTAGCGGTCCATTATGTAAGCCACTGTACCCTGCAAGAGCCTTAGCCATAAATGGAGAGCTCAATCAGCGTAGGAATACTTGGTCTGTTATACTACAATGTATCACTACAAACGGACCAATGCTATGGGAACTCACATGACAGGACAATTATCTTTTTTCACCTGCATTTATAACCCTATGGGAATTGGTTAATTATGTAAATGTAACACTGCCTGGGGCGCATGGCCATAACATGGACCCACGCTATGGCCCAATACATTCTCCATACTTCCTTGCAAATGATGACTTTGCAGTTCGATGCACCCGGATATATTGCAAAGCATATTGCTTTAATCTGGATGTTTAACTTAACTAAATATGTATACCATTGTACATTATCCCAGTGGAGTTGTCAATCCAAATTATTCCCAACAACAAGATGGCAGTGTTATAAAATGCACAGCTTTAGAGCAGAATAAAAGTGCAGTTACTGCGGAATGTAATGTGTTCAGGACTTAATTTGCATAGCCTAGTATAGGTTAAATTAAGAGTCCATTTGGGATGTGCCATGTTGCATATTTGTGTCCATTTTTAATAATAAAAAAAATGTTCAGATGCTGTGTGACATAGATCTAGCTACTAGACTGTGGTTCTCTATGTCAAGATCTTATGTGCCTACTCTTTTGACAGTATATGCAATTGGTATATTGAATATTTCATGTGAGAGAATGTTTCAGTGGTGCTTAGCTCTAGCTTACTGACCACAGAGATTTAATTCATATAGGAATGCTACTATTTCTCCAAACAGCACATAGCTACTCAAAAGCCTGACTTCACATGGTATTATCCTCTACTTAAACCCACTATAACTCTAGCCAGCATTTCAGGTCTGCTTAAACCCACTATAACTCTAGCCAGCATTTCAGGTACTGCCCATTTCACATGAATATTCTACCTTCGCATACACTTATGTATTGTTCATTTTCTATATATTTTAAATGTTTTATGTATTTCAAATGTCACCATATGTACTTTGCTTTTCATTTCTCTAGGCATACGTATGGCCCTATATAATGCTTACTTTTTTCATATATGCTAATTTACGAAGCCCATGAGTGGCTTTATATCTAACTAATTTACCTCTGTTGAGCTATGCTACTGTATAAGGGTCCAAGGGTGGCCTATTATTATTTCAGGAGGACCATATAATTTTTAAAAATATAGGTATCAGTTATTTTGACCTAAAACCCCACTGGATCCATATGTTACTAGATTAATATGCCATTGTATTGTTATGTACAATGCCTTGTTTTTATCTATGTAAAGGTTACTAACCTTTTGGGATATATATTTTGTCTAGCAAAATTTCTTTTTGTGTTTAGCTGAAACACTGACTTGATCCCTCTTGGATTTGAATTTGCATTTTACTATAACCATTGTATAATCAATTATGTACCTCATTACTGTGATCAGAATTCACCTTGAGCACCTTCTTTATTTGTGTAAGGTCATGTTATATCTGCTGTTATATCTAAACACCTCAATAAAAGATTATGAAAATAAAAAAGATGCATTTCTAAACAATTTAATACACTCTAGGAGGTAAAATTGATCATTGGAAACAGATTAAAAGGGATAACATTTTATAGTATACACATGTCACATGTCAAAAACTGAACTTGTTATAAACCTATAAAAAAGTTCAATCAAAAACTGCAAAACAACCATCAGTAACAATCAATGACCTAGCTTACGAGTTGTGCGTTACGGTTTTAACACTGAAAAAATGGCAATTTCAGTGTAAAAACAGTAACGCAGCCATTACGAGTCGTGTCGGTATTGCTGTACCGCAAGCATTTTAGCCTGTAACGCAACGTCAATCCCCCCCAATTTTTTTGTGTGGGATTTCCATAGAGCCGGTATTACAGTTTGTGTGGTCAGGCTAAAATGCTTGCGTTACAGCCTATATCGACACGAGCCATTCCGCCATCTGAAAGCAGTAGTTATGGATTTTGTGTAACAAAAATGTTTCACAAAACTCATAACTAAAGTGTTACAAAGTACACTAACACCCATAAACTACCTATTAACCCCTAAACCGAGACCCTCCCGCATCACAAACACTATTTAAAACTTATTAACCCCTAATCTGCCTATAGTAAAGTTATTAACCCCTATTCCGCCACTCCCCGCCACCGCCGCCACTAACTAAACCTATTAACCCCTAAATCGCCAAACCCCCACATCACCACTTCTAAATAAACCTATTAATCCCTAAACTGCCAGCCCCCCACATCGACCACTAGTAAATTAAACTATTAACCTCTAAACCTATCACCCCCTAACTTAAATTAAAATTACAATATCCCTATTTTAAAATAAATAAAAAAATGACCTGTGAAATTTTGAAAAGGCTCCCTTGCATTGAAGATCCAGTGTAAGGCGGTGGCCGTATGAAGAGGACGCTCCACGCCAGATGTCTTCAAGGATGGATCTGCTCCGTGCCGCCGGGATGAATATAGAAGACGCCTCCTGGATGAAGACTTCCCGCCACCTTGATGAGGATGGATGTCTGGCCTTCAGAAACTGTGAGTGGATCTTCGGGGGTTAGTGTTA
This sequence comes from Bombina bombina, assembly GCF_027579735.1. Classification (NCBI taxonomy): domain Eukaryota; kingdom Metazoa; phylum Chordata; class Amphibia; order Anura; family Bombinatoridae; genus Bombina; species Bombina bombina. The sequence continues at coordinate 260,055,856 of NC_069499.1, read as the reverse complement.
GGTTTTTTTTAAATCTTTTTGGGTGAGTTTTTTTTTTAGATTAGGGATTTGGGCTTTAGGTAAAAGAGCTGAGTGCCCTTTTCAGGGCAATGTAAAAGAGCTGAATGCCCTTTTAATGGCAATGCCCTTACTAATGTGCTTTTCAGGGCAATGGGCAGCTTAGGTTTTTGTTAGAGTTAGGTTTTTTTATTTTGGGAAGTTAGTTGAGTGGTGGGTTTTACTGTTGGGGGGGTCTTTGTATTTTTTTCAAGGTAAAAGAGCTGATTTCTTTAGGTCAATGTCCTACAAAAGGCCCTTTTAAGGACTTTTGGTAGTTTATTGTAGGCTAAGGTTTTTTTTTTATTTGGGCGGGGGCTTTTTTATTTTTATAGGGCTATTAGATTAGTTGTAATTGTTTTTATTTTTGATAATTTCATTTATTTTTCGTAATTTAGTGTTTGTTATTTTTCGTAATTTTGTATTTTGTATTTTTTGTAATTTTAGACCTAAATTTTTTAGTAGTGTTAGGGTTTTTTAATGTGTAATTTAGTTTTTTTAATTGGTAGCTATTTTAATTTTAGTATAATAGTTATGTTAGGTTAATTTTTAGTTTAAACTTAGGTTTTATTAATTTCACAGGTAAGTTTTTATTTATTTTAAGATAGGGATATTGTAATTTTAATATAAAGTTAGGGGGTTGTTAGGTTTAAGGGTTAATAGTTTAATTTAGTTTTTTGCGATGTGGGGGGCTGGCGGTTTAGGGGTTAATAGGTTTATTTAGTGGCGGTGATGTGGGAGGCCAGAGGTTTAGGGGTTAATAAATTCATTATAGTGGTGGCATTGATGGGGAGCGGCAGAAAAGGGGTTATTAACTTTTATAAGTGGCGGAGATGTGGGGGAGCGGCAGAATAGGGGTTAATAACCTTAATTAGTGGCGGCGATGTCAGGAGTGGCAGTTTAGGGGTTAATAACTTAATTTAGGTGTCTGCGATGTCGTGGGCAGCAGATTAGGGGTGTTTAGACTTGGGGTTTATGTTAGGGTGTTAGGTTTAAACGTAACTTTTTTCCCCATAGACATAAATGGGGTTGCGTTAAGGAGCTTTTCATTCCATGATCGCAGGTGTTAGTTTTTTCTCTAACACTGTCTACCCATTGATGTCTATGGGGGAAAGTGTGCACGAGCAGCCCTTGGCTTTTGTGCGGTATGGAGCTTAACGCCACTATATCGCATGCACAAGGAGGCTTTTGAGAAACTTGTAATGGTAACGCTATGGGGGGCATTCGTTTCGCACCCTCTATAGCGCAAAACTCGTAATCTAGGCGTTTATTTGTTAATGTTCTACTTTTCTATTGACTGCTTATTTTTATGTTGGTTTGGAAAAGCCTGCAAAATCACAGGTTGGCTGAATGTAGGAAATCCAGGTATACTGGAATTATCGCTGACATATTTTAGATGACCTCAAAATTCAAACACAAGTACCGTTCATAAGAAAGCTAAAAAATCAATCAATAAAACATGTTGAGAACTGTTATAATTGAGGGAAAACTCTAAAAACTGGAATGTGGACAGATATTTGAAAGTTGTATCACATAAAAGGATAGTTACCATCTGTTTTGTTCAACAACCATTCAAAACTTGTTCAGAATCAGTTTGTAAGTCCAAAATTCTGGGGTTGTGTGTGTGGGGGGTTGTTTGTTTATTTGTATGTTTTAACAAACTGACATGATAGTAAAGGTCTCCCATAATGATGACATAACAGCAATAAAAGATGTTACCAGCATGTATATGGTTAATATATCTAGTGCTTCATGGTACAAACACAACTTTTATACAAGCTGACTTTTCCCAGCAGTACCAGCAAGGAAACTGTATGATCTCTGACTAACAGCAGTGTAAAGAGAATACTGTACTGAGAACTAGATGAGTGATAATCAGGATGCAGAATATAGTTAGTAAGGGGAAAAACAGGTCCCTTATAGCAAATTCATCCGTCAAAAACAGTAAAGAACACATAAAAAAACAGATTGTAAAGATCTGATAAGTAGAAATAATTAGTGAGTACAAAAATCGCTTACATAGGAATAAAAATGAACATTGCTCATTAATTTCTTCTGGATTAAGGTGAAATATGTGCAGTATTTTTGTGTACTTTAATTCATTAATTCTATATTTTGTTCACATGGGATTGTGGTACTTGTTTAATGGCCATGCATTTATTATCAGAAAGGATGTGTTGAACCTAGCAGGATGTCTGGGCACTTTGAAGGTCATTTGCTGTAGGGAGGAAATCCTCTGTAATATTTCTCGATGTAGTCAAAGATTCTTGTTCTACTTCCATGCATCTACACTACCGTAAGGACACATGATCACATGCAAGTGAATAGAACAACTATCCGCATAATTGGATTTGACTGTCACAATTCACTAATTTCTAGTTTTAATGATCAGTTCTACTAATTGCTCTGTAACGTACACACAAGTATGACTAAAAGATTTATACCAGACGTAAACATTTTCCGTATATTGAACTTTTGTAATCCTACTATGTAACCCCCATATATGTTACATTATTTGTGGAGGAATTTTCTGTATTCCTATAATTATAAGTCATTATTATCAGAAGGAATTATTACATCCACATATAAGAGGATTAGAAAAAAAATCTAAAGAAGTATATGTATATATATATATACTGTATATATATATATATATATATATATATATATATATATATATAGCAGTAGTTTAAGCAGGAACAGTGCTCATAGAAAGGGAGAGAAGAAAAAGAAAAAGCAACCAATAGTGTAATTTGTACACACAAAGGAGATGTGTTCTGAAATGCAAAAAACGTGCTCACCTTGTAAGACCTCAAACATGTGAGGTATGTGATGTTCACGGAGGGGATATGTATCCCTACCTGTGTTAAAGATGCGTCTTTATTTTCTGCTTCCACCTCTTGTAGTATGGTATAGAAGTGGTAATGAAATCATGGCTCCCAATCAGAGTATTTCAGATGGTTTACGTCTTGTAATAGGAAAACAATTGACTCTCCAGTCACAATGCTGATATAAAAGAGGATTTATTGTTGAATAAATCTATGCAGTAAGGTGTAAAGATCAAGGATTTCACCTATGCATAGTTCAATATAAAACAAATGTCTTAGAGTAAAATATCTCACAATGGAGATTTTAAACGTTTGCTGATTTAGTTACTGTACATGTTCAGTTCGATTAGCCAGGTGAGGCGTTTCTGTGAAAAACAGTAAGGTCCTGTTGGAGATACACATAAACAGTCCTGCTGAGTGTTTCAAACTCCGTTGCATGTGGGCGGACTAGAAGTGACGTCACTAAGTGGGCGGTCCCGTACGTTTTTCATGAACACTCGGTTCACTTGTTTATATGTGTGTATATATGTATTTATATGTGTATATACTGTATGTATTTATATGTGTATATATGTGTATTTCAATTTATTAGCTACTAGCCAGACCAAAAGATTACTCGCTACTTGTGATCAAACCCACTACCTGCCCACACCACATTTACTACTGCAGTCCCTCTTTGCATATGTTTAGTCATTGTGAAACACATTATTGTGCAGACATTTTATTTTATTTTTTATTTTATAGAGTACCAAATTAAATAATGCTGCATATAGTAATAGATGAATAAAATAAGTGCCTAGCAGTTAGCAACATCAAATGGTTGTTCTGAGTAAGACAATAGCTGGATATAAATAGGAAGTTGTTGAATTGAGAGAGAGGAGAAAGAGAGTGCTGACTGTCATGGAAGGTTTTCGTAGACCTGCAGATTTTCTTTTAATAATTATCATCTCTCCCTTCTATCTCTTAACCATATTTATCCTCTCTTCAATCTCTTTTTACCCTCTCCCTTATCTCTCAGGCCATATATTCTCTTTACACTCTTTCTTTCCCCTCTCTCATATCTCTTTACTCTTTCTTTTTTTCTCTCGTAAAGCTTTCTTCTTCTCCACTTTTTCTTTTCCTCTCCAATCTCTCTCTCTATCTCTGCCCCGTTTACCCTCTCAGAAGTAACAGTCTAAGTACTAATGGTGGTCCTACAGCACTAGAGGAATAACATATCCTTGCCCTTTCTAGGATATATAATATCCCTTCAGATAATAATTTTAGCACACAGCCCAAAAGTTGTGTTTGTCAATGCTGCAATAGGAGTGTACATTTTGCAAATGTGCTAACTTTGCTACTTACATCATGCCACCAGACATCAGACCGTGAGTGAATGCTGATTCAACATTCACTCACTAACATTCACTTGCTCGATTATATATATATATATATATATATATATATATATATATATATATATATATAAAATCATTTATATATAGGTATAGAAATACAGTATCCAACAAAAGTGAGTACAACCCTCACACATTTGTGAGTACAACCCTCACATTTGCTGTCCCCTCAAGATAACTCAACACACAGCCATTAATGTCTAAACCATTGGCAACAAAGTGGGTACACCCCTAAGTGGACATGTCCAAATTGGGCCACCATTATTTTCCAGCACTGCCTTAATTCTCTTGGGCATGGATTTCACCAAAGATTCACAGGTTGCCACTGGAGTCCTCTTCCACTCCTCCATGACGACATCACGGAGCTGGTGAATGTTAGAGACCTTGCACTCCCCCACCTTCCATTTGAGGATGCCTCACAGATTCTCAATAGGGTTTAAGTCTGGAGACATGCTTGGCCAGTCCATCACCTTTACCCTCAGCTTCTTTAGCAAGGCAGTGGTCGTCTTGGAGGTGTGTTTGGGGTCATTATCATGTTAGAATACTGTCCTGCGGCCCGGTCTCCGAAGGGAGGGGATTATGCTCTGCTTCCGTATGTCACAGTACATGTTGGCATTCAGGGTTCTCTCAATGAGCTGTAGCTCCCCAGTGCCAGCAGCACTCATGCAGGCCCAGACCATGACACTACCACCACCATGCCATGCTTGACTGTAGGCAAGGCACACTTGTCTTTGTACTCCTCACCTGGTTGCCGCCACACATGCTTGACACCATCTAAACCAAATAAGTTTATCTTGGTCTCATCGGACCACAGGACATGGTTCCAGTAATCCATGTCCTTAGTCTGCTTGTCTTCAGAAAACTGTTTGCGGGCTTTCTTGTGCATCATCTTTAGAAGAGGCTTCCTTCTGGGACGACAGCCATGCAGACCAATTTGATGCAGTGTGCGGCGTATGGTCTGAGCACTGAAAGGCTGACCCCCCCACCCCTTCAACCTCTGCAGCAATGCTGGCAGCACTCATGCGTCTATTTCCCAAAGACAACCTCTGGATATGACGCTGAGCCCGTACACTTCTTTGGTCGACCATGGGGAGGCCTGTTCTGAGTGGAACCTGTCCTGTGAAACTGCTGTATGGTCTTGCCCACCATGCTGCAGCTCAGTTTTAGGATCTTGGCAATCTTCTTATAGCCTAGACCATCTTTATGTAGAGCAACAATTCTTTTTTTCAAATCCTTAGAGGTGCCATCAGGGCCACCACTAGAAATTTTGTGGCCCCTGACTTAACCATTGATCAGCCCCCCCCCCCCTTTGACATGTGCAATTTTTGACCAAGTGACTAAAACGTATATGCGCTTTATTCTTAAGTGACTATTTAAACTTGGAAATGTTGTAAAGGTAGTAACATACAAACACACAGACACACTCATACACTGAAACACACACACACACTCACACATAAGGATTCACATATAGACACTCTAGCAGACACGCAAAGAAACACACTCAGCACTTGATTACATTGACCTGACAAGTAATGAGGTAGACTACAGTTTTGTAAAAAAAAGGAGATTTAGAAAACAAAATATGGAGTTCTGATTATCTTTTTGTAAAGGAAGATGTCAACTAAATGATGACAACAGCATGCAGTGGAAAAGGAAGGGCCCTGAACTGCCTAAACAATAATTTAAAGGTTAAATGGTGGATTGGTAACTTCCATAAAGGTCTCATTAGTCTCAAAGTCTGTAGAAAGATGTGAATAATCAGTAGTAAGGTCAAAATGTCCTAAAAAGGAACAGACAATGGACACACAAACTCAAACTTGCACATACACCCAAGGAAACACCGACAGAAGCAGCCTCAGAAAACACACAAATAAATACACACAGACACCCACATAAAACACACAAAGACATAAACACACAGAGAGACAACCACATAAAACACAGAAAGACATACATACACACACCCTCACTGAGACATACACAGAAAACTCACAAAGACATACACACACCCTCACAGAGACACCCACAGAAAACATACGCCCTCACAGACACATCCACAGAAAACACACAAAGACATACATCCATACACACGCACACCCTCACAGAGACACCCACAGAAAACACACACCCTCACAGAGACATCCACAGAAAACACAGACATACACACCCACCCTCACAGAGGCATCCAGAGAAAATACACAAAGGCAAACATACATACACCCTCGCAGAGACACCCATAGAAAAAGCACAAAGACATACACACATACCCTTACAGACATCCAGAGAAAATGCACAAAGACATACATACCCACCCTCACAGAGAGACCCTCAGAAAAAAAATACATACACACTCATAGAGACACAAACCAAAGCACAAAGACATAGACACAGACACCCACAGAAACACTCACAAGAGGAAACATTTATGCACCTTGCATCCCCTAAATCAACAGTGTGTGACATGCATGATAAAAAATTGTAGAAATTAAGAGATCACTTTTTAAAGAATCATATTTATAAATGTGTAAACAAAAATAATTCTGTGAATTCAAAATTGTACAGTAATGATCTGATATGGGTAGAAGGGTAGATGAAGAAAAGTACTTTTAAAAGGTTGACATATGTTTGTTTTTTCCCCATTTTCCCCAACCAAGAGCACCACTTCAAATATAGTGTACAAATGTTCCCATCTGTCAGCTGTACTTATGAATTTTGAAAATGCTGTACTCTATATGGTCTCTGTGGAACCATAAGCTGTGGTACTCACACCATTAGATCTGGTTAAATGCAGGATTTAGGCTTGTTGGTATGTATTTCAAAATTAAGTCAGCTGTAGTGTAAACTAAACAGTGTTAAGTTAACCTGTCTCATTTCAAACACTGAGCAATCTTAGTCTGAGAGTATAACATTTTATGCAGATGTTAAAATCTTAGATAAAATGCCTCCTTGCATCTGGAAAGTCCTTGAATAAAGTGGCAGTAAACTGGAATGTATTTATTATATATATATATATATATATATATATATATATATATATATATATATATATATATATATATATATATATATATATATATATGAAAATCAATCGATAACTGCATTCCATAAAAGTTAAAATGTTTCCTTTATTCAAATTCGATTAAAATCCACGGCACACATGTTAAAACCATAAAAAATTCAGTGGGAAATCTGTCATTCTGACGCGTTTCGGCTATCTGTGGAGCTTAAATACGCTCCCTCACATTCTCATTGGTTGCCTCTTTTCCCACTGAAAGCTGTAGTATGGAGACTTAAAGAGACAGCAATTCAACACCATCAATGATATTGTAAAAGGGAAGCACACATTATTATAGTACAGTTAACCCCTAACTGACTATGGTGTAACTTCTCTACTTGTAATATTGCATGCATTTCATTAGATATACTTTCAAATCCATCTTAATCTAGTTAAGTACTACACATCTACTAAACAATGATAATAGATGAGTATATATATATATGTGTTGTGCATGCATATATACAAGTTAGATTTCTTCATCCTTATTCTAGGAGAGACACTGACTGTACCCTAATATTTAACTTTTGTTTGTGTTTAGAATAGAAAAATGATTAGTAACAATTATTCTCATCATTACATCCATTTACTATACATGGCCCATCTTACTGCTATTTACTCCCAAAAGTTAATGATGTCTCCCTTTATATTTAGGCCATTTGGTTTACGCGTCCTAAGTGTAAAAATCCAGTAGGCCTCCTTTCTAAAGAGGGCATGTACCCTATTACCACCCCTGGGTTGTTTCATTACCAAATCAATAATCATCCAGGTAAATGTACTTATATCTCCCCCATGTTCAAATATGAAATGTTTCGAGACTCCTGTTGTGGCTCTATTCTTATCTATGTCATATAGGTGTTCCTTAATCCTGACTCTAGTCTCTCTGGAAGTGCATCCTATATACTGTTTCTCACAGGCTGTGCATGTCACCATATATATGGCATAGTCTGATCTACAATTTGTACAAAAGCCACAGTTAAAGACCTTGTGGGTACTGGAAGATTGAAAAACCTTGCTCGTCTGCGTAAGGTCACATGCTACACAGCTACGTGTGCCACACTTATAGTGTCCTTTACATGTGAGCCAACTGCTACTCCTCTTGGGTTTCTTCAATACACTAGGGGACACCATATTACCAATAGTAACATTCCTTTTAGACACAAACTTGCACCCCTCTTCAATCACGTTTTTCAATACAGTATCAGCTTTCAAAATTGATAAATTCTTTCTTATAATATTACAGATACTATTGTATTGGTTGGTGTAGGTAGTCACGAATGTGATTCCTCCAGTTTGACTCTTGTGGCTTGTACCTTTCTCATTCCTCTTATATTTTGTTTTTGACATTTTGGGTTTAACCCCTTAATGACAGAGGACGTACCAGGTACGTCATAGGAAAAGCTCCCCTTAATGACAATTGACGTACCTGGTACGTCCTCTGTTGTTTGAAGTGCTGGAAGCGATCATGATCGCTTCCAGCTGCTTACAAGGGATTGTAGTGATGCCTCAACATTGAGCCATCACTGCAATCCCATACTTTACACACCGATGCAGAGAGGGCCACTCTGTGGCCCTCTCTGCATCGGCTATTGCGGCTCACACATTCGTTGGTGGGTGGGAGCAACTCCTCTCAATTGCGGTGGCTATTTTTTTTCAAAGTAGCAGCCCGATCGCTTCAAATATTGTTCTGTCGGCGGTTGGGGGCGGGGGGGTTGGGGGGGTGTGCGCGCACGCGCGTGCGCGCGCACGCAACTTATACACTCCTCTAAAAAAAAAACGATGATGCAATTGAATCAAGGGATCTCCATTGTTAAGTAAGGGATCTGGGAGGGGGAGGGATGTAGATTACTGAGGGGGGCCAGCTACACTACAGAAAACTAATGTTTTTAATAAAAAAAGTAAAAAAAAACTATTTTTGGGGGCAAATTGGGTACTGGCAGACAGCTGCCAGTACCCAAGATGGCGGCAAATAGGTAGGGGGGTGGGTTAGAGAGATGTATGGGGGGATCAGGGAGGTTTTGAGGTAAGGGGGATCCATCACTGCAGACTGTATGAAGAAAATAATAATAAAAAAAAAAAAATGCTTTTTATTTCAGTACTGGCAGACTGTCTGCCAGTACTTAAGATGGCGGGGACAATTGTGGGGTGGGGGAGGGAAGAGAGCTGTTTGAGGGGGGTCAGCGGGGATCAGGGGGTGGGATGTGTCAGATGGAAGGCTGATCTCTACACTAAAGCTAAAAATTAACCCTACAAGCTACCTAATTAACCCCTTAACTGCTGGGCATATTACAAGTGTGGTGCACAGCAGCATTTAATGGCCTTATTATTACCAAAAAGCAACGCCAAAGCCATATATGTCTGCTATTTCTGAACAAAGGGGATCCTAGAGAAGCATTTGCAACCATTTGTGCCATAATTTCACAAGCTGTTTGCAAATAATTTCAGTGAGAAACCTAAAATTGTGAAAAATATAACAGTTTTTTTTTATTTGATCGTATTTGGCGGGGAAATGGTGGCATGAAATATACTAAAATGGGCCTAGATCAATAATTTGGGTTGTCTACTACACTACAATAAAGCTAAAATTAAACCTAAAAGCTCCCTACAAGCTCCCTAATTAACCCCTTCACTGCTGGGCATAATACACGCGTGGTGTGCAGTGGCATTTAGCAGCCTTCTAATTACAAAAAAGCAACGCCAAAGCCATATATGTCTGCTATTTCTGGACAAAGGGGATCCCAGAGAAGTATTTAACACCATTTATACCATAATTGCACAAGATGTTTGTAAATAAATTCAGCGAGAAACCTAAAGTTTGTGAAAAAATTTGTGAAAAAGTCAACAATTTTTTTTATTTGATCGCATTTGGCGGTGAAATGGTGGCATGAAATATACCAAAATGGGCCTAGATCAATACTTTGGGATGTCTTCTAAAAAGAAATATATACATGTCAAGGGATATTCAGGGATTCCTGACAGATATCAGTGTTCCAATGCAACTAGCGCTAATTTTGAAAAAAGGTGGTTTGGAAATAGCAAAGTGCTACTTGTACTTATTGCCCTATAACTTGCAAAAAAAGCAAAAAACATGTAAACATTGGGTATTTCTAAACTCGGGACAAAATTTAGAAACTATTTAGAATCAGTGTTTTTTGGTGGTTGTAGATGTGTAACAGATTTTAGGGGTCAAAGTTAGAAAAAGTGGGTGTTTTTTCAATTTTTTCCTCATATTTTATATTTTTTTTATAGTAAATTATAAGATATGATGAAAATAATGGTATCTTTAGAAAGTCCATTTAATGGCGAGAAAAACGGTATATAATATGTGTGGGTACAGTAAATGAGTAAGAGGAAAATTACAGCTAAACACAAACACTGCAGAAATGTAAAAATAGCCATTGTCATTAAGGGTAAGAAAATTGAAAAATGGTCCGGTCATTAAGGGGTTAAGTAGTTCTTCCCTAGATATGTCTCTAACATCTTTATAAGCTCTCATGATGCTATTTTCTGGATAGCCTTTAGCTCTCAATTTGTTAATTAAGTTTCTACTCTCCTTAAGAAAGGTATCTTCATCAGAGCAATTACGTCTAATTCTTATCATTTCCCCTTTGGACACCCCATAATGCATGTGTTTGGGGTGACAGCTCTTTGCATGCAAAAGGGAATTTGCAGATATAGGTTTGGTATATAGTGAGGTGGATATACATCCAATGCCTGTATCTCCCTCAAGTGTTACATCTAGATAGTCAATCCTATTCTCTTCAAACTGAGAAGTTAATTCCAGACCCACTCGATTGTTGTTGAGATAGGCTACAAACTGTTCACTCTCTGCTTTAGACCCTATCCACACAAACAGGAGATCGTCGATATAGCGTTTGTACCCTACCAACGACTCCCTGTGTGGATTACCATCTGCATAGACGTGGGACAGCTCCCACCATCCCATAAATAGGTTGGCGTAAGCTGGGGCAAATTTAGCCCCCATAGCTGTCCCACGTCTCTGCAGATAGAACTACCCCTAAAATTCAAAGTAGTTATGGGTCAGCAGAAAGTGAACAGTTCTTACAATGTATTCCTTCAGAGTATCCTCATAGTCACTAAGGAGATCCATCATTTCTTTGATGGCTTTTAAGCCAAATTCATGTGGTATGGAGGAGTAAAGACTCACCACATCAATGGTGAGCCAATTATACCCCTCCTTCCAGGTAATTTCTTTTAATGAGTTAAGCAGATGTTTAGTATCCCTCAAGAATGAGGGTAATTTACAAACAAGTGGCTGTAGTAGGGACTCTATCCAATTAGACAGGTTCTCAAAAAGAGAACCGATTCCTGAAACAATAGGTCTACCCTTAACATTGGTGATGGACTTGTGGACCTTCGGTAAGTGATGGAAAATAGGTACCACTGGCTCATGTATATATAGATATTCGAAGTTCAACAAGTCCATCACCCCTTGTTCCAGGCCATCATCAAGTAAATCTTTCAAAAGTTCTTGAAAGTGTTTGGTGGGGTTAGTATGAAGTGTCTTATAAACATTTACGTCTTCTAGTTGTCTAAGTGCTTCTTCTATATATGTGCTCTTGTCCATTACTACAATTGTGCACCCTTATCCGAACTCTTGATGACTATATTGTCTCTTTCTTTCAATTTTCTAAGGCCCTCTTTCTCTTTGTTAGTTAAATTGGACCTATGTGTCTTAGCATCATTTTTAATTTTAATTAGATCTTCCTCTACTCTCTTATGAAAGAGTTCCAGAATCAAACCCCTAGATTGGGTGGGATAAAAGTTAGACTTGCGCCTGAAACCATTGTGTATTCTTTTCATAGTGGAGGGAGGACAACTTTCTTTTTCTAGGTGGTAAAGGGAAAGGAAATCAGCAGCATCTTTTATTTGGAAAAAATCATTCGTTATGAAAGACTCCTCTGCAGTACTTAAATGTGTTTCTGCTTCCACACCTTCACCACTTGTAAAATGCTTTTTCAGTGTTAGTGTCCTTACAAACCTGTTAACATCAACTAGGGTATCAAACACATTGAAGTCTGCAGAGGGAACAAAATTTAAGCCCAGTTTCAAAGATAACATCTCTTCCTCACTAAGCACTATACTTGATATATTAATTATCTTCATATCTTGTACTTATTTTGTGTTCCTTTCCTCAGAGTATATTGCTCTCTCTGGGACTGTAGTTCCTTGTATTTGCCTCTTCCTCTTCCTCCTCTTCCTCCCCCCTGGCCTCTGGCCCCATCCTCCTGAAAAACCTGTACCTCAATACTATCAGTAGTCAGACGTGTGCAAGGCTGTATATCTAGAGCCCTAGTATACTTGTTGTTAGATTTGCCTTTGCTACCTGATTTTAATATGCCTGTAGAGGCTATAGTGTTTGAGGCTGTTAGTGATTCTATATTTCCTGTTGGTAATGTATTCGTGGGACCCTCATTAGATTGTATAAGAGCCTCCTCATCAGAGGATGCACCACTGACATATAGTCCACAAAGTCTCTGACTTCATTGTCTTCATTGGACTCTTCCGTGTCTGAAAATGTCACTTGTTTTTCCCCCCCTTGTCCAAGTGCCTGGCTCTTAGCTGTTGATGTATTCCCTCTATTCATCTTCTTCTGTTTCTTTTGTCTCCTAAAGGTCTGTGTATTCCAATAGTACACCCTGTTGTTGCTGTAGTCATCTGTGTCACGTAGAAACTTGTTGTACTTTAGTCTGTCAATGTCCTGTTTCATGCTATCAATGGTGGTTTTTAGTAGGGCGTCCAGTTCTTTATAACGGTCATGTGTGGTAAAGGAATTCAGTTCTCTCTGTAAATCTTTGATGAAATCCCTTGCCTCTTCAAGCTTTTGGTTTTTAAATTTAATTATGACTCCCATGAGTCTGATGAAACACTCTGTTAATATACTGTTCCATTCTGAAATAAACCACTCCTCAGAGACTTGAAAGGACGGTCTCTTACGTAATCTGAGGCCCCTGGGTATCATATTTAGATCCACATATTTTTCTAGGGATCTCTTATCCCACCAAATCTGGTACTCCCTAATGAGAGCCTGTTCCATATTCATAAAGATTTCTGACATGTCTTTTGTCTGGTTGTCAGGATTGAAGGTATTCTCTAAAGATGGTCTGCTTTTCTCAAAGTCATCCATACTTAACAGTGAATAGAAATTACTGTTACATGTGGCTGTGTCACTCTCCATTTCTCTATCACAGTAAATACTCTATAGACAGGAAATGCTTGATTACTTAGAAGAGTTCGTTAGATAGCACATAAATATCTTAATGCTATTATGAGGTTCTATTATGTATGGGTTTCCGCTATATCGCTATGTAAACAGCTTGTGATTTATTTGTGTTCATGTATATGAGAAACAGTTGCCGAGTCACAGTAATAGAGTGTACAATTAGTACCTTAGTAAGCAAAAAATGTTCTTACCGTGTCTCCAGGCAACCGTCACCGCTAACACTGACACCCGTTTCTTTTGCAAATAATATTGCTTTCCTCTTCAGCCGCTCCCGGCAAGTAGTACTCCCTCCTTCGTGTCGTTTGCGCTGACCCGGGTATCACTCCTGCCGCTATCCTCTCAAGGTAGGCAGGATCCCCCGTTGGCGTCCTACGTGACTTCCGTGTCACGTGTTAGCTGATTGACCAATTGGAGGGCAGATGCTCCGTGCGGCACTTCGAAAAGGGAATCCCGTTCGGTGTCAGTGATCTTGGCGGTCTGTAGAAACCCTGATCCCGGATCCTCAACGGGCTATGAGCACAATCTGCTCCAGCAGCTATACCTCAGCATACTCCAGTGCTTGTAAGGTATGTAAATCAATCGATAACTGCATTCCATAAAAGTTAAAATGTTTCCTTTATTCAAATTCGATTAAAATCCACGGCACACATGTTAAAACCATAAAAAAAAAATTCAGTGGGAAATCTGTCAGTCTGACGCGTTTCGGCTATCTAGCCTTATTCATAGACTTAATCTGACAAGCACCTGTGGAGCTTGAATACGCTCCCTCACATTCTCATTGGTTGCCTCTTTTCCCACTGAAAGCTGTAGTATGGAGACTTAAAGAGACAGCAGTTCAACACCATCAATGATATTGTAAAAGGGAAGCACACATTATTACAGTACAGTTAACCCCTAACTGACTATGGTGTAACTTCTCTACTTGTATATATAAAAATGCATATCTGCCAAAAGGGCACCTACCATTTGTGTATTGAGGAAGAAACATTTCTGCATGGTTTTAAATATAAAATTTATACAGCATTGTCAAATAATCATAAATTCACTGCTGCTAAAAAAAAAATTTTATGGACCCCTGGCCCCACCACTGAAGTTACAATCTTAAATTGCACAAAGAAATAAAAACATTTGTCCAACCTCCTCTGCAAATGAAAGTGATCTGCCGTCTGACTCAGGCACACACTGTACAAAGTGCCAAGTCTGTCTCACACTGTGCATAGTGGTTTAGAGTACACTCAGAAATCCTCTCAAATGCTAATATTTTACTCCTTGTAATAACATTTCCCATGCTCCATTAGCACTCTGCTGTAGTACCCACTGGTGGCTGCCAAATTTTTTTTTTTTTTTTAGTTCTTGCCTCATGGGGCCCCCCTGGCCCATTGTGCCCCTGACAGGAGTCACCCCTGTCACTCCCTGATGGCAGCCCTGGGTGCCATGTTGAACTTCCAGTGACCAGTATGAGAGAGTGTGAGAGCGATAACACCAAATTTAACATACCTGCTCCCTATTCACACCTGAGACCTTGTAACACTAACAAGTCACATGACACCGGGGAGGGAAAATGGCTTATTGGGCCCAATTTGGACATTTCCACTTAGGGGTGTACTCACTTTTGTTTCTAATGGTTTGGACATTAATGGCTGTGTGCCGAGTCATTTTGAGGGGACAGCAAATTTACACTGTTATACAGGCTGTACACTCACTACTTTACATTGTAGCAAAGTGTAATTTTTTCAGTGTTGTCACATGAAAAGATATAATAAAATAGTTACAAAAATGTGAGGGTTGTACTCACTTTTGTGGGATACTGTATCTTGTATAATAGAAAGAAGATAGTGAGGCCGCCATTTGTAAAACAAATAAATTATTTAATAGTACAAGGTACATCAGCTCAGCAAGACGCTCCTGCAGAATTGACACTTATCGTGCGTGTGTACATGCGCTTTATCAGAGATCTGGGAGTCATTAACTTTGGGCACTTAATATACAATTTAACATCCAATAGGATAACCATGTAACCTTTGTATGTAATTAGTACAGCATCTATCACAAAGCACTGTTTTACAATATCTAAGTAAATGATCATATATACTTTTCAAATATCTCTATCCAAGTTCATTATGTCCTAGGAGCAGGCCTCCAATGTTTAATAATGTTCTTGCCTGCTCTGGATCAAACATTGCTAGTGCTGCTTCATTTAGCTTTGTTGTTATATATCTGACATTATACCTTTTCAGTGCCACAAAATAAATTACCTAAAGCAGCGGTTCCCAACCTGTGGTACGCGTACCCCTGGGGGTACTTGGTGCACCGTTTGGGGGTATGCAAAAATATTGTTGGTAATGGAGGAAGATGCAGGGGGAGGGTCGTGGAGGCACTGTCAATGGGTCATCAACCAATAACTATTGCAGAACTGTGGAAGGAAGGAACGCTCAGCTGGAAAGTGACAAGTGAAGTTATGGCCTGGCATATAGGAGATATGTGGAGCGGGTGTTGATGACTCTGGTCCACATATTAATGATCACCCTGTGTCACCAGAAAGCTTAGCCTCTTGCTCCACTCACTCCGGTGCTGTGCACAAAATTTTGATTGCGAGTGCGCAGTTAGAAGTGGCACTGCAGCAGCATAGCTGTGTGGACAGGTGTGGTAGAGCCGTGGAGGTTGCGAGTCACACAGGCGATGCGGGTCTGCATCCCAAATTAAGTTATAGTCAGTGCCAGTAAGTAAAGTACTGCTGCTAGCGCTTGCTTGTTTCAGATTGCTTCACTTCTAACTAAAAATGTCTATAGTGGCTGGGTGGTTAATATCGATCTGATCTCACAAATTTAAATATTTATTTTTATGATCATTACACTTTGACTCCCCCCAGGGCCGTGTTTAGGGGCAACCAGGCAGCTGCCAGGGGTGCCAGCCACACAGCAGGGCTCCTCCTGAGAATGAGATTTGAGCTTTAATCCTGGTGATACACATACAGTCGTATGACATTCAGGTATAGCTTACTTCCCCTGTAAAAAAAAGCGCTTCCTTTATTTTGAGGGATGGGTGGGGGTAATGAAGAGAGGGGGTACTCCATAAATGAAAAGCCTAATCAAGGGGTACAGGGAGAAAAAAAGGTTGGGAGCCGCTGACCTAAAGGGAAAAATAACACAGTAAATAATAATGCTACTAATGATAAATAAAAAAATGAGAATAAATGAAAAGAAAACATATACCTATCTTGTGTGACTAAACTACACTTTACTTAGTCACTGGTAAGATAGCAGGGGACTAGAGTACCTATATTGACATTATCTTAAACACTAGAGTGTCTGACAGGGCTATTACTGAATTAGCTGATGAATTAAAAGGTCGGGATCGAAAAGGGTGTCATAGCAGAAATAAATAATCAAGTTGATAGTTATAACTGTCAGTTAGGGACATTATATAAGTGGGACGGGGAAGGATATTGGTGGATTATGGAATGAAAAGAGTTTATTTAATAAACGCTAGAAGTTAGCTTTTTGCGCACATCGGGTTTCGCTTGTATTACAAGTTGAAAGTAAACTATTTTTGCTTGTGGGTTAAACAGACGCACAAAAAAATCTGAACTCAGAATATCGCCAACGCTATAATTTATTCCCCCATAGAAGTCAATGGAGAAAAAAAGTTGAAAAAATCTAATACCCGATTTGCTCGCAAACACGATTGCATATTCTCAAGTGCACTAACCTGACAGGAAAATAGGAATATTTCACATTCCAATGCTCTACACATAGATGAATATGTTCTATTTATTCATAAATACATATTTCTCTATATATATCTGATGATGACCTATATTTAGATAAATATATATATATATATATATATATATATATATACAAACATGATTGCATATAGGTATAGATATATTCAGATGTATTTAGGAATATATATTTAAAAATACATAGAACATCTGCTGCTATGTGCAGAACATTGGAATATTTGCAGTAAATATACAGTATACCACTTTATTAAATAAAGGGGCTAAGGGCCAGTGACGTGCAGTGATAGGAGGCAGGGGAGGCGGCACCTCCCCTGTCAAATCATAATTTTTTTTTTTAATAAATAATAAAAAATAAAAAAAAACTTGTCTGGTGTTGATTATGCATGAACTTGACTGACCACGCGC
This sequence comes from Bombina bombina, assembly GCF_027579735.1. Lineage (NCBI taxonomy): Eukaryota > Metazoa > Chordata > Amphibia > Anura > Bombinatoridae > Bombina > Bombina bombina. The sequence goes on along the minus strand of NC_069499.1, from coordinate 260,038,146 downwards.
CCCAGGTAACCCCCCTTCCCCTCCCTCCCTCTGCCGGTTGCCACCATATCGATGCAATACAAGCCATAAATCCATCATCCATGTTGCGTAATTATGTAGAGGCAGTGACCCGTTCAGCTGCCCTCCATTGATTGCGCAACATGGATGCCTGATATGGTTACTAGCTCGCATCTCTTGCAGCCCATACCATACTCCAATAAAGGCGGCTATCCAAACGCCTCTATGATGGAGCTTAACAGACAGCCAATCAGCGCTGTCTGTTTAGCTCTCTTGTCTGGGGAGACGTGCCGGCGCAGACATGAGTCGTACTGGCGGGAAGTGAAGGAAGGAGCTGCTGCTGACTCATGTGGTACTGTTTGTGACAGACTGTCATCGTGATGAGAGGGTGCCAGTGTCAATGTGGAGCTGCCCAGGACTGAGGAATTAGGTGAAGAAGAAGAGTCAGAGGAGCTGCTCAGCCTGAGCCTGCCCAGCCCCAGTGAGTGCCGCCACTGTGACCAGCAAAGAGCCGAGCGTTCTGCAATGAACACACAAGGAGGAGACAGAGAGGAGTGGGGACCTACCGGTAGGTACTAAGAGCACACTAGCATAGTCACACACACCTTATGAACAAGCCAGTCGACAGGTGGTAATGTGTCATGACTATATACTATATTTAATTATTTTTTTTCACACACGGCTGTACTGCATATGACCACAGGCTGCTCAAAGACCTCCTTACTCCTTCCTTACAGTATTATGGATTACCATGAGGAAGTCAGACTAGTGACTATATATAAGCCACAGCGAGTATGACTGTCACTGCACTGCACAGTGCACACTTAAGCCATTTAACCAGGGGCAATGTAGGAGCCGGAGGTAACGGTATGTAACTACTTACTAAGCAAAGTAATGTTCAAATCACGCAGTCATGGCAAACATGAGCACTAGCAGTTAAACTGCTTCTCATGTTTGCCACTGCCACGTGACTTTGACATTACAGATTGGTTACATACCGCAGCGCACAGTAGTAGTTGGGTCGTCTTTGTGAATGATCATGATCAGCATCCATTAATTTTCCTGAGTCTGACCACCTGGTGTACTGTTAACATAGCAGTGAGTCAGCCACCAATTGTGCAAGTTCTCCCACTTAAGAAGATGAGAGAGGCATGTAATTTTCATCATAGGTATACCTCAACTTTGAGAGACAAAATGTGGAAACAAATCCAGACAATCACATTGTCTGATTTGGAAAGAATTTATTTGCATATTATGGTGGAAAATAAGTATTTGGTCACCTGCAAAAAAACAAGATTTCTGGCTCTCACAGACCTGTATCTTTATCTTTAAGAGGCTCCTTTGTCCTCCACTCATTACCTGTATTAATGGCACCTGTTTGAACTTGTTATCAGTATAAAAGACACCTGTCCACAACCTCAAACAGTCACACTCCAAACTTCACTATGGTGAAGACCAAAGAGCTGTCGAAGGACACCAGAAACAAAATTGTAGACCTGCACCAGGTTGGGAAGACTGAATCTGCAATAGGCAAGCAGCTTGGTGTGAAGAAATCAACTGTGGGAGCAATAATTAGAAAATGGAAGACATACAAGACCACTGATAATCTCCCTCGATCTGGGGCTCCACGCAAGATCTCAACCCGTGGGGTCAAAATGATCACAAGAACAGTGAGCAAACATCCCAGAACCGCACAGGGGGACCTAGTGAATGACCTGCAGAGAGATGGGACCAACGTAACAAAGGCTACCATCAGTAACACACTACGCCGCCAGGGACTCAGATCCTGCAGTGCCAGACGTGTCCCCCTGCTTAAGCCAGTACATGTCTGGGCCCATCTGAAGTATGCTAGAGAGCATTTGGATGTTCCAGAAGCAGATTGGGAGAATGTCATATGGTCAGATGAAACTAAAGTAGAACTGTTTGGTAGAAACACAACTCGTCGTGTTTAGAGGAGAAAGGATGCTGAGTTGCAACCAAAGAACACCATAACTACTGTGAAGCATGGGGGTGGCAACATCATGCTTTGGGGCTGTTTTTCTGCAAAGGGAACAGGACGACTGATCCATGTACATGAAAGAATGAATGGGGCCATGTATTGTGAGATTTTGAGTGCAAACCTCCTTCCATCAGCAAGGGCATTGAAGATGAAACGTGACTGGGTCTTTCAGCATGACAATTATCCCAAACACACCACCCGGGCAACGAAGGAGTGGCTTCGTAAGAAGCATTTCAAGGTCCTGGAGTGGCCTCGCCAGTCTCCAGATCTCAACCCCATAGAAAACCTTTGGAGGGAGTTGAAAGTCTGTGTTGCCCAGCGACAGCCCCAAAACATCACTGCTCTAGAGGAAATCTGCATGCTGGAATGGGCCAACATACCAGCAATAGTGTGTGACAACCTTGTGAAGACTTACAGAAAACGTTTGACCTCTGTCATTGCCAACAAAGGATATATAACTAAGTATTGAGATGAACTTTTAATATTGACCAAATACTTATTTTCCACCATAATTTGCAAATAAATTCTTTCCAAATCAGAAAATGCGATTGTCTGGATTTGTTTCCACATTTTGTCTCTCATAGTTGAGGTATACCTATGATGAAAATGACAGGCCTCTCTCATCTTCTTAAGTGGGAGAACTTGCACAATTGGTGGCTGACTCACTGCTATGTTAACAGTACACCAGGTGGTCAGACTCAGGAAAATTAATGGATGCTAATCATGATCATCCACAAAGACGACCCAACTACTACTGTGCGCTGCGGTATGTAACCAGTGGGAGAATTTGCACAATTGGTGGCTGACTAATTACGTTTTTGCCCCACTGTATGTCCATTGTCCAGCTACCTACAACAATAATTCCCAGTATCCATTTCATGCCCCACTGGATAAAAGTCCTGTAATGTCTGCTGAGATGTGGCTATAGAGGGAAAGATTGACATGGTGCAGCATTGAGGTGAGGGGCCTCACATTACTTAATAGCTGCTGGACTCTGTTAAAGCTGGAACATGGTCTTATTCTGGCTCTAAGGTGATAGCTTTGATGCTAATAATACTTTTAGAGCATACATATGTATTGTATTTGTATCCACTATCCATGCAGTATACCTGTGTATGCTCGGGGACTGTATGCAACATGTAAATGCATGAGAGAAAAACGTGCTTTAAAAGACATGGAATTCCTGGTTATTTTGGTAATATATATTATACTATAAACACATATGTAAGCTCTGAAACTGCTTTATACTACCTGGTGGTTATAAAATAATAAACTACAAGTTTGCTCATTCTCTTTCTCTCTTTCCCCTCTCACCCTCTCTCTCTCTTTCTTTCCATCTCTCTTTCTTTCCCTCTCTCTCTCTTTCCTTCCCTCTCTCTCTCTCTCTCTCTCTCTCTCTCTTTCCATCTCCATCTCTCTCTCTCTTTCCCTCTCTCTCTCTCTCTGTCCCTCTCTCTCTTTCTTTCCCTTTCCCTCTCTCTTTTCCTCTCTCTCTTTCCCTTTCTCTCTCTCTCTTTCCCTCTCTCTCTCTTTCTTTCCATCTCTCTTTCTTTCCCTCTCTCTCTCTTTCGTTCCCTCTCTCTCTCTCTCTCTCTCTCTCTCTCTCTCTCTCTCTCTCTCTCTTTCCATCTCCATCTCCCTCTCTCTCTCTCTCTCTCTCTCTCTCTCTCTCTCTCTCTCTCTCTCCCTCTTTCCCTCTCTCCCTCTCCCTCTTTCCCTCTCTCTTTCCCTCTCTGTCTCCCTCTTTCCCTCTATCTCTGTCTCCCTCTTTCCCCCCCTCTCTCTCTCTCTCTCTCTCTCTCTCTCTCTCTCCTTCATTCCCTCTCTCACTCCCTCTTTCCCTCTCTTCTCTCTCTTTATCTCCCTCTCTCTCTCTCTCTCTCTCTCTCTCTCTCTGACTCTATTTTTCTCACTCTCCCTCTCTCACTCATTTAAAACATGTGGCTGCAGTTACTATAGTAGCATTATCTCCCTTTTGATGAGTAATTCCTACATGTATGTGCTGTGTACTTTGCCTCAAGCACAGATCTTAAACAATGCTAGCTACGTAAGTAGTATTGTATTTTACTGGGTATCTATTGAATATTATTATTATTATAAGAAGGAAGTATGCCTCTCAAACACTCATCACTTTATGCAGAATGTAACTTCAAATATATATTGTAGTTACTGTACTACACTATTTTGCTACTATTATTATTATTAACTTTATTATACAGCCTTTTTTATAGTGTGTATTCAGGCCATGCATTTTCTTTGTAATTAACCCCTTGTCTGGTAGGGAAGTACTATATTGTTGCTCAGTGGGTTACAGCCTTCTGTTGTACCTAAGGTGGGGGTATGTATGGGGGGGTGTTTTCAATTTCACTTTCCCTCATACTTTATTCATATTAGGTGACTATATATATTTTCATGCTTCTTCTAAGGCTAATAGTGGATTATTTTAAACCTCTGTGCCAAGCCTCTCATATAGTGTCACATTAGGATGATTTAAGAATGTCACTAAACAATTGGTTTGGCCTGTCATGGAATTTCTGAACCTACAAATACTTCTATACTGTACACATTGCCAAATGTGTAGGTTTAGAAATCCTATGACTGGCTAAACAGATTGTTTAGTGACATTCTTCAGATAGAGCTACACAAAAGCATTGCTTACCAGATATAATTAATAAAACTTTGCAATATATTGTCATGATTTATTTTGCTCCCTTTCTCATGTAATTTAGCACTGAGAGTTGAGTTCTATTGATTTTTAATATGCACCTCTTCATAGCGAGTATTAACCAAATTGACTAACCCCCATAAACCCTTTTCCTATAAAGGAATGAGGTTAAACATGAAATAATCCAAAATATCTTAAAAAAAAATATATTTTGCCCCTTTTCTCTTGTAATTTAGCACTGAAAGTTGAGCAAATTCTAATTATCAGAACATGAAATGCACCTTGCTGACTTTTCAAGGCTAAGCCTGCTACATATCTGTCCCTAATTGGCTTTAGTGAATAACAGCTGCAAAACTCTTTATACTAACTTTATAACAGTGGGTGACCTTGTTGTCTGAGAAATAAAGCCCAGATTGGCTTCTCCTTCTCCAGGAAAATGGTGGGTGGAATTTGACTATTGGAGAATAGCTGCAGTAAAAAGGATGTTCATTTGTTTTAAAACTTTAAATTAAAGGAGCTTGAAACACAAAATATTTATCTAATGTTTCAGATAGAACATACAATAGTAAACAACTTTACATTTTACTTCTGTTATCTAATTTGCTTTTTCTTTTGGTATCTTTTGAAAAGCATGTCATTGGTTCATTAGCACCCAGTAGTGCATTGCTGCATATCATTCAACATAGGATACCAAGAGAATGAAGTAAATTTAATAATAGCATTAAATTGGACCTGCAACCTGCCAATTTAATCGTAAATTTAAGCTGCCTCTGTCAGTTTCATATATGGGTTTCTCGAGCGTATCAAAGCCAAGTGCCTCACCAGCCTCTGACCTCACCGCACGTGAGGGCTCCATTGCACTTATACATATATATATATATATATATATATATATATATATACATACTTATGTATTTATGTGTTTATATGTGTATATATGTCTGTAAATACATATATACACATATAAATACATAAATATATATGTACACACATATAAACATACTGTATGCACTGTATATATAGCTACATATACATATTTAGACATGTATTTGTATGTATCTCTCTGTTAAAGCCCTTTGCCTGTCTTTTTTTCTTTAATACCTGAGACCTCATATCTTTGAGCGAAAAACCAGGCGCGCACAAACAGCCACGATAAACCCCTTGAGGCCCATTTATCAAGCTCCGGATGAAGCTTGAGGGCCCGTGTTTCTAGCAAGCCTGCAGGCTCGCCTGAAACAGCAGTTATGAAGCAGCGGTGTAAAGACTGCTGCTCCATAACGCGGACAGACATTGCTGCAATTCAACCCGATCGAGTAAGATCACAAGAGCTGCTGGTGCAATGCTGAATTTGGAGCACGTATTGATTTCTGCATTCAGCCAGGTCTGTCGGACTTGATCCGCACTGTCACTCGTAATCTGACCCATAGTTTATAGGAAATTAATTTATCTGTTGAGACTAAGGGGCATATGTATCAAGCTCCGAATGGAGCTTGATGTCCAGTGTTTCTGGCGAGCCTGCAGGCTCGCCAGAAACAGCAGTTATGAAGCAGCGGTCACAAAGACGGCTGCTCCATAACCTGTCCGCCTGCTCTGAGCAGGCGGACAGACATCGCCGGAAATCAACCCGATCGAGTACGATCAGGTTGATTGACACCCCCTGCTGGCGGCCCATTGGCCGCGAGTCTGCAGGGGGCGGCGTTGCACCAGCAGCTCTTGTGAGCTGCTGGTGCAATGCTGAATACGGAGAGCGTATTGCTTGCGTATTGAGCGAGGTCTGTCGGACCTGATCCGCACTGTCAGATCAGGTCCGACAGACCACGATAGCTTGGGGCCAATAGGTCTGTTAGTAAATATTGTTGAAGTATTTTAAATATTTATAAGGTGTTCTAAGGTTATATTAAATTTGAGCTACATTGTATTCGCTGATAAATGCTGGATAGTTAAGGAATCACTGTAAAGCTTTTAATTGCTATATTTGATTTATTGTAAATCGTGCTCAGACGTTGGATTTAAGTGGTTAACAGTATTAAATTATTGAATTGTTATAACAAAAGCCATGTTGATAGTAATTTCTGGTTCATACTCATTAGCTGAATTCTGATAATTAGCAATTCATGTTATTAATTAGTACTGTTGTCTTATTCTGAATTATTCAAGGAAATCTTAACTGTGATATTCAAATTTTAATTCACTCTGGTCAAGATTTAGTTTCCTAAAAATATTGTGTCCATAGTTCATTGTATTGTAGACAGTTTTAAATTAATTTAAATATTTGTATAGCTTGTTTTGTACATTATTAATATTGTATTGTATATTGTAATGCATCTATTATATAGTTCATCATAATTGAGCCCTCGTTACTGCTTAAATATAATTGCTTTGTTCATAATATTACACCTGTCAGAACTTAGATATTATTTATTCAGATGAAATATTTTTATAATAAGTTTATTATTGTTGTTAATTATTAATATTCATAAACATACTCAACATATACATACATACATACATGTATGTTGATTAATTAGAGTATCCATGTTAGTCCAGTGATTCAAATAATTACTTACATTATTGCCAGAGTTTAATTTTCTGGTTAAAATGCATGGAAAATTTAAAATTAAACTCACAATTCATAAAATAGTGTATTATTATAATATTAAAATTTCTGAGGTGTGGAAGTTTAAGTTTGAAAAGTCCATGCTTTTATTGAGTTTTACAAATAAAATATACATTTGTCAAACATTCTGACATAGATTATCTAAGTGTTTGATGATACAATTCTCAAAGATACAATCTTTCGCATCTTAGAAACAACAGTCAAAGACAAACCTCAAATATGTGCATTCAGTTTGGATGAGCACTATTGCTAGATCTTAGCAAAGGGACCAGCTTTTTTGCCTCTCCATACGACTTATTAACTTTCGGTACCAAATGCACTTGTAATTGCAATTGTCGTTGTCGTAGGTCTCGGCTCATATTTTTATGCAAAACTGTTATGAAATCACCTTTAATCCCTATGTCTTCTATTCGATTCATAATACATAATGAAAGGTTCCCATCTTGTTATGAATCTCTCTGAATCGTTAAGGGTTTCAGCAGCTGCACATGCCATGTTGTAGTGATTCTCTAGTTTATTTTGTATAAAGGAGAAATCGGGTGGGGTAGACTTCCAAAATTGAGCCACGCTAATTGTAACTGTGGTGCATATTATCATAACTAATTTAAGATGAATCTTAGGGATACCTGAGATTGGGAAGTGAAGTAGTGCTTGTTCCATTGTTAATGTTATTTGTTTTTGGAAAATTAAATTTAATAGTTTTGAAGTATAATCCCAAATCCTCCTAATTTGTTTGCATTCCCACCACATATGGACATACTGTATGTACCTTTTTCTCCACATCCTCTATAACAAAGGTGAGATAGTGAGCCCTCTGACTCATGTGACCTAGTGGGATAAAGATACCACCTGAAAGCTACTTTTATAAAGTTTTCTCGCATTTTTCATTAGAAAATCCATTCGAAAGATTTGTGTTCCATGTTTTAATCGGCCAGGTTTTGCCTATATCTCATTCCCATCTAAGCATTGTCAGCATTTTAACTTCACTACGGGGGGAATTAAAAATAGAGTATAATATAGATATCACTCCTTGTATTTGGGGAGTGGTAAGGCATAGAGTTTCCAAAGTTGTATTTGGGAGGAGTTTCGTACTACCTAGAATTTCATTTGCCCTAGATCTCAACTGTAGGTAGTGGTACCATATGATTTTATCGTTAGTGTCTAATTTCTGATATTGTTCAAAGAATAATATTTTATCCGCTATAACAATGTCTGCTATTTTGTACAGTCCTTTATTAGACCATTTCTGACGCACTCTCAGATCGACGGAGGAATTGAGAGTTACCAGTGGGGTTAATCTGTATCTATCTCGTATAAGGGAGAATTTAGAATTTAATAACTTCCATAAAAAAATTGTATGATTAATGGAGACATAACTTCCACTCTTTGGGGATTTCATGTGACTTGGGGCCCATAGCAGTCTAGCTAGGAAATCGGTTTCCATGATGTTTGACTCAGTATGAGTCCACTGCCTTTCATGACGCATTCTGAACCAATGTAAGGTCTGAGACATCCTTGCTGAATAATAGTATGGGATTAAATTAGGTGCTCCCACCCCTCCTTCCCTCCTACTGGTACACATACCTTTTTTATTGATTCTAGCTCTCTTCCCTTGCCAGATAAATTGTAGTATATCTCTTTGAAGTTTATGTAGTTCTGGAAGAGGCACTGAGATTTAGTTAATAAGGTCATTTTAGTGGAGATGATTCTACCATATAGGAAGATTTTAAGTTTGATCCATTTTGCAATTAAATCTCTAATTTGTTTAAACATGGGAACGTAATTAGATTGGTAGAGGGTGTATATGTTAGCGGGTAAATTAATCCCCAAATATTTGATGGACTTTTTAGCCCATTTAAACGTGAAGTTTAGTTCCAGCAATTTCTTAGTGTGTTGTGGAAGTTTAAAACTTAATGCCTCACATTTTTCCTCGTTAACTTTATAGCCTAAGAGGCTTCCAAATTGTTGTAAGATCTGGTATAAGGGAGGAAGGGACAACAATGGTTTCAACAATGACAGGATAATATAATCCGCAAATAGGGACAGCTTGTGTTCCAGTGTGCCATCATCAATACCTGCAATATTTTGATTATCTGTAATTTTGACTGCCAACGGCTCTATACATAGCGCAAATAGCAGAGGCAAAAGCGTGCAGCATTGGCGAGTACCATTATTAATATGTATTGATTTGGAGTGGTAGCCCGACAGCTTGACGAATGCAGTAGGGGATGAGTAAATAGTAGTAAGGGCGTCATAGAAAACCCCCGTAATACCTACTTTTTTAAGGACAGCAAACATATACTTCTAATTAACTCTATCAAATGCCTTCTCTGCATCCAGGGCAAGAAACAGAGAAGGCGTTCCCTGGACAGTGGCAATGTTAATCAAATCTATCACCTTACTTGTGTTATCTGGTGCTTCTCTACTGGACACGGATACCACCTGATCTAAGTGTATCAAATTATTAAGAATAGTGTTAAAACGATTTGCTAATATTTTTGTAAATAGTTTTATGTCTTGATTTATTAAGGATATAGGCCTATAATTTTGGCAGTGTTGCTTGTTTTTGCCTGGTTTTGGGATCACTGCGATTTTTGCCAATAACATCTCTTTAGGGATTTCCTTACCTTGTAATATGGAGTTAAATACTTGTACTAGTAGTGGAATTAAAATTGGTTGCATTAGTTTCTAAAAATGTCCTGAATACCCATCTGGCCCTGGTGCTTTTGAACTTAGTCTGACTTCTTCGAAAGTGATAGGGTTATTTAGGGATTCTCTATCTTTTTCCGTTATTGAAGGTAAGGCACTATCTTCTAAAAATGTGTCCAATTCTATTGTTTTATCTGTGTCTACTTTGTCTAACGGAAGGTTATATAGCTTATGATAATACCCGCGAATATATTCGTGATAGATAATGGATCGTTAGACGTTTTATTGTCAGGGAGCTGTAGTTGATGGACTGTAGTAATTTTAGTAATCTCTTACAATTTGTTGGCCAGCATCTTGTCCGGTTTATTACCGTAGATATAGTATTGCATATTTATCATTTTGATTGACCTAATTGCATCTCTGTTCAAGAGTTGGTCTAGTTTTTCATTTTTAGTCTTTAATTGTTTTAGCAAAACTTTAGTGGGATTATCTATAATTTGGGTCCATAAAAGGTCAATTTCTGACCTTAATTCCACCAACTCTCAGTTTACATTGTTTGCCGGATTCTGTGATCAATAGACCTCTGACGAAGGCCTTCAATGTGCCCCATTCATAGATAGGGTTTGAAGTGGTATCTTTGTTGAGTATGACAAATTCCTGTATTTGTTGCTTAAGGCTGCTCATGACCAAGCTATTTTGAAGTAAATTTGGGTTTAGTGTCCACGACTTTGTTCTATTTGGGTTGATCATACCTGACACAGTGATTTCCACTATGGAGTGGTCAAACCAAGCATAATTTAAAATTGAAGCTTTAGTGAATAGGGGTATTATTATTTGACTCATAAATACATAATCAATTCTAGAGTGTGTTTTGTGCATGGGAGAATAGTATATGTAATCGGGTGTGCCCTTGTTGAGTGTTCACCAGCAGTCTATCAGGTTGTGAGCTAGAGAAAAGCCTTTTAAGACTTTGCTTGTTGATTTAGTTGTTTTAGGTTGCATGATGTTTGGGGTTGTTCTATCTACTCTATTGTCCATAGTGGTATTGAAGTATCCCCCTTTTATGGTCTTGTACCTTTTCCATAGTGTGATTTGCTTACTGAGTCTTGATAGAAATAAAGAATGTTGCTCATTGGGGGCATATACATTAACCAGTAAAACTGGGGTGTCTTGTATTAAGCATTTAAGTATTAAGAATCTACCTTCTTTATCCCTTATTACTGTTTCTTCCTTAAAGTATATTCATTAATGGCCTTTTTGCATTTTATGTCAGAGTTGAGCCCTCTGACGTTGTGTGAGATTATCTTAATTGGCATAGTGGTGGAAAAAAGAGTGGCTTTAGGGTGGCATTACCTTCTGTTCGAGAATTAACTTTATGGTCCACAAGGAATCTCCTGAGCTTATGAGCAACTTTACCATATATATAGCCAAGACCCACGTAGAGCCGCTGGAGGGCACTGTTCTCAAGGAAGACTCCTTTGTTGTATCTTGACAGAGGATAGAAACTTTCAATGAAAACAAATAGGGTGTAATACCAAATGTACATGAGACAGTTGCATAGTGAGTAGAGTATCGTAGAACAGTATGGCCTGTAATAAAAAACAATTTTAACAAAGACAAAAAACAATAACACAAATAAAGGAATGTCAGTAATTCTAACTTACTTATTTGTGTGGGGGAACTGATTGTTGGCATGCTTTTAATTTTTCAACTAAGCATGGACAGAGCTATTCCTGGGTGAGGATGTAGGAGGGAATGGTTGGGAAGGATGGATGGTGAGGGAAGGTGGGTTAGGGGGGAAGGGAATTCGAAGGAGGGAAGTAGATGAGGTTGTGTGATGAGATCCTGAGGATCTCAACATTACCCTGAACTACAATGAGAAACTGAAGTACAAAAGTAGCATAACATCCATTAACAGACTTGAGTCCCAAACCAAGTTAAAGGGTGTATAAGTCCATAACTAGAGTGTATCAACAAACTGGAACTGGTTAGCCTCTGACTCTCAGCTGTCATCTACTAACTTATCAAACATTTGATGAATAAACATTATCAGTAAGGCAAGTGCACTTTGTATTGCAGTCACTTACTACTATATCATATCAATCCAGATCCTCTTCTTCCGATGAATATTCTAAATCTTTGGGACCACTTGGAGTGGGTTTTCTTCACTTGGTCTTTGCAGATTCTCGTACAGGGGTCCATTCCCTCTGGAAGGTTTACCTTGCTGCTTTATTGGATGCTGGCGTGATGGATTCCTCCATAGGAATCTTGAGTTTAGTGATTAGAGTATGGCCTTCTTCAGTTGTAGTTCAGGTATGCGTGGTGTTTTGAAAGGAAAAGACCTATTTGAAAGGAAAGTTCCATCTGTATCTGATGCGAGCCTTGGTGAGGGCTGTTGTTATTGGTTTCAATTCTCTTCTTTTTCATATAGTAATTGGGGCTAAGTCAGTGTATATTTGGATAGTATGGCCGTCATATTTTATGGGCTGGTTGTTTCTGGCAGCTTTCATAATGAGTTCTTTCACGTGAAAGTAATGGAGGTTGGTGATAACATCTCTTGAGGTAAATTGTTGTGGCTGTATTAATGCCCTGTGGATACAATCCATAAGTAGCATATCCGCTTCGATTTCAGGAACAAATTGTTGGAAGAGGTCCGTTATGGTTTCATTGAGATTCTTATAGGATTCAGGAAGATTCCTGATGCGGATGTTTGACCTGCATGATCAGTTCTCCAGGTCTTCAATATGATCCTCTAATTTAGAAATATAAGCCGAATGATCTTGTATGGAATGGAGTTGGGGGATTTCTTCTGCTATATTGTCAAGTTTTTCTTCTAGTTCGGCTGTTCGTCCGCCAATTTCTCTAATATCCAACCTTATTTCTGATATAGCAGATTTTAATTCCTCCTGGAATAAGGGCTTTATCTGGGTTAGGAGTTCTTTATTAGGAGTTGTTGTGGTATTATGGTCAGTTTCAGCCTGTGAGCTCGTTGTAGGGCTAGTGTTGTTGGATGCAAGGCTTTTATCTAAGGCGTTTTGTTTTGCTTGGGACTTTGATAAACATTCCTTAACTGTCTGCGTTATATTCTTCATCATAAAGCAGGCTTCCTCACTCTGAATATCACTTGTTTTATGTCTGCTGTACAAGATCGATAGAGCTCTTGAAAAATACTCTGGATCAGGGTGTAGCTCAAGGGAAAAGTATTAGGAATAGTTGACCATTCCTGTTAGTAATTGTTTAAAAAAAGCCATAGTGTTTTTTTACAGTGCTTTATCTTGCCATCCCTTTCACTTCTAAGCATATTGATTTACATGAAGCTCCCTGTGAAGGGTGGAGATGTTAGGCTGTGCAGTTGAAGGTCCGTGTGACCCATGAAGTGTCAGTTCCTCCATCAAGTGACTAATTTGGCCCTCAATTTGAGTTACCTATACCGTCCTGTTCCAAAAAATGTAGCACCTCAGAGTCAAGGTAGGGAACTGCGTTGTTATTAATAGAAAGGGCCGTAAAAGGAACTTGAAAGCTTAATTTCTAATTAATGCGCCATCAAAAGTGCAGATGTTATAGTCCAATTCTGTTAATATTAGATTCTCAGAGGGCCCATCTATAGATCTTAGGAGCTGAGACTCTAATTCCACCGGTACGGCCTTCAGCGTGTGAGTTAGATATTAGATATTCCCACTCCTCAGGGGATTTGGGATACATCCTCTATGAGGGAGGAAAAGGAATTTGGAAGTGACAAGCTGAGTGGGAGCGGGTGAGGAGTGGGTCACAATATTAAAAGTTCAATACCTGTCAGTAATTTCTTTATTTTAGATCACCCCCCCCCTCTTTGGTTTTCTCTTGAATGAATGGGAAAGTCTCAATTGTGTATGCAAAGATCAGATACTGCTGTAGTCGAGTGAGGCTTAGGATGTGCTGATTCTGAGCTCTATGCACTCCGTGTCTGTGAATCTCGAAATATGAAGGTTTTATGGCCCCTTGGGGAAGTTAGGTATAATCTTATTGTGTATGGAGATCAGCCATAACAAAATTCAGTCGTCTTAGAGCTCTTATGTGGGCAATTGCTTTGTGTTTTTGAACCCATAGGAACAGCTATTACATTTCAGGTACTGCCCCTTAAGAACTGTAACACCCTCTCCCATATGCCGTCAAAGCCTTGATCAGGAAATAAGTAGGAAACACCAGTCTGCAGTGGGATCTATACTTTGCTGCGTAGTGTCAAGATCTCAAGATGGCGGGTCCCGCCAAACCCTCTCCACAATACCTTTCTTGCTCAGAGAAGTCCCGGAAGAGATTTTGCTTACAATTTACTTTCCGCTTCTGCCGTGGTGGTGCTAAGTAAGTGTAAACTGTGTCCTTTCTGTTTTTTTGGACCCGCTCAGATTTCCATGTGCTGGAGCGCGATGTCTTCCTCTGTGTGCCGGTGAATGGAACAAAGACCCACTGTGTATTAGAGTCGCTGGAGCGGAGCCCCGACCCTCAGGCGATCAGATCTTCTGCTCAGCTGTCTGTAAGCTTTGACTGAGTCCCAGCAGTCTGCTATCCCGCCGTCAAGCCCCAGGCCTGCAAGCCACAGACCAGTCCAGCACTCTCCTCTTAGCCAGATTACCTTAAGGGTAGATTAGTGTCCGCAAACTTGGGGAATCAGATGAAAAAAACACCCCCAAAATTAAATACCTCCAAAGTACTTTGTTCCCGAAACTCTGACAAGACCGTGTGGTATTTGTTAGGCTTGAAATCACTATTTATTTCACTTCTTTAGACGGAGCTTGTCTAAGGTACGTCTTCCCTATTCAGCTTCAAGCTCCACCCTCCAAAGTCCATGCTTTTAATGCTTGATTGTGATTTTTTGTTTTTGTTTTTATTAAATAAATTTTATTGAGGTTATGCTATGTGAACAGCATGTATTGGTTACTATAAACCAAATTCACAAGGAGAAAATAAACCAAAAAAACAGAAAAACAGAAAAAACAGAAAAGAAACAGATTGACAATAATCAATGATACAATTAAAATCGCCACACAGTGCTATAGTTAATAGGCATTAGAAACCTCCATTTTACATCTTTTTTTTTTTTTTTTTTTATATTAATTGCCTCCCTTAACACAGTGGCCACTTTTGGGCCTAAGAAGATTCATATAAACTAAAGGAGGGTATTTGAAATTTAAAGTGGTCGCTTTTGGACCAGAGTGTTAACATGAATGATACAGTTATGGGCAAAAATTATGTTTTAATATAAAAGGGACACTGCTAGACCATCAATTTAAGCACCACCTAAAAGGCAAAGCAATTCACGGTATTGTAAATAGTAAAAATTATATATATATAAACATTGAGGCTAGTTAGTGTCATTTGTTATGCAATTATAAACTGGCAAATAATTAAGTGTAAGGGAGTGCACTAGCAAGCATACATTGGCTGATAGAGCAGTGGCATCATATCATACAATAAGGACAGCGTGTAGATGTTGGTAGTCACCTGTACAAAGGGTAAAAATTATATGGCTCAGAATTAACATGGTCTTAGGTGTACTAGTAGGTTAAGGCTAAAAAGCTACGTCTAGTTGCGCTAGGACCTCTAAACAGGGCAGGTGTAGAGAAGTGCTGATATATTCAAAATTCTAAAAGATGGAGAGGTACCTCTTCAGTTAGATTTTACTTTCCTCCTAGGTGCTTTATATATGTTAATGTGGTGCATCTAGGTGGGAATGTGCTTTAAGTGTAAGGCAACTAGTAGGTGAGTACTATTTGGGTGCCACTCAATATGCCTCCTTGCTGTAGATCCCAGCAATGTTTTGACCTGCTGTCTCAGCCATAGACAACAGGCTCACAGGTTGGGACCTAGTGGCAGAATCAGACCCCAAAGTGGCATAAGTAACCACGTGTACCTAAGGTGCTAGTAACTTAAGAGCACTAGGAGATAAGCATGTCTTATAAGAATAGAAAGATTTTTTGCATATACTAGTCCAGCTTTAAACAGAACTTAAACAGAGATATTGGTGAAGGCAAACAATGGGGACTTGGAAAATATGTGAATGAAGAGGGACCATCGGCCACTCTCAATAAGAGCATACAAATTACAGACAAATTATAACTGTACAGTTATTCAAGGTTGTAGTGCAAACTACGGGCATCGTATAAACTATAAGCAGAACCATAGTCCAGAAAATCATACGGATCCGTGTGTAATATAGGAGTTCCACAAACATCCGGCATGTGCGCAATCATTACTGTAAAATGGTCTTATAAAACTATCTTTTAAAGTTAATCTTGGCGGTTGATTAGGACAGGTTGTGATTGTGTGTTGTGCGTTTTCTGGGCAGCCAAGTTACTACAAAACCTGCAGCGTCAAACCTATGTCTGATCCATCAGCATGGGGGTTTAGCCGATCCCAGACTTTCTTTGCACCGATATGGCACCAGTCTGAGTGGAAAAGAGGGCCTGTACAGGACTCTGTATTTGGCGGGCGCCACTTCTGACTTCCAAAGCAAGGGTCCACGGTACTATCAGGCCAAGTGGCCCAAATCGTTGGCTTGCTAACGCTGGGGTAAGCTATTTCATACTGCCAGACAGCTGATTTTGGAATTGAGAGTTTTCATAGGTATCGGCAGATAGAGCCGATCTGTTGCTTATCTTAAGCTTTTTTGGCAGAGAGTTTCTCTGTACTGCATCATGTGGGTTATCCACGTGACTTTCGTCAGTATCGTGCGGCTCCGGGGATGGTGTCAGTTCACATATTGCCCCCTGCTCAGATGGTGGGTTCAATGAGAAACACTTGTCAATTAGTTTGTGTAGTCGCTGATAATGATCCTCAAGCAGCGCAAGTATTGCTGTTTCCAAGCAGGGCCGGACTGGAAATAAAAAGCGGCCCTGGAAAAATATGAAGACCAGCCCTATTTTCCGTTGAGTACGTAGAATACACATGTCCCATTTTTCTCAAAGGGGATTACTGGGACACTTCTTCCCCAGAATTACATTTTATTACTTTGTATTAAATAAAAATGCCAGATTGATGTTATAAAGGCACCCTACAACCCAATTGCATCCATTAATCCCCCTTTAAATTGTAGCTTTCCAGCCCCAACTGCTGCAGCCCACCGGGAAATCTCCTGGTATCCTGGTAGGCCAATCCGGCCCTGTTTCCAAGGCCTTCCCATCCATGATTGTTTCTGCTGAGAGTACAGCGGAGGGTTTTGGCAAATACCAATAATATTGCGTAATGGAGTAAAGTGCCCCTTTCTATATACAAGGGCCAGTGATTGCTCCTTCGAGCAACTATTCTATTACAGGATGTCGTAACCCCAGAGTTTGGGGGGGGGGTATTTTTGCGGCAGCCCCATATCTATGCTTCCAACACAGGGTCGCTTGTAGGATCCTCACAGCTAATTGTAAAATTGGCTTCCAGACCTGTGAGAGATCCTGTCGCACGTCTTTCTCATAGAACATAGGCAGAAACACGGTCAGATCCTCAATACTGAGCATATATCAGTTCACAGATAAGCAAATGTTCTCAGATAAGTAAAAAGTGGTATAGTTACTGCAGAAAACTTGTAATAAGTCACTCAAAGTCTGGGCGCTTCACAGAGATGCGCCTTGCCACTATGAAAGGCTCCGCCCCCCGTGAATTTTTTTTAATTGTAAAAATGTATATGTGTGCATTTTTTTTAACATTTACTCATACATGCTTCAGGTAACAAGACACAACTTCTGGTACTGTGTTCCAAGCTACATCACCATAAATACTAGTGGAACTATAATTCCCCAAATCCTCTTCTACCAGATGTTTTTACTGAGCATGTCTCTACTTATATTTTTAAACCATTATATCTCAGCAACCAAAAGTAATCTATAGTCAATAAAATATCCATAAATTTAATATATAAAGATAGATAATGAGATATAGATATACCTTGTCTGAACAGCATTGAGTATTGTAAGTTTTTCCATTGATAACAACCCTAAAATGCTTCTGTTATTAATACCACTGAAGTTCAGAACTGTTACTTCCAGAAAATGAAATAAAATCATCATCTGCATTATTTCTCTCCTAATTTTGTAATTTAAATATCACATGAACACATATAAAGACAAATAGAATTGTGGTGTTTATTAACTACATCATAGGTTGGAGTGCCTGTATGTTAATATGTGACATTTGTGTAATTAGTCTGTTATGTACTTCGAAATGATAGATATATGTATTTTTAAGGGAAATTAAGGTTTAGTGGGCATGTGTGTTACTTGGGTTTTTATATCACTAATTTTATTAGTGTATAAGTGATTATTTTTAATTTTGTAGCTTTTGATTTGATTAAGTGTTTGTATCTTTTTGATAACATTGCTTTATAATGTCATCCAGTATGGCAGTATGCATGTACAAAGCCCTTTTTTGGGTAGTAATAATTTAAAAACTCCATTCTAATCTCGCCACATATTGCAGGCGCAGCAACCCTCTGGAAGCCTTAACAAACACATACATTTAAGCAGCATCTCAAGGTCAAAGGGACAGTATACTATGATATTGTTTTTTTAAGGTTTATTAGTGTATTTGAAATAGCTGATTTTGTTGTTTGAAGCCACACCCTAATCGAATGGATTGAGCTTGTAGGTAGAATCAGATCTCTTCACTTTATCACATTGTGGACATATACTTGCTTATTTAATTTAAATTTGTTCTCAAAACAATCAACAATACTTGGAGGAGAGAACAATGGGAAATCATAATTGTATTACCTTCATCTCTTTAGAACCCACTGGAGTGTAATTTATTCTAATGTTAACACACCTTGGCATTGATGTCAAAATATATAAAGGGACAGTCAAGTCCAAAGAAAACCTTCTTGTTTCAAATAGGGCATGTTATTTCAAACAACTTTCAATTGCTTTGTTCTTTTGGTATTCTTAGTTGATAGCTAAACCTAGGATGGCTCACATGATAATTTCTAAGACCTTCTTGAAGGCCGCCTCTTTGCAATTGTGTCAAACCAATCACAGACAACACAACCTCTCACCTGCAGCCTTAAAACACCTGATAATGTACACCCTATCAGTAACATCACTATTATATATACCCATGTGTCAATTTATATTGGATGTGAGATACATTGATTTACATCTTATAAGTGAATATTACTATATGTACCCTTCATAAACAACTATTGTGGATGTGAGTTATAGTACAAGAATACACAGGTCATATTATATGTTTTAACAATATTAGTGTACTAAAACACTCCTCACATGCATGTGGATGACAATTATATGGTAAATAAGAACAGTACAGAGGTGTCAGGTTAAAAATCCCTTTATTTTAGAACATGGGGATCAAAAAGAACAACGTTGTGTTCTTTTTGATCCCCATGTTCTAAAATAAAGGGATTTTTAACCTGACACCTCTGTACTGTTCTTATGATTTGATGGTGGGCTTGGCAGTGGCCCACGAATGTGTCAGCTCCTTTGGTTAGAGTGCTGGTTCCTGTTTGGATTTTGTAATTATATGGTAAATAACAGAGGACAAGATTTATGGTGAACTATAAGAATATTTATTTATTTTTTGGCTTCTTGGATGAGGGAGCTGAGGTGACTGTAGTGGATTTCCTTGTTCTCCTGGTTTGAGAAGATTCTGCTGTTTCTGCTGGTGTGCTAGCCTCAGATGATAGGCTGGAGGCAGTTTCCTGCTGGTTTGTAAAGTGCTCAACCAACACACCCAAGAGTTGATTTGGTTCTCTCCATCTATTGTCCATTTGCATCTGCATATCAGACATAATCTGTGACTGGTTATGAACACTTAACGATGCTGCCATGTCCGTCTGTAGCTCCTTCTGAAGAACTTCTCTAGGCCTCTTTGTATGCTCTTGGTGCTTGTTATGAGCCTCCTCTGGAGTGCAATGTATTCCTTACCCAGGGGAGAATACAATGCATCCACAGGCTCTTGAGCAGCAGGGCTTCTAGGTGCTTGTTGGGCATGGTCACCTGCATCTGCTTTTGCTTGAGGTGCAGGGTCAGCTACAACTGCTTGTTCATGTGGGGCAGGGTCAGCTTCAACTGCTGGTTCATGTGGGGCAGGGTCACCTGCATCTGCTGTTGTTTGAGGTGCAGGGTCAGCTACAACTGCTGGTTCATGTGGGGCAGGTGCAGCTTCAACTGCTGGTTCATGTGGGGCAGGGTCACCTGCATCTGATGGTTCTTGAGGTGCAGCTGTAGATTCTGCTAAATCATCTGCAGATGGTAGAGCTTGTCCAATGTATGATGATGGTGGAGCTCGTCCAATTGATGAGGTTGGTGGAGTTCTCATGGTTGGTTGATAGTCCCACTGATGACCAGTGTGTGACCACTCAGCCTGTCCAATTGGCACTTCCTGTGACATTGTCTGTGAGTAAAATCCCTGACTGCCATGAGATTGTGTTGTGGGGGGTAAATACATGGACCCTTTGTGGCTGTCTTGGCTCCCCCTCAAAGCCAAAGGGAGGATATTCCTCTGGCCAGGAATCTTGCCAGGGGTCATATGGAAATGGTGGCGGCATCACTCCCGGGTCCTCAACTGAAGCCATCCAACCATGCTCATGCCTGGAAGCATACTGTTCTTGCGGTTGCCTGAAAACTGGTGGTGGTGGTGGTGGCATGGATGTTTGTATCCTCATGACAGGAGGTTCTGTGAAGGAGTCAAAGGATGAGAGTGCAATGTCTAAATAGCATAATGCTATTGACTTGCCTAGAACTATAATATAGTTGTGTAGCTTGGTTATAATACAACAATGAAATGAAGTTCATTAAAGTATCCAGAGTTTCAGGCATTTCTATTCTAGAGAGTATGTCTTTTAATGCCTCAGATAAGCCAATACGAAACTGATTTTTTAGACTTAAAAAACCCTTTTAATATGTAATTTTCTTTCTTTAAGTCAGTTAACCCTTGAGCTAGTATATCAATTTTCTGATTGAGAGTGGTAATATGGATTGACACCTCGAGTGGGTCAATGTTAGACAGCAGAAAATTCTTAGAGAGAGAGAGAGAGAGAACAAATGTATATATACATACACATTTTTTTTTCAAGGCTTGATTATACTGCAATGTCTAAATAGCATAATGCTATTGACTTGCCTAGAACTATAATATAGTTGTGTAGCTTGGTTGTAATACAACAATGAAATGAAGTTCAGAGCTGAAGTAAAACTTAGCAGTTTCTGTAGCTTTAAATTTGCTGCAAACTTAAAGCAATGGAATAAGACTAATAATTTACGGCTAGATTATGAGTTTTGCGTTAGGCTTAAAAGGGCCCCCCAACAGTAAAACCCATCACCCACACAACCAACCCCCCAAATAAAATCCTATCTAAAAAAACCTAAGCTCCCCATTGCCTTAAAAGGGCATTTGGATGGGCATTGCCCTTAAAAGGGCAGTTAGCTCTTTTGCCGCCCAAAGTCCCTAACCTAAAAATAAAACCCACCCAATACACCCTTTAAAAAAACCTAACACTAACCCCCTGAAGATCGACTTACCGGGAGACGTCTTCATCCAAGCCGGACAAAGTGGTCCTCCAGACGGGCAGAAGTCTTCATCCAAGCAGGGCAGAAGTGGTCCTCCAGATGGCCAGAAGTCTTCATCCAGATGGCATCTTCTATCTTCATCCATGCGGAGCGGGTCCATCTTCAAGACATCTGACGCGGAGCATCCTCTTCATCCGACGACTAACACAGAATGAAGGTACCTTTAAGTGATGTCATCCAAGATAGCGTCCCTTAGATTCCGATTGGCTGATAGAATTCTATCAGCCAATCGGAATTAAGGTAGAAAAAATCCTATTCGCTGATCCTATCAGCCTATAGGATTGAGCTCGGATTCTATTGGCTGATTGGAACAATTTCTACCATAATTCCGATTGGCTGATATAATTCTATCAGCCAATTTCAAATCTAAGGACGCCATCTTAGATGACGTCACTTAAAGGTACCTTCATTCTGTGTTAGTCTTCGGATGAAGAGGATGCTCCACATCGTATGTCTTGAAGATGGACCCGCTATGCATCAGATGGATGAAGATAGAAGATGCCGTCTGGATGAAGACTTCTGCCCGTCTGGAGGACCACTTCTGCCCGGCTTGGATGAAGACTTCTGCCCGTCTGGAGGACCACTTCGCCCGGGCTTGGATGAAGACGTCTCTTGGTAAGTCGATCTTCAGGGGGTTAGTGTTAGGTTTTTTTAAGAGTGTATTGGGTGGGTTTATTTTTTAGATTAGGGGTTTGGGCTTGCAAAAGAGCTAACTGCCCTTTTCAGGGCAATGGGGAGCTTAGGTTTTTTTGGCTAGTATTAGTGATGTCACGAACCTAAAAATTTGGGTTCCCGAACGGCGAATGCGAACTTCCGCAAAAGTTTGCGAACGGGCGAACCGCCATAGACTTCAATGGGCAGGCGAATTTTAAAACCCACAGGGACTCTTTCTGGCCACAATAGTGATGGAAAAGTTGTTTCAAGGGGACTAACACCTGGACTGTGGCATGCCGGAGGGGGATCCATGGCAAAACTCCCATGGAAAATTACATAGTTGATGCAGAGTCTAGTTTTAATCCATAAATGGCATAAATCACCTAACATTCCTAAATTGTTTGGAATAACGTGCTTTAAAACATCAAGTATGATGTTGTATCGATCAGGTAGTGTAAGGGTTACGCCCGCTTCACAGTGCGCAGTGTAGGTGATATACCTGCCCTGACCATGCTTTGCAGACCAGGTATCAGTGGTCAGATGGACCCTTGCCCCAACACTGTGTGCCAGACATGCCATTATAGCAGACTTATATGGCTTTGGCGTTGCTTTTTGGTAATTAGAAGGCTGCTAAATGCCACTGCGCACCACACGTGTTTTATGCCCAGCAGTGAAGGGGTTAATTAGGGAGCATGTAGACAGCTTGTAGAGTTAATTTTAGCTTAAGTGTAGTGTAGTAGACAACCCAAAGTATTGATCTAGGCCCATTTTGGTATATTTCATGCCACCATTTCACCGCCAAATGCGATCAAATAAAAAACAATTGTTCACTTTTTCACAAACTTTAGGTTTCTCACAGAAATTTTTACAAACAACTTATGCAATTATGGCATAAATGGTTGTAAATGCTTCTCTGGGATCCCCTTTGTTCAGAAATAGCAGACTTATATGGCTTTGGCGTTGATTTTTGGTAATTAGAAGGCTGCTAAATGCCACTGCGCACCACACGTGTTTTATGCCCAGCAGTAAAGGGGTTAATTAGGGAGCATGTAGGCAGCTTGTAGGGTTAATTTTAGCTTAAGTGTAGTGTAGTAGACAACCCAAAGTATTGATCTAGGCCCATTTTGGTATATTTCATGCCACCATTTCACCGCCAAATGCGATCAAATTTAAAAAAAACTTAATTTTTTTTCGCAATTTTAGGTTTCT
The DNA here is from genome assembly GCF_027579735.1 of Bombina bombina. Lineage (NCBI taxonomy): Eukaryota > Metazoa > Chordata > Amphibia > Anura > Bombinatoridae > Bombina > Bombina bombina. The sequence continues at coordinate 260,014,813 of NC_069499.1, read as the reverse complement.
CACTGAAATTATTTACAAACAGCTTGTGCAATTATGGCACAAATGGTTGTAAATGCTTCTCTGGGATCCCTTTTGTTCAGAAATAGCAGACATATATGACTTTGGCGTTGCTTTCTGGTAATTAGAAGGCCTCTAAATGCCGCTCCGCATCACACGTGTATTATGGCTAGCAGTGAAGGGATTAATTAGGTAGTTTGTAGGGAGCTTGCAGGGTTAATTTTAGCTTTAGTGTAGAGATCAGCCTCCCAGCTGACACATCAGACCCCCAGATCCCTCCCAAACAGCTCCCTTCCCTCCCCCACCCCACAATTGTCCCCACCATCTTAAGTATTGGCAGAAAGTCTGACAGTACTAAAATAAAAGGTTTTTAAAATGTTTTTAAATTTTTTAGCATATTTACATATGCTGTGGTGTAGCATCCCCCATTAGCCCCCAACCTCCCTGATCCCCCCCAAAACAGCTCTCTAACCCTCCCCATCTGCCTTATTGGCGGCCATCTTGGGTACTGGGAGCTGTCTGCTATTATTTCACAGTCAAAAAAGTGTTGTTTTTTTAAATGTACACTACTGTTACACCAGATATGAGTGGTGGCACTGGGCAAGTGGGCACAGTATACGCTGTGAGCCTGACACACACGCTGGCAGGCAGGCAGCTGCAATTAGATTACACAGGGAAAAAAAAAAGCAGACTGATGTTCTAGCCCTAAAAAGGGCTTTTTGGGGTGCTGTCCTTACAGCAGGGATCAGATGAGTCCTTCAGGACTGTAGTGGACACTGAATACACTAGCCTAGCTATCGATTTCCCTATTAAATCAGCAGCAGCTACACTGTCCCTCCTCTCACTAAGAATGCAGCTTCCAAATGAATCTAAAATGGATGCTGTCCAGTAGGTGGGAGGGTCTGGGAGGGAGGGTCTGCTGCTGATTAGCTGTAATGTGTCTTCTGACTGTAAGGTACAGGGTCAAAGTTTACTCAATGATGATGAATAGGGGGCGGATCGCATATGTTTGCCGTCCGCGGTGAACACAAACATGCTATGTTTGCCGGGAACTATTTGCCGGCGAACTATTCGCAACATCACTAGCTAGTATTTTATTTGGGGGGTTGGTTGTGTGGGTGGTGGGTTTTACTGTTGGGGGGTTGTTTGTATTTTTTTTTACAGGTAAAAGAGCTGATTACTTTGGGGCAATGCCTCGCAAAAGGCCCTTTTAAGGGTTATTGGTTTAGTTTAGGCTAGGGTTTTTTTTATTTGGGGGGCTTTTTTATTTTAATAGGGCTATTAGATTAGGTGTAATTAGTTTAAATATCTGTAATTTGTTTTATTATTTTCTGTAATTTAGTGGGGGGTTTTGTACTTTAGCTAATTTAATTTAGGTAATTGTATTTAATTTAGTTAATTTATTTAATTATAGTGTAGTGTTAGGTGTTAGTGTAACTTAGGTTAGGTTTTATTTCACAGGTAAATTTGTCTTTATTTTAACTAGGTAGTTATTAATAGTTAATAACTATTTAATAACTATTCTAACTAGTTAAAATAAATACAAACTTGCCTGTAAAATAAAAATAAACCCTAAGCTAGCTACAATGTAACTATTAGTTATATTGTAGCTATCTTACGGCTAGATTTAGAGTTTGGCGGTAGCCGTCAAAACCAGCGTTAGAGGCTCCTAACGCTGGTTTTGGGCTACCGCTGGTATTTAGAGTCAGTCAGGAAAGGGTCTAACGCTCACTTTGCAGCTGCGACTTTTCCATACCGCAGATCCCCCTACGCCATTTGCGTATCCTATCTTTTCAATGGGATCTTTCTAACGCTGGTATTTAGAGTCTTGGCTGAAGTGAGCGTTAGAAATCTAACGACAAAACTCCAACCGCAGAAAAAAGTCAGTAATTAAGAGCTTCCTGGGCTAACGCCGGTTTATAAAGCTCTTAACTACTGTGCTCTAAAGTACACTAACAACCATAAACTACCTATGTACCCCTAAACCGAGGTCCCCCCACATCGCCGCCACTCTATTAAAAATTTTTAACCCCTAATCTGCCGACCGCACACCGCTGCCACCTACGTTATCCCTATGTACCCCTAATCTGCTGCCCCTAATACCGCCGACCCCTATATTATATTTATTAACCCCTAATCTGCCGCCCCCGCTATCGCTGACCCCTGCATATTATTATTATTAACCCCTAATCTGCCGCTCCGTACACCGCCGCAACCTACGTTATCCCTATGTACCCCTAATCTGCTACCCCTAACACCGCCGACCCCTATATTTATTAACCCCTAATCTGCCGCCCCCAACGTCGCCTCCACCTACCTACAATAATTAACCCCTAATCTGCCGACCGGATCTCACCGCTACTCTAATAAATGTATTAACCCCTAAAGCTAAGTCTAACCCTAACACTAACACCCCCCTAAGTTAAATATAATTTAAATATAACTAAATAAATTAACTCTTATTAAATAAATTATTCCTATTTAAATCTAAATACTTACCTGTAAAATAAACCCTAATATAGCTACAATATAAATTATAATTATATTGTAGCTATTTTAGGATTAATATTTATTTTACAGGCAACTTTGTAATTATATTAACTAGGTACAATAGCTATTAAATAGTTAATAACTATTTAATAGCTACCTAGTTAAAATAATTACAAAATTACCTGTAAAATAAATCCTAACCTAAGTTACAATTAAACCTAACACTACACTATCAATAAATTAATTAAATACAATACCTACAATTAAATACAATTAAATAAACTAAAGTACAAAAAATAAAAAAGAACTAAGTTACAAAAAATAAAAAAATATTTACAAACATTAGAAAAATATTACAAAAATTTTAAACTAATTACACCTACTCTAAGCCCCCTAATAAAATAACAAAGCCCCCCAAAATAAAAAAATGCCCTACCCTATTCTAAAATACAAATAGAAAAGCTCTTTTACCTTACCAGCCCTTAAAAGGGCCATTTGCGGGCATGCCCCAAAGAATTCAGCTCTTTTGCCTGGAAAAAAACCATACAATACCCCCCCCAACATTAAAACCCACCACCCACATACCCCTAATCTAATCTAATCGCATCAGCCAATCGGATTGAACTTGAATCTGATTGGCTGATTCCATCAGCCAATCAGAATTTTTCTACCTTAATTCCGATTGGCTGATAGAATCCTATCAGTCAATCGGAATTCGAGGGACGCCATCTTGGATGACGTCCCTTAAAGGAACCTTCATTCGTCGTCTAGTCATCGGAAGAAGAGGATGGATCCGCGGTGGAGGTCTTGAAGATGAGCCGGTCGTCATCGGATGGAAGAACATAGAAGATGCGGCTTGGATGCAGATGTTTGCCGGTCCGGATGTCCTCTTCTGCCCGCTTGGATCAAGACATCAGCTGGAGGATGGATGTCTTCAGCCCCCCGCTTGGGCTTGGATCAAGACATCAGAGCCAGGACGGATCGGTGTGATACCCGGTGTGGTGAAGATAAGGTAGGAAGATCTTCAGGGGCTTAGTGTTAGGTTTATTTAAGGGGGGTTTGGGTTAGATTAGGGGTATGTGGGTGGTGGGTTGTAATGTTGGGGGGGTATTGTATGTTTTTTTTCTCCAGGCAAAAGAGCTGAATTCTTTGGGGCATGCCCCGCAAATGGCCCTTTTAAGGGCTGGTAAGGTAAAAGAGCTTTTCTATTTTCATTTTAGAATAGGGTAGGGCATTTTTTTTTATTTTGGGGGTCTTTGTTATTTTATTAGGGGGCTTAGAGTAGGTGTAATTAGTTTAAAATTGTTGTAATATTTTTCTAATGTTTGTAAATATTTTTTTATTTTTTGTAACTTAGTTCTTTTTTATTTTTTGTACTTTAGTTAGTTTATTTAATTGTATTTATTTGTAGGTATTTTATTTAATTTATTTATTGATAGTGTAGTGTTAGGTTTAATTGTAGATAATTGTAGGTAGTTTATTTAATTTATTTATTGATAGTGTAGTGTTAGGTTTAATTGTAACTTAGGTTAGGATTTATTTTACAGGTAATTTTGTAATTGATTTAACTAGGTAACTATTAAATAGTTATTAACTATTTAATAGCTATTGTACCTGGTTAAAATAATTACAAAGTTGCCTGTAAAATAAATATTAATCCTAAAATAGCTACAATATAATTATAATTTATATTGTAGCTATATTAGGGTTTATTTTATAGGTAAGTATTTAGCTTTAAATAGGATTAATTTATTTAATAAGAGTTTATTTATTTCGTTAGATTTAAATTATATTTAACTTAGGGGGTGTTAGTGTTAGGGTTAGACTTATCTTTAGGGGTTAATACATTTATTAGAGTAGCGGCGAGCTCCGGTCGGCAGATTAGGGGTTAATAAGTGTAGGTAGGTGGAGGCGACGTTGGGGGCGGCAGATTAGGGGTTAATAAATATAATATAGGGGTCGGCAGTGTTAGGGGCAGCAGATTAGGTGTACATAGGTATAATGTAGGTTGCGGCGGTGTACGGAGCGGCAGATTAGGGGTTAATAATAATATGCAGGGGTCAGCGATAGCGGGGGCGGCAGATTAGGGGTTAATAAGTGTAAGGCTAGGGGTGTTTAGACTCGGGGTACATGTTAGGGTGTTAGGTGCAGACTTAGGAAGTGTTTCCCTATAGGATACAATGGGGCTGCGTTAGGAGCTTAACGCTGCTTATTTGCAGGTGTTAGTTTTTTTTCAGCTCAAACAGCCCCATTGTTTCCTATGGGGGAATCGTGCACGAGCACGTTTTTGAAGCTGGCCGCGTCCGTAAGCACCGCTGGTATCGAGAGTTGAAGTGGCGGTAAATATGCTCTATGCTCCCTTTTTTGAAACCTAACGCAGCCCTTCTGTGAACTCTAAATCTAGCCGTTAGGGTTTATTTTACAGGTAAGTATTTAGTTTTAAATAGGAATAATTTAGTTAATGATAGGAATATTTATTTTGATTTATTTAAATTATATTTAAGTTAGGGGGTGTTAGGTTTAGGGTTAGATTTAGGTTTAGGGGTTAATAACTTTAATATAGTGGCAGCGACATTGGGCGCAGCAGATTAGGGGTTAATAAATATAATGAAGGGTTCGGCGATGTTGGGGGCAGCAGATTAGGGGTTCATAATCATAAATATAATGTAGGTGGCGGCGGTGTCCGGAGTGGCAGATTAGTTGTTAATAATTATAATTTAGGTGTCGGGAATGTCGGGGGTGGCAGATTAGGAGTTAATAAGTGTAAGATTAGGGTTGTTTAGACTCGGGGTTCATGTTAGGGTGTTAGGTGTAGACATAAATATTATTTCCCCATAGGAATCAATGGTGCTGCGTTAAGGAGTTTTACGCTGCTTTTTTGCAGGTGTTAGACATTTTTTCAGCCGGCTCTCCCCGTTGATTCCTATGGGGAAATCGTGCACGAGCACGTACGAACAGCTCACCGCTGACTTAAGCAGTGCTGGTATTGGAGTGCGGTAATGAGCAAAACTTTGCTCAACACTCACTTCTTGTCTTTTAACGACAGGTTTGTAAAAACTCGTAATACCAACGCTGCATGTAAGTGAGCGGTGAGTTAAAACTGCTCGTTAGCACCGCATAGCCTCTAACGCAAAACTCGTAATCTAGCCGATAATTTCTTATAGGAAATTAAGTTGGCATCAATATGTATCTCCAAGAAATATATATTAAATATGATATATAGTAAAATATAATCAGCTGATGAAGTGTAAAAAATAAAAGGTTGCAACATAGAAGATTAGTATGCTATTGAAAAAAAAAAACCAAGATAATGAGAAATACTGAAGGAAGAATAATATTATTAAAATAGTAGCAACTATCACAGGCAAATAAATTAACCTGAGCTTACCGGTACCAGATAAGCAGCCATTGCTGAGAGGCCAGCAGAGGTGTTACTCTGGTGTCTGCTGTGGATCCTGGTGTCCTGATAAATGAATACTTTGTTCAGGTAAGAGCATGAAACAGTCCCTTGTTAGAAGGAGGAGTGAATGAACACCAACACAGGTTGATGGTAGCTGAAGGTAATTAGCTGGCAAAAGTGATTACTAGAACAGCTTAGGAGTAATTAGTTGAATTCAGGTACAACTAAACAAAGGATACTGACAATGTCAGGAAATAAACTCTAAGGTTAAATAAGCTTTGAAATAACAGAGCTTGGCTTAAACTCACTTATGGACAGAGGGAATAAATCCCTAGGCAACTGAGCAAATAATCAAGCAATGACTGTAGTGAAGTTCTGGTTTAAATAAGCAAGATAGGAGGAGTTTTGCCTGAAGGAAGAGAAATGGTATTGCACTTAAAGCAACAGTAAGGAATCATGACAGAGAGGGATTAATACAGTCAGATATATGTCCACATGGGAATACAATATACATTGATACATGCTAGGGCCTATACTGATTCTCATGTCAAACTCTATAACATGTGTCCTGTGCTATTCTGAGACATGTTAGTATTGCACTATTCCACCTCATATCATGATGATTTGCATTGTGTTAAGTAGCAGTAATTTCAAGTATAATTGTAGATGTTTTTGTTAGTAGGCCAAATACCATGCTCCTTATTGTGTACATGAATGTGTGATATTAAAGGATGTTATATCTCAAATACATATAATACTGGTGTGTGGGATGTTGCTCACCAGCATGATGTGCTGTGGTTTCAGCCCCTGAGTCACGAGCCCCTGGAAGTCCACAGACTGCTGTGATACTCAGGGACCTGCGTATCATCTCCTTCCAGGTGTTATACTCAATATCCAGGAATGGACCACCGCCTGTTCCCCTCTGGTGCATAGCTTCCTGCCCCATCTTTTCTTTGACCCGCCTCTTGCTGTGATTCTACCGCTTTTCCAGGCCCTCAACAGTCCTCCTCTGCGGGGCCACACTGTTGACGGCATTCTCTACCGCCAAGCATGCCATTTTTCTCCTTTTGGCAACGCCTTTGCCCTTCTCCTGCCCGAAGAGGTCACTGTAATTGTCCATGATGGCCTGGACAAGGGCAACATTTTCATCAAATGAGAAGTTAGGACATCTCAGCCTCTCATCCTACATGGACACTTGGCTTCCTCCCTGTGATGTCCCTGGTGTGGGTTCCTCCCTATCCTCTCCCTCCTCCCCCCCTCCCACCATGTGCACCCTCTGTCCCTCTCCTAGATGTGTCTGCTCTCTGGGGCTCTCGGGCATCTCCCCTCCCATCATCACTTCTAGCTCTCCCTCTCCCCACTCCACTTACTCCCTGACGGGGGGCCCACTGCTCCTCCTGTCCTCTCCAATACTCCTCTCCCTGCCACTCCTCTCCCCTCCTCCCTACCTCTACCTGCCATCCTCACACTACACACATTCACATTCATTCCCAGTTCAATCACACACAATCACAACCAAACACTCAGCCTATCACACTGTAAAAATCAAATAAAATGTGTGAAGTGTTAGAAAAAAAAGTGTGGTGTATTTGTATATGTATGTATGTATGCAAAATATCTGTGCAATATGTAAAAATATGTGTAAGTGTACAAGTTTAATCAAACAACAATGCGACCTAACTAACTCCCCTATTTGCACCTCTCTATCTACTCTCACTAATTCTCCACTCCACAGTGTAAGCGTGTTGCAGCTCAACGAACAATCCAAACACACTGAAGAAAATGGCGTCTGCGCATGGGTTTATATATGAATTTTGAATAGTGTAATTACATGTCGCATTTTTATTTGAAATCTGTCAATTTTTACGAGTATTAGCCTAATTTGCATAAAACTACTCTTTATTGACACTTTCCGTGGACAAAATACTGGCGTAAGTTACTTGCGATGACTAAAATGTGTATTTGAGCACATTTCAGAAGATCGACAGTTTGTCCTACTTATGCCAGTTTAGCATCTAACAGTGCAGTATATGTAATAGCCCGATGTGCGAGGTGAAATTACGGGCGGCGCGGGTTCCCACGCTTGTGCCGAAAACTGTGCCGTATATGTAATCGCGCCCCTGGTAGGAACAGCAGCCACAACTGCTTTAAGGAAAGCTGACACTGGTATGGCAGACAAAGATTTCTCAGAAGGCACAGGATACCCAGCAGGTACTGTTGGTGAGACTGTCACAGAATACCAGCTAAGTACAGCTGGCACATCAGGTTTGAAGAACACTGTCACTGGTATAGTAGACACAGGATACTCAGCTGACACAGGATATCCAGCTGGTACTTTTAGTGAGACTACCATGGGATTAAAAGTTTTCACAGCATGCACAGCTGGTTTAAGGAAAGCTGTCACTGGTATAGCAGACACAGAATATTCAGCAGGCACAGGATGCCCAGTGGGTACAGTTGGTGAGACTGTCACAGGATACCAGGTAGATAAAGCAGGCACAGCTGGTTTGAGGAAAGCTTCCACTGGTATAGCATACACAGGATATTCAGCAGGCGCACGATACCCAGCGGGTTATTTTAGTGAGACTGTCATGGTATACCAGGCACAGCTTCAGGAACAAGGTGAACATACACCGGTATCAGGTCTTTTAATGCAAAAGGTCTCTACAAGCATGCCCTAATAAATGTTTGCAGCTGCATAGTGCTAGACACCTGGTCTACCCTATTAATGTTTCATTAATTATTAAGGGAACATAAGTTATCTGATTTGGTTTGTTTAGAAAAAATTTCAATAACTTATTGTTTCATCATATAATATTTGCCATGGTGACTTGTTCTCAGGTTTAGTTTAGTTTTAGTTGTTTATTTAGCAGTGGCTTAGTTTACTCTAAGTTCATGATATAGAACATATACATTTATGTTGGGGACAATCACTTACTTATGATACAATTAATAAAAACTGATATGAGGATATCCAGTAGCTAAAAAAGTGATGGCTAAGCGCTATCAGTAATATCCCTCTTATACCAAAAAAACATACATACATACACATTATACCTAAAAAAAACATACACAGATACTAAAAATAATAATAATAATAATTTTAAATAACCATTACTGATGTTCTTGGGTAGTCTTTAGACTATACGGGTAACAAGCTGTAGAGTGCTCCTTGTTCTACTTTCATTCCATCCTATATAATAAAAGGCCAAGTGTGTTTGTCCGAAGCTATCATGCGCAGTAGAGACTGATCTGGCGTGCGTTGTGTGGTGGAGTAGGCATGGTCGGGTGGGTACAACGTGGGCGTGACCGGACGGGTATGACATGGGCGTGGCCGGGCGTGACACGGGCGGGCCGGGCGGGGCCAGATGACGAGAGACAGAGAGCTCTAAAGAGGGGGGATAGAGAGAGCAGAAGAGGGTGGACAGAGAGAGGGAGAGAGAGACAGCAAAAGAGAGAGGGGGAGAGAGAGACAGCAAAAGAGACGGGGAGAGAGACAGCAAAAGAGAGGAGGGAGAGAGACAGCAAAAGAGAGGAGGAAGAGAGACAGCAAAAGAGAGGGGGGAGAGAGACAGCAAAAAAGAGGGGTGAGAGAGACAGCAAAAGAGAGGAGGGAGAGAGACTGCAAAAGAGAGGAGGAAAAGAGACAGCAAAAGAGAGGCGGGAGAGAGACAGCAAAAGAGAGGGGAGAGAGAGACAGCAAAAGAGAGGAGGGAGAGAGACAGCAAAAGAGAGGAGGGAGAGAGACAGCAAAAGAGAGGGGGAGAGAGACAGCAAAAGAGAGGAGGGAGAGAGACAGCAAAAGAGAGGGGGAGAGAGACAGCAAAAGAGAGGGGGGAGAAAGACAGCAAAAGAGAGGGGGAGAGAGACAGCAAAAGAGTGGGTGGAGAGTGCAAAAGAGAGGGGGGAGAGTGCGCAAAAGAGAGGGGGAGAGTGTGCAAAAGAGAGGGGGGAGAGTGCGCAAAAGAGAGGGGGGAGAGAGCGCAAAAGAGAGGGGGGAGAGAGTGCAAAAGAGAGGGGGGAGAGAGCGCAAAAGAGAGGGGGGAGAGAGAGCGCAAAAGAGAGGGGGAGAGAGTGCAAAAGAGAGACTGTGCGTGAGGACAAACACGTCTGGCCTTCCAACTGATCTGGCGTGCGTTGTGTGGTGGAGTAGGCATGGTCGGGTGGGTACAACGTGGGCTTGACCGGACGGGTATGACATGGGCGTGGCCGTGCGTGACACGGGCGGGGCCGGGCGGGGCCAGATGACGAGAGACAGAGAGCTCTAAAGAGGGGGGATAGAGAGAGCAGAAGAGGGTGGATAGAGAGAGGGAGAGAGAGACAGCAAAAGAGAGAGGGGGAGAGAGAGACAGCAAAAGAGACGGGGAGAGAGACAGCAAAAGAGAGGAGGGAGAGAGACAGCAAAAGAGAGGAGGAAGAGAGACAGCAAAAGAGAGGGGGGAGAGAGACAGCAAAAAAGAGGGGTGAGAGAGACAGCAAAAGAGAGGAGGGAGAGAGACAGCAAAAGAGAGGAGGGAGAGAGACAGCAAAAGAGAGGGGGAGAGAGACAGCAAAAGAGAGGAGGGAGAGAGACAGCAAAAGAGAGGGGGAGAGAGACAGCAAAAGAGAGGGGGGAGAAAGACAGCAAAAGAGAGGGGGAGAGAGACAGCAAAAGAGTGGGTGGAGAGTGCAAAAGAGAGGGGGGAGAGTGCGCAAAAGAGAGGGGGAGAGTGTGCAAAAGAGAGGGGGGAGAGTGCGCAAAAGAGAGGGGGGAGAGAGCGCAAAAGAGAGGGGGGAGAGAGTGCAAAAGAGAGGGGGGAGAGAGCGCAAAAGAGAGGGGGGAGAGAGAGCGCAAAAGAGAGGGGGAGAGAGTGCAAAAGAGAGACTGTGCGTGAGGACAAACACGTCTGGCCTTCCAACTGATCTGGCGTGCGTTGTGTGGTGGAGTAGGCATGGTCGGGTGGGTACAACGTGGGCTTGACCGGACGGGTATGACATGGGCGTGGCCGTGCGTGACACGGGCGGGGCCGGGCGGGGCCAGATGACGAGAGACAGAGAGCTCTAAAGAGGGGGGATAGAGAGAGCAGAAGAGGGTGGATAGAGAGAGGGAGAGAGAGACAGCAAAAGAGAGAGGGGGAGAGAGAGACAGCAAAAGAGACGGGGAGAGAGACAGCAAAAGAGAGGAGGGAGAGAGACAGCAAAAGAGAGGAGGAAGAGAGACAGCAAAAGAGAGGGGGGAGAGAGACAGCAAAAAAGAGGGGTGAGAGAGACAGCAAAAGAGAGGAGGGAGAGAGACTGCAAAAGAGAGGAGGAAAAGAGACAGCAAAAGAGAGGCGGGAGAGAGACAGCAAAAGAGAGGGGAGAGAGAGACAGCAAAAGAGAGGAGGGAGAGAGACAGCAAAAGAGAGGAGGGAGAGAGACAGCAAAAGAGAGGGGGAGAGAGACAGCAAAAGAGAGGAGGGAGAGAGACAGCAAAAGAGAGGGGGGAGAGAGACAGCAAAAGAGAGGGGGGAGAAAGACAGCAAAAGAGAGGGGGAGAGAGACAGCAAAAGAGAGGGGGGAGAGTGCAAAAGAGAGGGGGAGAGAGCGCAAAAGAGAGGGGGGAGAGAGAGCGCAAAAGAGAGGGGAAGAGAGTGCAAAAGAGAGGGGGGAGAGAGAGCAAAAGAGAGGCAGAGAGGAGAGAGAGAGCAAACGAGAGGAGAGAGAGAGCAAACGAGAGGGGGAAGAGAGAGAGCAAAAGAGAGGGAGAGAGACAGGAAAAGAGGGAGAGAGAGCAAAAAAGAGGGAGAGAGACAGCAAAAGAGGGGGAGAGAGAGCAAAATAGAGGGGGAGAGAGAGCAAAAGAGAGGGGGGAGAGAGAGAGCAACAGAGAGGGGGAAGAGAGAGCAAAAGAGAGGGGAGAGAGGGCAAAATAGAGGGGAGAAAGAGAGTGCAAAAGAGAGGGGGGACCACTGTACTGCAAAAAATGGCCTGTGTACACGGGCTTTAGGACTAGTAATCTATATTTAAAACAATTCTTCCACAAATTATTTTTTTTAGCAATCCTAATTGGTTAATTTTGTAAACCAACCATGTAAAAGGTAAATTGGTTAAGTTTGTAAACCAACCAGGTATAGAATAAATAGAGGGTTACCTTGTTTGTTGGGAGGGACCAGTATAGCAGGAGATATCCTGCAGGTAGTAGCCAGGAACAGGCCATAGTCATAACCATATATATCTTTAAATATTTATTTATATGTGTATATATGTATTTACAGACATATATACACAAATAAACACATAAATACATATAATACATATGTACACACACATATATACATATAATTAAGTGGTGCAATAGAGATATTTGCAGTCAAATAGTTGAAAATATGAAAACCCATATTTATGCAGTAATTATATTTAATATAGGGTTTAATTGTGTGTGTGCTGTAAATATTTCACATTCCAATGTTTTTATATAATAATTTTTCTTTATTGTTTAACCTTTTGATCTGTTGTTCAAAAAAACCCCACAAAAATACTCTGCTCTCATGGATATCAAACAATTGCAAACACAATACAGATTTATTAAAAAAAAATGTTGTTAAATATATGTGTGGCACAATTATTATCACCCTCTTAGTCAATACTTTGTGCTACCTATCCTATAATGCCTAATGAGGTTGGAGAATACATGGCAAGGGATCTGAGACCATTCCTCAATACAGAATCTCTCCAGAGCCTTCACATTTTTAGGTTGGCGCTGGTGGACTCTCCTCTTCAGTTCACTCTTACAAGTTTTCTATGGGATTCAACTAAGGGTACTGGGATGACCATTGCAGGACATTGATTTTGTGGTCAGTAAACCATTTTTGTATTGATTTTGATGTATGTTTTGGATCATAGTCCTGCTGGAAGATCCAACCACTGGCCATTTTAAGCTTTCTGGCAGTGACAGTCAGGTGTTCATCTGTTGATATTTGTATGAGTCCATGATGCCATGTATCCTTACAAAATATCCAGGTCCTCTGGAAGAAAATCAGCCCTAAAACATTAAAGAGCCACCACCATATTTAACCGTGGGCATGAGATACTTTTCCATATGGCTACCTCTCTGTATGTGCCAAACCCACCTCTGGTGTTTATTGCCAAAAAACTCAATTTTGGTTTCATCTGACCATAAAAAACCGATACTATTTAAAGTTTCAGTTGTGTCTGGCAAACTGAAGACGCTTTTTGGATGAGAGTAGAGGCTTCCTTCTTGAAACCCTCCAAACAACTTGTTGTGATGTAGGTGACGGCGGATTGTAGTTTTGGAGACTTTCTGACCCCGAGACGCAATACTCTGCAATTCTCCAGCTGTGATCCTTGGAGATATTTTGCCCACTTGAACCATCCTCTTCACAGTGCGTTGAAACAATATAGACGTACGTCCTCTTCCAGGTTGATTCATAAAATTTCCAGTTGACTGGATGATCTTAATTATTGCCCTGGTGGTGGAAATTGGCATTTTCAATGCTTTTGCTATTTTTTATTGCCATGTACCATTTTCTATAGCTCAACAATTTTTGCCACACATCAAAACTATATTCCTTGGTCTTACCTATTGTGTTCCTAGTAACCCAGGTGTACTAAAAAATTTTAAATATCAATTGGAATATACTTCAGATATATTTTTCTCATATGAATTTATAGGGATGCCAATAATTGTGTTACACATATATTTAACAACAATTTTTTTTTTGGATAAACCTGTGTTTTGTTTGCAACTGTTTGACATAAATGCATACATATTGCATAAAAAAGCCACAACTACTTGGGTACTACCATAACATTTTGTTTTTTGCAGTACAGCAGTCCACTCGCTCTCGGCTCCTTGCCCCCCCACCCGGCCCGCTCCTAGTCAGCCGACAAGTATGTGTGATATGAAAAATGAGCATATAATTAATTATGTACGTATGTGACTGTGTACTGTGTGTAGTTTTTCTTTTTTATTTGTAACCTACATAGAAACTCAGTGGTGTATTAAGATTTTGTGTTGCCCTAGGCACTAAAAATTCTGCTGCACCCCTCACAAATGTTATAGGCCATTTTTGGCAATATTATTTTTTGGTTAGGGTGTAATGTAAAAAAAATTGTGGCATTTCCAAAATAAATGGTCACACATAGTCACAGAAAAACACAAAGTTAAACCCATACAGAAGCACGAGCGCACACACACATATATGTACACATTATTATTATTCTTTCTTTATAAAGCGCTAGCAGATTCTGCAGCACTGCCCATGGGTATGAAGATATAAGTACAACAGTGAAACAATACAATATAAGACATTTTTCAGACAAATACAGAGAAATTGAGTGCCCTATTCCCGTGGGAACTTACAGTCTAGATAGGTAGGAGGATGGAAAAAAGGAGGCAGGGTCTGCAAAGATGAGAATGATGTTAGTGAGGAGTTAGAGGAAGGCCACTGTTGGTTAAGTGAAATTAATTTGTTAGTGAGTTGGGTGATAGGCTTCCCTGAACAAAAAGGTCTTTAGGGAGCGTTTAAAGGAGGACAGGTTAGGGGAAAGTCTGACAGCTCGAGGAAGTGCTTTCCAGAGGGTTTGTGCCACACGAGAGAAGTTATGTAGTCTAGCATGGGAGAAGGTGATGGTAGAGGAGGCTAGGAGCACAAATGCACACACACAGAGAAACGCACATCTATCTATTGCTGCAATATACATAAAACCCTCCAAACAAAATACTAAGTGCTGTAAGCCAAAAGAACTAAAGGTTAGCTACTAGCAGAATAAAATAAAGGTTCAGAGCTACATATAAACTGTAAGCTTTATGGGCAATCTCTTATTATACCCCCTTGAATGTAAGTTCTTTGGTCAAAACGTCCCATAATATACCTGTATAATACATCTTAAATAAGCTTCTTACAAATATAGCCACAAAAAAGTGCTGCCCCCTCCCAATCTGCTGCCCACATTAGGCAAGTGCCTTGTTTGCCTATGCCAAAATACATCCCTGTAGAAACTTTAAAGTCATTAATATTCAAGGTACATGAAACCCCTAATATTTATTTTATGATTCAGATAGAACATTTTTAAATAACTTTCCAATTTACTTCTATTATCAACTTTGTTTTTTTTTTTTAGTATCCTTTATTGAAGGAGCAGCAGTTCACTATTGGGAACTAACTGAACACACTGGTAATCCAATGACAAGAGACTTGTACTGTATGTGCAGCCACCAATCAGCAGCTAGCTCCCAGCTCCTGAGCCTATCTAGATATTCTTTTCAACAAAGGATACCAAGATAACTAAGCCAATTAAATAATAGAATTAAATTTGTAATTTGTTTAAAATGACATGCTGCTCTATCTGAATCATGAAAGAAACATTTTGGGCTTCATGTCCCTTTTACAAAAATATAACCATGCTGGCGCAGAATGCCATGAGAAATGCAACCAGAGCACACATCTGTAAGCAGCTTTTCATTTTATTTCTATTATCAATTTTGCTTAATTATCTTGGTATCCTTTATTGAAGATGCAGCAATGGACTACTTGGAGACAGCTAGCTGAACACATTGTTAAGCCAATGGCAGACATCCCAACCTGCAAAAACTCATTTCAGGGAGGTGGCTTCTCCCGCTACTGCGCCCCCCCCCCCCACCTCCCAGTTATATATTGGACACCTTGAAACCTAAATAAAATAGAGACTTAACATTAAAGTAGCTTCCCACTAAAGGCACATTAAAAAAGTAGCTTTATTACACAACCACATACAACAAACCTATTTTCCAGTGATCGTACGCTTGTTGAATGCTCAAATATTTTAGAATACAAAGTTTATTTTATGTGCAGTAAATAAGGTAATATTTGTGTTTTATTTTATTAAAATGAGTGGGGGCTTTTTGGTTACTGATGCTTTGAGGGTTCTATAACGTCTCAGCAACTAAAAGCATTCCTTAAAGAAACACTTTTCTGGATTTGGGCCACATTGGATCATGGTACTTGGAGTTTCAGGGAGATTGCATTCCATTTGCTGGCATCAGGGAGCCGCTATTACAATCAGGGAGACTTGGGATGTCTGCAATGGCAAAAGGCATATATCTGCAGCCACCAATCATCCGTTAGCTCCCTTCCTGCTGCTGAGCCTCAAAGGTACCAAGAAAAAGAAGCAAATTAGATAAAATAAGTACATTTGAAAGTTGTTTAAAAATGCATGCTATGAGACATATTTAAGAAATGTCTTGCGGACCTGATCCGACAGTGCGGATCAGGTCCGCAAGACATTGCTGAATGCGGAGAGCAATAGAGCAATATGCTCTCCGCATATAACATTGCACCAGCAGCTCACAAGAGCTGCTGGTGCAACACCACCCCCTGCAGACTCACGGCCAATGGGCCGCCAGCTGGGAGCTGTCAATCAAGAGCTCAGAGCTCAGAGCAGGCGGACAGGGTTATGGAGCAGGGTTATGGAGCAGCGGTCCTTTCGGAGCTTGATAGATAGATCCCTATATCTGAATCATGAATAAAAAAATGTTTCATGTCCCTTTAAGAATAGACACTTTATCTTCAGTATAGTAAGTATACTAGTCTGTACCTTTAAGTAAACTTTTTAGTTTTATTAAAAATGCAGTACACAATAATTATATGTATAAATGATAAAAGAATAAGTTTAAAGGTATAGGAAAGTCAAAATTCAACTTGCAAGAATCAGATAGAGCATACAGTTTTTAGACACTTTTATGATCACTTCTTTTTTCAATTGTGCTTTGTTCTTTTAGTATCTATTGTTGAAAATGAATAGGCACATATCCTACACTAGTGGGAGCTAGCTGCATACATTTGCCTCTTGTGATTTGCTACTTGGCTAACTTGATGTGTTCAGCTAGCTGCCAGTGGTGCAATGCAGCAAACAATAACAAGAGAAAAGAGCATATTTAATAATAAAAGTAAATTTGAAAGTTTAAAATGGTATATAGTTAGTTAGTTACTGTACCTTTAAGTACATTTTTTTAACTTAAAGGGACACTGAATCCAATTTTTTTCTTTTGTGATTCAGACAGAGCATGCAATTTTAAGCAACTTTCTAATTTACTCCTATTATCAATTTTTCTTTGTTCTCTTGCTATCTTTATTAGAAAAAGAAGGCATCTAAGCTTCTTTTTAGTTCAGACTCTGGACAGCAATTCTTTATTGGTGAATGAATTTATCCACCAATGAGCAAGAACAACCCAAGTTGTTCACCAAAAATGGGCCGGCATCTACACTTACATTCTTGCATTTCAAATAAAGATACCAAGAGAATGAAGAAAATTTGATAATAGGAGTAACATAGAAAGATGCTTAAATTTTTAGCTCTATCTGAATAAAAAAAAAAAATTTGGTTCAGTGTCCCTTTAAAGGTAGTCTCACTAACTGCTCTATTTCAGGACTAGCTTTCGGAAAATGGTTTTGAGACCTATTTAAATATTCATCACAGTGATTCACAGACCCTTTAGATACTTAAGTACAGTGGAAGCCATGTAACTCCTTCTTAAAATAACTTTCCCCACCTACTTTTAGATTTTGAGCTATCTGCAAAACTAAGAACTTATAGTTACTGTTGTCTGAGATTGTTCTCTGAGAAACCAGTTAGTTCTAGATATTGTATTCTGCAAGATTTATCTCATTTCAGCATTATTTGTCCTTTTTTCCTAATGTATGTCATTGCACAAGTCCTGCGCACAACTATTTAAAATATTGCATATCAGTTGTGGACCAATAGATAACAGTCCTTTGGGTTTCTGACCATATGTCATGAGGCTGTTTGTGCTCTGGTTACGGTTTTCTCTAGTTAGTATCATTCATCAGGCCCACGAGTGGCCATAAAACTATTTAGTCTACCTCAGTCAAATCTTTACACTTCACAGAGGTCCAAGTGTGGCCTTTATATAATGAAGGAGGTCCCTACAACTCAAAACGGAGGTATCAGTTAGTATTGCCTAATTGTCTTTAATGTAATTTGTAACTCTGTACTGTAGCTCAAAATGAAAATAGTAGGTAAAAAAAATAATCAAAAATAATTGTTTGAAACGAAAACGATCATAAATGAAAATGACCTAAAATTAAAATGTTATTTTTAACTAAACGGAAATTTTGCAGTGCAAATGTCTAGTATTTAATAATAATATTTAATAAAGTGTTTTACTGTGTATTTACTGTAAATATTTTATATTCCAATGTTCTTTATATAGGGTAAAATGTTTAATGAATTTTTAAATTGATATTCCTATTCATATCTGTATATATTTATACCTGTATATATTTATATATATATATATATATATATATATATATATATATATATATATATATATATATATATATATATATGTGTGTGTATTTACAATAAAATCATCTGATGTATAAAGAAATATATATTTAAAAATAATAGGAACATTTTGGTTCTATGTGAAGATTATTAGAAAATAAAATGTGTAACATGCTTCGGGTTTCGCTGTAGTTCTAATGCGGTTTTAATTAGCGCATATGAAGAATTAGTTATCTAAAGGCATGTTATATAGCGCTGCGGAATCTGTTGGCGCTCTACAAATAACCAATAATAATAATAATAATAATGTACATATTAAATATAAAATATAAAAAAAAAAAATATTAATAATTATTATAGTGACTGTAAAATAAACATATACTGTATATTCAAATGATTAAGAACATCTATAAAAATTATTAGAAAATATATTATATTTTCAATATTTAATATTTACATAATGCACCTTAAGATAACTAATTCTTCATGTGCGCTAACCTGATACCGCGATAGACCTTCAGCACAAACCCGAATCGCATTACGCATATTTTACATTTCAATGTTCTTGAAATTATGTTAATGTAAAATATATCTATATGAATATATAATCAGGTATAGGTATATATAAATATATATAGATATAGCCATTTAAAATAAAAATAACATTTTCCTGTATGCTAAGAGCATTGGAATGTGAACTATTAATAACTCCTTTCGGGTATAGCACTGTTAGTTTAATATGGTGACTAGCTAGCATGCGAGTGATAAGTGTTTTTTTTTTAAAGTGTGCCATATTAAAGTAAATGTGAAGACAAGTTAACACGGTCACGATATTCGAAGTTATCGCTTGTCGTGTTTCGCTTGCGCGCAAAGTTTTTACTTTTAAAGTGATGGTAAATCCAAGTGTTTAACAAATGTTAGGATTAACCATCACTAAAAATCAAGGGGAGTTTTATTCATCAACCTTGTAAAAAAGGGTGCTAAACTCACTCTTTCTGTGCCATTGCACAGCGCTAAATTCAGCGGCGCAGGCCGCCCACGGCACAACAATTTTCTACCAAGGAGGTTACCGCTTGCACGTCTGAACCAATAGCGGTGCATGAATAAAGAAACCTGTCAGTTGACACGCACCGCTATTGTTTCAGAGGTTCAAGCGTCACCTCATTGAAGGAGATCTTTCGGCCTTGAGCTGCCTGCGCTGCTGGATTTAGCGCTGTGCAACGGCACAGAAAGGGTAAGTTTAAGACCCTGTTTTACAAGGTTGATGAATAAAACACCCCTTGATTTTTAGTGATGGTAAATCCTAGCATTTGTTAAACGCTTGGATTTACCATCACATTAACTTGTAATATGAGCGCTAACCCACACGTGAAAAAACTATTCTTCATAGGCAGTGTTAGTGCTCGAGCAAAAGTGCTAAACAGCGCTCCACTTCTAATCTAGCCCTAAATATATATTGATAGGGGAAAGGGAGAGTATATGTGTGTTTTAACAATGATGGTAAAACATGTAGGAATTTAGATGAAAAAAAATGCTACTGCATCTGAGCTGAGCTAATAAATTCTTGAAGCAGAGACTTGTCACAAAGGAATAATTTCAGGGATGATTATTACAGTAGACCTGGGATTTGAATTCCTACATAAGCTCCATTACTTGTAGACTTGCTTTGTGTGCAACTAGAAAACTAAAAAATGATTCACTGAGGGCCTGACAAAGAAATAATTAATTCTTCTTACTTTTTCCCTCCTAGGATAGTCAAGTAGAGCGACAAAGAATCTTGAAACATGTTCAATCCTTGAACTTGGTTTTGGCCCAAATTTGCAGTTTCTCTCATAACTGAACTTTAATCGATTTCATACTAATGTATGATTAGTCATCTGTTTCTATGTCAAAATGTTATATCACAAACTAATCAGCTAATACAACTTTAGCTTCCCAGAACTCTATGGCCAGAGACAATGAATAGGATTGGTTGATGTTCTAGCCTGCAAACCAGTGACCCCAATATCTTTATGTATCACACTCAACAATCTTTGGCCTTAATGTACATATAAAATTATCCCCTGTTACATTTTTAACTATGTCCGGTGCATCATTTGCCTTATGAGGCTCACTGATAAGAGAACTAGCAAGCAATACTGTTAAAACAATGTGAAAGTGTCACATTAATTGTTACAAACTGCTATTTGTAACTGGCCCTTTAAATGAAAAATTGCCCTGCTTCCATGGATCGTGGAGAAGCCTATTTGCCAGCCTCCTTCCTCATGACTATGGCCCCTGGAAGATTGTGCCCCTGAGAACATATTAACTTTTATTGGGTGTGTATGGCCCTTTAAGAACCGTCTGGGGACATATTGTGACTTTGGTGAACAATGCCCCTTTAAAAAGACTATGTCCCCAGACCTGTAAAATAGCTTGTCCCTGGCTTTCTCCCACTTGGTTCAGTGAATGGGACTTGCTGAGCCAGGTGCCACACAGGCAGAGTGTTCCACAGAGGGGGAGCACTGTTACAGAGGCATTGGTTTTCATTGTGTGCCATTAAGTGCTATGTGACAGACCCTTCGGTCAGAACTAAAGAGATAACTTTGTTCAGCTTCAAGAAGCATTCTAAATACAAGTTTGCTGGGATCAGCTCTAATTAAGTTTAGTGATAAACTTTCCCATTGTCTAATCAGACTGCTAGTAGTGATAAGGTGGACTGCATTGTTTTCTTGTGTGTAATGTTATCTGCTGTTGTGGCCTCTCAAAGGGTATTGCCTCTCTATCTAAATGTATCTAAATGTGTGATTGGGGATTGTATGCCTCCCCCTGAGAGTGTCTTTTTTGCATGTAACCTCAATAAAAACCAGGCTGTGTGTTCCAGCACATCAGACCTATTCTGACCCTCTATCTTGCAGCTTTGACTCATGTTTGTAGGGGACAGCTATATCACTACAGGGATTGCTATGTTTTTCATACTCCCTTAGCTACAGGGATTGCTACAGAAGGAAGAGGTTCACCTACTGGAGCCTGGTCGTAGGTCCAGGGCGCAGAGCAGACGGTGAGATACCAGCCCAGCAGCGGTGGTTCGTAGAGTCTGCATTACGTATGGTGGCTACGCAGTAGTTATAGTGTCTACGGTGCTGATGGTCCTTTGGTGAGCGCTAGGAGCATCCTTTTCTACGGTCCAACTTCCAGCCAGCCTGGAGGCAACCGTAACATTTGGCGGCAGCAGTGGAATGGCGTCCTAGCGCAAGGAGCAGCACCCCAACAGCACTGGTATCGTAGGAGAGTTATTGAGGGCAACGCTAGCCACTGCGCAGCGTCCCTACCTACAGCAGCATGGAGCTGACAAGATACTGGTCAGAATCATGTGAAGAGCACCTCAACCGGATCCGTCGCTATGAGGGCGCGGATTTCATTCCAGAGGTAAAGAGGCGGCTAGTCTGATATGGTCCAGACCCTGCGCAGGAGGTAGTCAGTCGCATCATCCGGGAATTGGATACGGAGAACGAAGCGGCACGAGCCTTTGAGCGCCAACTGTGGAGTTTGAGGGTATGGACACCTGGTCTCTCTCCCCAGCCGCAGCATGTTCCACAGGGAGGGGAGAGCAGCGACCTCCCTCCCCAGCAGCAGTATACCGTTCAGAGGGAAGAGACAACCGGTCTCCTTCCCCAACCCCAACCAGAGATAACAGAGGCAGCAGGCCTCATAGACTGGTCCTGGGAGGACCCCCAGCAGGCAGGTGGAGATGGGACCGCAGTCTCTCTACCGGCCCGACAGGGATGCTGGGCAGGCGGCCCAGATCTCCAGCGACAGACCCAGCTACAGGGAGGGGAGAGCATCGACCTCCCTCCCCAGCCGGAGTGTCCCTTCCAGGGAGAGGAGACAACCGGTCTCTCTCCCCAGCCGCAGCATGTTCCACAGGAAGCGGAGAGCATCGACCTCCCTTCCCAACGGCCGCCGGAGTATCAGGAGGAGGAGGTAAGCCAATCTCCCCCTCCCCAGCTAACTCCTAACTTGGGCCCAGGGTTAACAGTGGAGATGTTAACCCCCACTGACCCCCATGTTCCCTTTGCCACCGGGCAGGACTATGCCCCAATTCCCCCAGCAGAAGAGCTGGCATCAGGACAGAGCGCTGCTGGCCTCTGCCCTACAGACCCCCTTGTTACAGGACTGGCCTGCAAACCCCTCACCCCAGCAGAAGCGCTGGCACCAGGGCAGAGTGGCGCTGGCCTCTGCCCCCCAAGTACCATCAGCTATTTGCCCAGCTGCGCCAGGAAGGCCGAGGATGCTACACTTTCATCCTACAACCTGGAACCTACAGGCCAGTACTACGTATTGTGGGGGGGCTACTTTGCTGCTAATGTTTATTTGTGGGTGGGTTGTGAGACTAACTTAGGCACTGACCGACAGAAGGTCAGGTGCCTGGTTAGTCTCCCTCCAAAAGGGGAGATATGTTACAAACTGCTATTTGTAACTGGCCCTTTAAATGAAAAATTGCCCTGCTTCCATGGATCGTGGAGAAGCCTATTTGCCAGCCTCCTTCCTCATGACTATGGCCCCTGGAAGATTGTGCCCCTGAGAACATATTAACTTTTATTGGGTGTGTATGGCCCTTTAAGAACCGTCTGGGGACATATTGTGACTTTGGTGAACAATGCCCCTTTAAGAAGACTATGTCCCCAGACCTGTAAAATAGCTTGTCCCTGGCTTTCTCCCACTTGGTTCAGTGAATGGGACTTGCTGAGCCAGGTGCCACACAGGCAGAGTGTTCCACAGAGGGGGAGCACTGTTACAGAGGCATTGGTTTTCATTGTGTGCCATTAAGTGCTATGTGACAGACCCTTCGGTCAGAACTAAAGAGATAACTTTGTTCAGCTTCAAGAAGCATTCTAAATACAAGTTTGCTGGGATCAGCTCTAATTAAGTTTAGTGATAAACTTTCCCATTGTCTAATCAGACTGCTAGTAGTGATAAGGTGGACTGCATTGTTTTCTTGTGTGTAATGTTATCTGCTGTTGTGGCCTGTCAAAGGGCGTTTCCTCTCTATCTAAATGTATTTAAATGTGTGATTGGGGATTTTATGCCTCCCCCTGAGAGTGTCTTTTTTGCATGTAACCTCAATAAAAACCAGGCTGTGTGTTCCAGCACATCAGACCTATTCTTACCCTCTAACTTGCAGCTTTGACTCATGTTTGTAGGGGACAGCTATATCACTACAGGGATTGCTATGTTTTTCATACTCCCTTAGCTACAGGGATTGCTACAGAAGGAAGAGGTTCAACTACTGGAGCCTGGTCGTAAGTCCAGGGCGCAGAGCAGACGGCGAGATACCAGCCCAGCAGCGGTGGTTCGTAGAGTCTGCATTACGTATGGTGGCTACGCAGTAGTTATAGTGTCTACGGTGCTGCTGATCCTGTGGTGAGCGCTAGGAGCATCCTTTTCTACGGTCCAACTTCCAGCCAGCCTGGAGGCAACCGTAACATTAATTATAAGGCGCCTCATAGTGCAGTAGATTCCGCCACAAAATGGAGACAATAATAATAAAAGTGCCACTCAAGTGTAAATAAGCACTATGGATAGGTGCAAAAAGGGTGAACCGGGTCCTCAGAGCTACCCAGAAACCTCCCCTCAGTTTTGCTCTCTCTCTCCCCCTCTCTTTTGTGTGCTCTCTCTCCCCTCTCTTTTGCTCTCTCTCTTTCCCCTCTCTTTCCCCCCTCTCTTTTGTGCTCTCTCTCTCCCTTCTCTTTTGCTCTCTCTCTCCCCTCTCTTTTGCTCTCTCTCTCCCTCTCTTTTGCTGTCTCTTTCCCTCTCTTTTGCTCTCTCTCCCTTTCTTTTGCTCTCCCCCCTCTCTTTTGCTCTCTCTATCTCCCCTATTTTGCTCTCTCTATCCCCCTATTTTGCTCTCTCTCTCCCTCTCCCCCCTCTCTTTTGCTCTCTCTCCCCCCTCTTTTGCTCTCTATCTCTCCCCTTTATTTTGCTATTTTTCCCCCTATCTTTTACTGTCTCTCTCCCCCCTCTCTTACACTCTCTCTCACCCTCTCTTTTGCTCTCTCTATCCCCCCTATTTTGCTCTCTCTATCCACCCTATTTTGCTCTCCCTCTCTGTCTCCCCCCTCTCTTTCCCCCCTCTCTTTTGCACTCTCTCTCTCCCCTGTCTTTTGTGCTCTCCCCCTCTCTTTTGCTCTCTCTCTCCCCCCTCTCTGTTGCTCTCTCTCTCTCCCATCTCTTTTGCTCTCTCTCTCTTCTCCCTCTCTCCCCCCTCTTTTGCACTCTCTTTCTCTCCCTTCTTTTGCTTTCTCTCTCCTCTCTTTTTCTCTCTCTCCCCTTTCTCCCCCTCTCTTTTGCTGTCTCTCTTTTGCTCTCTGTATCTCCCCTCTTTTACTCTCTCCCCTTTCTTTTGTTCTCCCTCCCCCTATCTCTTTGCTGTCTCTCTCTCTCTCTTTTTTGCTCTCTCTATCCCCCTCTTTTGCTCCCTCTATCCCCCCTCTTTTTTGAGCTCTCTATCCCTGCTCTTTTTTTGATCTCTCTCTCTCTCTCTCTCTCTGACATCCGCCCGGCCCTGCCCATGTCATGCCCGACCCCGCCCACATCATGCCAGGCCCCGCCCAGCCCTGCCCACGTCCAGCCGGCCCCGCCCCATCACACACGGTCATCCCAGATGCCAGCCTGGTCAGTCTTCTTGAAGGCCAAGTGTGTTTGTCCTCGTGCAGCTTCTACTGCGCATTACAGCTTCGGACAAACACACTTGGCCTTTTATAGTTTTCAAATGAGTCATTTAGCAACACACAATAAACCAGTATGATTCGAATAACAAGTTGTAAGTATAGATCACATTAAACGTCACATAGCAATACGTTCAGTAGGTAAGGAGTTTCTCACCCCATATAAAGAGCTTCACCATTGTTAATGTTTTCCCTCTTGCAATGGTCCATGTTTATAGTCTGTATCACTTGAAGTTAGTTTTTAAAGGGACACAGAACCCAAATTTTTTCTTTCGTGATTCAGATAGAGCATGCAATTTTAAACAACTTTCAATTTTACTCCTATTATCAAACTTTATTTATTCTCTTGGTATCTTTATTTAAAAAGAAAGAATGTAAGTTTAGAAGCCGGCCAATTCTGAACTAAAAATTAGCTGGCTCCTTAGCTTAGATGCCTTATTTTTCAAATAAAGATAGCAAGAGAATAAAGAAAAATTGATAATAGGAGTAAATTAGAAAGTTGCTTAAAATTGCATGCCCTATCTGAATCACTAAAGAAAAAAATGTGGGTTCAGTGTCCCTTTAACTGGTTAGTATTTTGGTGGTGAGCGCCTCCATATTTGTTTTTCACATCTTAAATGTGTTTGATATGTCTTTGAAATGATACAAAGGACGAGACCATATTTCTCATGTATCTATGTAAACAGCTTAGTTTTCGGTTCTTTTCTATAGCATTTCAAGCAGTTTGAAGAAGTTAAGCTGTCCTTGTTAAATAGATTAAACAGCTCTTATGTAAACATAGTTCATTGTCCTAAGTTTCCTGTACAGGCCAAAAAACTAAATCTGTGACCTATGTTTTCAAAATGCTGCAAATTGAGTAAACCATTTATTTGATTTGCAGCATTTTCAGGTTGCAGAATATGATTTTTGCAGTCTCTCTGAAGCATGGGACAAGCACATTTTTACACAAATGAAGGAGGTATATTTAATGTCCTTTAAAGCATGTGCGTAGAGATGTCACCAAGGAAACCCGGAAATGTCAGCAAGATGAAGAGGACTTAAAGTAGCTGGATGTAGTGGTTGGTATTAAAACCCCTTATCTTATCTCACTTAAAGGGCCATGACACCCAAATGTTGAAACACTTGAAAGTTATGCAGCATAGCTGTAAAAAGCTGACTAGAACATATCACCTGAACATCTCTATGTAAAAAAGAAAGATATTTTACCTCAAAACTTCCTCAGTAGCCACATCCCATTGTAAAGGACTTCTAAGCAGCAAATCAGTATGTCTGTCACGGGACAGGCAAAGGAGCGAGCTTTGTGAACACTCATGTTATTTCCCTATTTAGTTTAAGGAAGTTTACTATGAAATCTCATGAGAGTTAAGTGAAATCTCATGAGATCACAGTAAAAGATTGGATGACCTCAGCACTGTTGATGCTGATCGACTGCGGTTCATTTCTTCATTATTTTTTTTACCTAAAGTTGTGCAGTAACTGAAAGATAACTTTTTACACAGGACTTACTCTGGTGAGCTGAGGAGATTGTGAGGTAAAATATCTTCCTTTTTTACATAGGGATGCTCAGGTGATATTTTCCTTTTTACAGTTATATTGCATCAGTTTCAAGTGATTTAGCATATGAGAATTATTTCCCTTTAAGCCCTAGAAGACACACCGTTTGAAAGGTAATTTCATGCTCTTTCAAACGTTGTGTGTTTTGGGGGTTTAAATATAAACACTTTTTTTTTTTAATATATATAAATTGAAAGCAGATTGCACTCCAAGCTATCAGATGTTCCAATACCCTGGGTGCTGCAAAATAGGCATAATAGGCATACAAAACAGAAAAAACAAAGCGCACTCCTAGGGAACTTTTTTCAAATCCTTTTACTGGTGAACGTTTTCGGACATATCACGTCCGTCCTCAGACCAAAAAAGATCTTTTTTGGTCTGAGGACGGACGTGATATGTCCGAAAACGTTCACCAGTAAAAGGATTTGAAAAAAGTTCCCTAGGAGTGCGCTTTGTTTTTTCTGTATTATATATATATATATATATATATATATATATATATATATATATATATATATATATATATATATATATATATATAAAATTAACACGTTTAATCACAACATATAAATAGCCTCTAACAGGCCATCAAAAAGGCCTAGAGACCCCATGACACCTTGCTTTAAAGCCCATAAGCATTCATAAATGTAAAGCCCTTATATAAGTTTTAATAACCAGGTGATCACTGTGGTGATAGTGATCACCTGACATGACAAAATTTGCATTTATTTGCACAGAGGCTCATGGGAGCCCATATGTGCAGATCAAAGTTACATAACTATACCGAATGCCCCTTATTTATATGTGGTAACTTAACCCCTTCTTTTTACTATAATGTTTAGAGAAAACACACACACAATATTTTTTATAATCTGTTTATTAAAATTTAAATTAAATAAATGCATTGTTTCACACTTTTTGTTGCAGGTTTCTTACACGTCATGATATATACATAAAATAATTTTATATATTATATTATATATAATGTTATAGTTTGAATCTTCAGGGTGTCCTAAAAAAATAGATATAAAATATGTTTGGGTTTCTCACTGTAAAATGACCTACAGTAGGGTCTAAATATAAACAGCATCTAAAAACTGCAAAACAGCTCAGCACATGGGTGGAAATGGCTCAGCAGTTAAGGGGGTAACTGAAATTGGGTAAACATATGAATCAGGATTTTCTCCGAATTTTTGTTGGCCGTTCTCATACACATGGAGCTAAAATATATGTGGTTAATGTGAAAGTATAACTAGAGGCTATTTGGTATTATATAGATAATGCCAAATATGCTTGAAGGCAGATGGTTTCACATTGATTATATCAGACTTGATGCCTGGGCAAATGACACTTTCAAATTATTTTGTGCTAATTTTTAGTTCACATTTTCAAAATGCCAAGGAACATAAAACTCATTTTTTTTTCTTTCACGATTAAGATAGAACATACAATTTAAAAAAAAATCCAATTTACTTCTATTAACAAATTTTCTTTTCTTGTTATCCTTTGTTGAAAAACAGGAATGTAAGCTCAGGTGTGTGCACGGGTCTGCAGTACTATATGGCAAGTTTTGCAACGTTATATATTAGCAAGAGCACTAGATGACAGCACTATTTCCTGTCATGTAGTGTTCCAGAGATGTGCACGCTACCTATCTAGTTATCTCTTCAATAAAGGATAACAACACACATTTGATAAGTAAATTGGAAACTGTTTAAAATTGTATTCTCTATCTAAATCATGAAAGAGAAATTTTGAGTTTACATTCCTGTCATGCATATAACAGAGCAGCATCAACACACGCCACAATGTATAATATGACTAATAAATACTAATTGTACGCAAATTCCCTTTACCTTTATTATCAAATTTGCTTCCTTCTCTTGGTATCCTTTGTTGACGGAGCACCAAGGCACTGCTGGGAACTAGCTGAACACATCAGGTGACAAGAAGTATATATGTGCAGCCACCAATCAGCAGCTATCTTCCCATAGTGTTGTTCCTGAGTCTACCTAGGTATGCTATTCAACAAAAGATAGCAAGGGAACAAAGCAAAATAGGTAATACAAGTAAATTGGAAAGTTGTTTAAAATTGCATGCACTATCAGGAAAGAATAATTTTGGGTCTCATCTCCCATTAAGAAAAATCAAACAAAAAAAAAATACAGTTTGAAATGCCATCACTTGGATAACATAGGAAAACGTATAATGTTCCTTTAATTACAGTCATGAAGCAAGATTCAGATAATCATATTTTATTTATAAACATTTTTGTAGCTTGAAAGTATGATTTGTGCAAAACTGAAATATGTTTGAAAACGTAAATGAAAATTTAAGTAGTTTTCTTTTTCTTTATCATTGCTTTTTTTTTTTTTTTTTTTGCTACATCAAAATAATGGCATTGAAAAAGAAAACAAAAATAATTGTTCCTTTGCTGAAAGAGAAGGCTGTTTGTTTTTATGCTTGTGGGATACAGTAAGCAGTCTATTCCATGCACCAGCTGTGTGCAAACATGGATCTGCTGTCAGTTTCAACCGCAAAATAAGCAACTTTAATTCATTTTTTGTCATCAAAAGTAATATTTTTAAACTGTGTTCTTTCATAAGCATGTTGATGGATTTTTTTAGTTTACTAAAACTAAGGGCCAGATAACGAGTGGTGTATTAACAGTAACGTGCGAGCGATGATGGGTTTATCACGGCTGTTTGCGCGCCTTCGAGTTTTCAACTCGCATTACAAGTTAAAAGTAAACACAATCGCTTGAGCGCAATTCATTAATAATAAAACCATCTAATAAAAAATATTTTAAAGGTGGGGGGCGTGTCCAACCACCAACCAAGATGGTTGCCTTTTCTATAACGGCTGAACACTGGAGTCAATAAATCTGCTGTTTATTGCCTCTCTGAGTATAAATCCAAGTTTTCTTCTATGGTAATTAGTGAAGACAAATACTCGAGCAACTGATTTTGGCATCAAGTATTTATAACATCAGAAAAAGTGTATAACAGGAGCACCAAGTTTATGGATAAAAAATCAAACTTTATTTAGAACATAAAGGGTGTATTTACCCTTGGGTAAGAACATACATGAATAGTCAAACAGATGAACAAAAAAGGCTGACCGGTTTCGGCTGTTGCCTTACTCCTAGCCTGCTTAAAACTGACTGTCAGTTCTCAGTTTAAAAACCCTCATCTGTAATCCTATTGGTCCAAAAATCCACACCCCTCATTTGAAACTCCCTTCAGCTTGAATCAATTAACCTCCTCTTTAGCATAGCTGCATTGATCTATTTACTCAATATTGCAATGGCTTACATTCCTAATCCCCTGTTTAACATTAATATAAAAAACAACATGAAGGAAACTGTTAACTGTCTATTTACTGTGCATTTTTGTATCACTATGAGAGGAAACTGTCTTGGAGCTAGACCGCTTGTGTAAAGTGATATATATTGACTCTAGTACTGTGTGTTAGTATATAACCAGACTTTATATATACATAGCAGCTCTCAATTTCTTTAATTTCTTTAAATACATCCTAGATCGCCTGTTGTTGTAGTGGAAAAAACGGTATACTTTACTTAAAATCTGTGCTTTTTTGTACTTATTGTTTCTCAATGGAGGCTATTCCCTTATCCCTATTCAGTGGCGGTTCTAGACAAATTATACTGGGGGGGGCCAAGGTGGGGCCAGTGTTTAATCAGGGGGGCACATTAAAAAACGGAAACAAATTATATATATATTTATAATGTGTGTGTGTATATACATATATACACACATACACATACACATACACACACACGCACACATATACACACATCCATTCACACATATATATATATATATATATATATATATATATATATACACACACACACGATACATACACATATATATAAACATACACGCATTCATATACACATACGGTACATACACACACACATATATATATATATATACACAGACACAACCATACACAGACACAACCATACACATATACACACATATATATATATATATATATATATATATACACATGCACACATATATATATATATATATATATATATATATATATATATATATATATACACACACACATATACATATATATATATAAACACACATATACACACACGTACATACACACACACATACACCCACACACTGAGTAGAAAAAAATTAAATAAAAAAAAAGAAGTCTATGCACTTAATTAGTGCTACATAGTTCAGGTAGCACATTCACTGAAAATGGTGTCAATTATTTACATACATTAGAAAAATAAGGAAAACACTCCAGCAGTCATTATAGAGTTGTGGAGGTGAGAGGGCAGATTTACATCTCTTCTGTTCTGGCAGTGTACAGGCTAGAGAGAACGTCTGCAAAACAAACCAGTGACACTTCTGGAACTCTTGTCTGCAGACTGCAGCTGTAAGACGCCCTGCCCCCACAACAACCAGGGAACTGTAGCACATCTCTGAAAGGGGAGGGGGCACAAGTTTTACTTCACTTTGTTATCCACATGCTTTGACTAGACTAGACAGCGTTTCAGGGACAAGGAAGCAGATAAATAGCCTTGATCTTGTCCGGTATTTTTCAGTCAGCTCAGGGGGGGCCACAGGGGGGGCCAGGGACATTTTTACAGGGACCCTATTGGTTGGATACCGTGTGTGCCGGCCAATCTGGTGCGATCTATCAACTCCAGTGCTCTGCAGGAAGTCATGTCAGTATCTATTGGTCCTTGCTAAGTGTGCCCTGATAGGTCAAATATATCGTATGTGTGCACCAATCGTAACGTGCCTGTCACATCACACCTCTCTGACAGTCCCTGTTCTCCTAAGCTGTCACTGCTAAAAGGTCAATACTTGTAAATAATGGAATGTATCCATGTACTGTGTGCGTGCATAGCCTGCCAAACCTGACTTTAAAGGATAACATCTCCATTGTGACGCTCCCTTTAGTATCCTATCAAAGAGTAAACACACATTAATTTAAAGGGGGTATGTTGCGCTCTAGCATATAACTTATCTCCAGTAGAAGTCTCCAATTGGAAGTGAATACTATTTGCTAATAGAGGTATATTTACCCTAGCACTATTCTAATCTAATGTGCCCAACACCAAAAAAGGAGAATATTAAGCTACTCACTAATGGCGTATATAACCTTTGCTTTTATGTACCCTTGATAACCTAATTCAGTTATATCCATACATACACATTGAGAACTGCCCATTGCATTATACTCAATTTGTGTACTTGTTATTAGTAAATGTACTATACAAGTGGAGAACCCTTATTTCCTGTTCAAAGTATATTTAGCTAAATTTATTCAGGTCCATAATATTTAGCTTTAAAATAAACTGCTAATTAGTAAGGACCCTGGGAG
Source organism: Bombina bombina (assembly GCF_027579735.1). Lineage (NCBI taxonomy): Eukaryota > Metazoa > Chordata > Amphibia > Anura > Bombinatoridae > Bombina > Bombina bombina. Next base: position 259,983,010 of record NC_069499.1, on the reverse strand, counting down.
ATAGTGCACTAACTATGTATTTAACTTTAGTATTTCTGACAAACCATGTGTGTGTTACTTCCTACCAAGGACCTTATGTATATTGTGCTTTATTTGTGTACTAATATTTTGGTAATTACTCTCTATACATATGAAGGTATTCTCAGTATATAGGTAGAGTTGGGTTTACATGGTAATTATATTGTTGCCTGCAATTTTAATTGTATGAAGAGAGGTAAAAATGTATACTACCAAAAATTAATGAGGTCGAATTCCGAATTGAGGCCGTCCGGAATCCTTGTTTTTAAATGAAAGATCCAGAAGGCCTCCCTTTCGCCTAGTTTGCGGGTTCTGTCCCCTCCTTTCATCTGGACTGGTACCTTCTCTATGATGGTCCAGGAAAAGAACGAATTATCTTTGTTGTGTGTAATCGAAAAATGCTTAATTAATGGCGTTGTGAGAACCCCCTCTCTAATATCCGCTAGATGTTCTTTTATCCTAACCCTGGCTTCCCTTGTCGTGAGACCTACATACTGGAGGGCACAGTGGGTGCATGAGATCAAGTACACTACAAAGGTAGACCTGCAGTTGAGACATAAATTCTTCTGGAAGTGTTCCCCCGTGACTGTTCAGGCAGGGGATAGTGTGGTATAGGCGTTTCATTGACGATCTCCTCTTTATTTGGCAAGGCCCCCTTAAAGATTTAGAGAAATTTGTAGAGGGACTCAACAACAACAATGTAGGCATTAGTTTTACGTCCGAGATACAAGAGCATACAGTCAATTTCTTGGATATCTCATTAAAGGGAGAAACAGGCCAGAAAATTACTACAGAGACATATCGAAAGCCCATCACAGGGAACTCTTTGCTACATGCGGCAAGTTGCCACCCTAGGAGGGTGTTTAGGGGTGTAGCTAAAGGTCAGTTCATTCGCCTGAAAAGGAACTGTACTGACCAAAGTACATATGAAAAACAGGCTGACGAACTATCAGTTAGACTCATGGAAAGAGGATATCCAGGGTCATTAATTACAAAAGAGAGAAAAGCAGTTACCAAAATTAACAGAGTTGATCTTTTGAGACAAAAAAACACAAAGTACAAAAAAAGAACAAAAGAGACTGAGGACAGGAAAATCACATTCACGACAGAATATTCACAACAGTACACACAAATATGTCAAATCATTAGAAATAATTACCATCTGATGTCTGCAGATGATGCCCTAAAGGAGACAGTATCGGAAGGTATCAGATGTACATATAAAAGAAACAGAACGATAGGTAATATAATTGCACCCACAAGACTGAGGAAGAAACAGACGGATGGGTCTTCTTGGTTGAGACTCAATGGGACCTATAGGTGTAGCCATTTATCCTGTAAAGCTTGCGAGAAAGTCACTATAGGGGACTCCTTCAGCTCTCTAGTCACGGGGGAACACTTCCAGAAGAATTTATGTCTCAACTGCAGGTCTACCTTTGTAGTGTACTTGATCTCATGCACCCACTGTGCCCTCCAGTATGTAGGTCTCACGACAAGGGAAGCCAGGGTTAGGATAAAAGAACATCTAGCGGATATTAGAGAGGGGGTTCTCACAACGCCATTAATTAAGCATTTTTTGATTACACACAACAAAGATAATTCGTTCTTTTCCTGGACCATCATAGAGAAGGTACCAGTCCAGATGAAAGGAGGGGACAGAACCCGCAAACTAGGCGAAAGGGAGGCCTTCTGGATCTTTCGTTTAAAAACAAGGATTCCGGACGGCCTCAATTCGGAATTTGACCTCATTAATTTTTGGTAGTATACATTTTTACCTCTCTTCATACAATTAAAATTGCAGGCAACAATATAATTACCATGTAAACCCAACTCTACCTATATACTGAGAATACCTTCATATGTATAGAGAGTAATTACCAAAATATTAGTACACAAATAAAGCACAATATACATAAGGTCCTTGGTAGGAAGTAACACACACATGGTTTGTCAGAAATACTTAAGTTAAATACATAGTTAGTGCACTATCTCCCAAGGTCCTTACTAATTAGCAGTTTATTTTAAAGCTAAATATTATGGACCTGAATAAATTTAGCTAAATATACTTTGAACAGGAAATAAGGGTTCTCCACTTGTATAGTACATTTACTAATAACAAGTACACAAATTGAGTATAATGCAATGGGCAGTTCTCAATGTGTATGTATGGATATAACTGAATTAGGTTATCAAGGGTACATAAAAGCAAAGGTTATATACGCCATTAGTGAGTAGCTTAATATTCTCCTTTTTTGGTGTTGGGCACATTAGATTAGAATAGTGCTAGGGTAAATATACCTCTATTAGCAAATAGTATTCACTTCCAATTGGAGACTTCTACTGGAGATAAGTTATATGCTAGAGCGCAACATACCCCCTTTAAATTAATGTGTGTTTACTCTTTGATAGGATACTAAAGGGAGCGTCACAATGGAGATGTTATCCTTTAAAGTCAGGTTTGGCAGGCTATGCACGCACACAGTACATGGATACATTCCATTATTTACAAGTATTGACCTTTTAGCAGTGACAGCTTAGGAGAACAGGGACTGTCAGAGAGGTGTGATGTGACAGGCACGTTACGATTGGTGCACACATACGATATTTGACCTATCAGGGCACACTTAGCAAGGACCAATAGATACTGACATGACTTCCTGCAGAGCACTGGAGTTGATAGATCGCACCAGATTGGCCGGCACACACGGTATCCAACCAATAGGGATAAGGGAATAGCCTCCATTGAGAAACAATAAGTACAAAAAAGCACAGATTTTAAGTAAAGTATACCGTTTTTTTCCACTACAACAACAGGCGATCTAGGATGTATTTAAAGAAATTAAAGAAATTGAGAGCTGCTATGTATATATAAAGTCTGGTTATATACTAACACACAGTACTAGAGTCAATATATATCACTTTACACAAGCGGTCTAGCTCCAAGACAGTTTCCTCTCATAGTGATACAAAAATGCACAGTAAATAGACAGTTAACAGTTTCCTTCATGTTGTTTTTTATATTAATGTTAAACAGGGGATTAGGAATGTAAGCCTTTGCAATATTGAGTAAATAGATCAATGCAGCTATGCTAAAGAGGAGGTTAATTGATTCAAGCTGAAGGGAGTTTCAAATGAGGGGTGTGGATTTTTGGACCAATAGGATTACAGATGAGGGTTTTTAAACTGAGAACTGACAGTCAGTTTTAAGCAGGCTAGGAGTAAGGCAACAGCCGAAACCGGTCAGCCTCTTTGTTCATCTGTTTGACTATTCATGTATGTTCTTACTCAAGGGTAAAGACACCCTTTATGTTCTAAATAAAGTTTGATTTTTTATCCATAAACTTGGTGCTCCTGTTATACACCTTTTCTGATGCTTCGCTAATTATTTGGCCAAACAGTGAGCACAGGTTTTGGATACAAATTGCGGTAGGTGAGCTAGAGGCACACTGCACTGACTGTCTCAATATCCAAGGGACACAGGTGGACTTTTTTACAGGGCCCCAAGAACAGAATAAATGGGCAGAGAGTAATTATCCTGGATGACAAGACATAACTGTTCACACCAGAATTGGATACAGCATCCTGACCTGAGAGGAAAATAACACCTCACCAAGGGACTGAAGAGTGGTGAGTCAAGAACTTTATCTTGTATATACACGGATGTCTGGGAGTGGTCCCTTGTGATCAATAATATTGTGGGGGTTGTTTTGGGGAACACCGCTACATTTTTTCTTTATAAACAGTCTAACTTGTGCAGTGGCCTTACAAGGAATTGTTTTCAGGACTACTTATATATATATATTTCGTTTATAACAGTGCATACACCTTACCCCCTCCCCCTATTGTATTTATAACATCAGCCTGGCAGACCAGTAACAAGGAGATACACAGCAGAGGCCTCCTAATGGCCTGAATCTTCTCCCACCCCTCCATATCCCTGAAGTGTCAGGCAACGGAGCTATATATGCAGAACTGAATAACATTCCTGGAAAATTGGAATAACTAAAATTAAATTTCCACCATTTTACGTGCCTATCTGAGGCATTGACGAAGGCGTGGGGGAGAGAAAGTGAACCAGAGCCACTGGGAGTCCTGTTCCCGGCTACAAAGGTTTTGCGGCCTCTACTCGATATCTCCAGCCTAGAACCTGTAAAAACGGGGACATTAGCGATGTCAGGGTTAAGAGTGCAGACGCTTACCGAAAGTCCAATAATAGCGAGTACAGCAGACAGTGGTCCTGCAATATGGGAAAACCGAGCGGTCACTGAGAGGAGAAAGAGGTCCGAGGCTTTGGCCCCTATGGCGACTTGGATAGTGTCCTCTTACCAGACAACAGATGAAGCTGAAAGTGAACAACCGCTCAACTTACCAAGGAGTCGCGGCGAGGTGGCATAATACCACACTTGTCTCCTAGGTCCGGAGTGGACTAGCTCCTCAGTTTAGAGTTAAGGCTCGATAAGCTCTTTATTGCCTTGAGGATTAATACAAAACTCCCACAGCCTTCACCTTTTTTGATCTGTGCCTGCCATTACTTATCTACAGCTATACCTCTAGCCCCTCTATATGACGATCTCAAGATCAGAGAACTGAGGAATATGTGAGACTAAGCTTGCTCTGTCTGTAATACACACTAATATTGTTTCATATACTCTTCATACATGTTGACAGCTTATAGTTTTCATGTTAAATGTACTCAATGGGACTTTTTTCTGTATGAATGTGAGGAACCCACATGCTCTATATCAGGGGTGTCCAAACTTTGCTCTCCAGAGGTTTTGGAACTACATTTCCCATGATGCTCAGCCAGCATTTTATCTAGCTGAGCATCATGGGAAATGTAGTTCAAAAACCTCTCGAGAGCAAAGTTTGGACACCCCTGCTCTATATATTATCAAAGAGGTATAAATCCTGGGTAACTCCTCAATAACATACCATTGCTATTTGGTGACGCTAATATTTTTTGTGCCAGTTATCTCTAATTTATGAAGATCTACTGATCTGACACCCCTGTGAGCTAGTAGATTTTAATCATCATACAACTGTTCTTGTATGCCACTAGAACACAGGCCCTTATAAAGAGTCATACCTATTTATATAGTAGAGTTTCTTCTTATATTCTTTATAGAATCAGACAGCCTATAGTCTCCGTGTCAATTGCGCTCAAAGTGACTTTTTTCTGTTAGACTGTGAGGTACCAACAGGCTCTCTATAATGTCAAAGAGGTATAAATCCTGGGTATTTACCCAACGGCATACCATTACTATTCAGGAATGCCAATATTGTTCTGTGGCAGTTAATTCTAATCTGGGATGAACCACTGTTCTGAACCACCTGTGAGCTAGTTGTTTACACCCCTCATTCTGCTTTATATAATTCATAGGGTTAGGATCTTATGATTATTTGGTTTATACTGGCCACCTCTCTACCAATACACCAAAATTCCTTTATCCTCCATAAAATTTTAATATACCATTTTATAAAGTTAATAACACATGCACTTCTGTGTATACAATAATAGCCATTCCATGTGTTTGCTATGTACATCATACTTGAAGTAAATATTTACTTTTATGCTTAGTTCTATAAAGGCCCAAACGTGGTCTTATATCTTCTACCTTCTGTTGCTTACTCTCATAAGTGATCAGGGGTCCAAGAGTGGCGCAACTAGTTCCGAACAGAAGGTTTACTTAAAAAAGGAAAATGAGGTTATGGATATTATTGTATGTCATATTTCTGATTGCTATAAATCTAGTTTTATTTGTACTAGACTATAACTATGTTACATGTATATAATATAGGCTGATGCAAAGAAAAGTAAACCCAGAATATGGTCGGCAGTCCGTAATATATAATTAGCAAAAAAGATGTCTCATAAAGTGCAAAGTGCTAAAGCATGAACTACAATGTTCCTTAATGTACCACTCATTCACTCGCTCCTATGCAGACAGTGGAGCTCTCACTCACCCAATCCGATGGGGAAGGCGGGTATCGCCGTTCACGGCTGTAGGTTCTATCCGGACGCCTCTATGGGGGCACGGCCCAATCCTGGCCAATGAAACTCACTCTGGAACGAGGCAGAGATCCCTTGCTCCGCCTCAACTTATTCCAGACACCTGTTCCTCCGGTAAAACCAGTATCCCTCCGCCAGTGACGTAGCAGAAAACAGTTCCTGTTAGCAATATTGAAGCTGCTGGAAGTAGGACAGCACACAATGCACTCTTTTTTGCAAAGTACACAAACTTATAATGCACAGCAGGAAACAGCCAAAATCCGGACAGTGACAGCTTCAATAAGAGAAAGTGGAGGCTGTTTCCATAAAACAATTCCTTTATTGATAAGTTAAAAAACGGCAAAACACAGCAAGGTTAGGACATGGTGTAGAAGGCGCAGCACAGTCTGGCTTACGCGTTTCGGATGAAATCCGTAGTCATAGCCTACTGTGCTGTGCTCTACACCTGTTTAAAACTAGTTAAAACAAGTGTGATTGGTGCACACATAAAGACACGCCTTCAGGTTGTAACCAATGCCCACAATGTTTGAGTTTAACCCACCAATGCCTGGACCGCACCTTATAATACAAAACAATAGCTTATACAATCGTGACATATATACACTGCAACAAATATATGCAAAACCAATATTATTGTATACTACTATTCACAAGAAGTCAAATATTGGGAATTAATTAATAATAAATAATAAATTATTACTTATAAATAAATTATATTGCCCTAATCCTGCGCATAGGGGACTCCATTGGTAAAATTCTCAATATGAAAGAGTCAAATTTTCTTCCTGTCTTATCTGGTATGCTGGTGGGCAACAAAATACAAGTGGTGTACATATTAAGAAACTATACTACAATGAATAGATTTCGTGTGACCAGTGAATGAATATATTAACAAACTAATGAACATACTATATATAAGTATGTCGTGGGGGGAGGGACCTAATGAATATAGATGAAATAAAGATATCTATGCAAACTGACATAATACTGACATCGGGTGGGAAACCACAAACAATCAATCATATGGTGCCTCCCCATGTATAATTTGTAATATTGTACCGGTCAAGCACACCTGGCCACCCGATGTGTCTAGCACTATTGTTAACACGGGGGATCTATTTGTTAATGTGATGAAAGTACCCTGCTAGTTCATTCCCACAGGTTCATTACATCATATCTAGAATTTAAACCTTCTGGCACCCGAGTGCCCAAGGTGAATATCCAAAAAGCCTCGCGTCTAGCGAGCAGTTGGTCCAAATTGCCACCCCTAGCAGGCCTGGAAACTTTCTCAATCGCACACCATGTAAATCCTTTAAGGTTATTATCATGGTAGACTCCAAAATGTTGTACTATTGGAGTCGTGGATCTCTTAGTCGAGAAAGAGGAAAGATGTTCCCTAATCCTAGAATTCAGGTCTCTAGAGGTGAGTCCCACATATTGAATCTGGCACAATGTGCATTCAATCATATAGACTACCGATTCTGTTTTGCAATTCATGCATGAATTGATCTTATAGCTTTTCTTTGTTTTTACACTCATAAATTCTTTGGTCACCCTGGCAAAATCACAGGGCTTACACTTTCTGTGACCGCATCTATACATCCCAGTATGTCTCAGCCAAGATCCCTTCTCATCTTTCACAGTTTTTAACAAGGTTGGCGAAAGAATGGAGCCCAAAGTGGGGCTTTTTCTGTACGCACATCTAAGTCCTTGTCGGACTGTATCAACCAATTTGTCCTCAGCCTTCAATATTGGAAAATGTTTCCTAATTATCTCACATACTTGTGGATATTGGGTACTATGTGTAGTGACAAAAGTAATTCCCTGTTTAGTTGTACTGTGCTTATCTTTTGTTTTTAATAAGCTCTCTCTTGGTATTACTTGTACAGATTCTTTGGCCCTTTTGATCACTTTCTTAGGGTACTTTCTTTCCTTTAATCTCGTCTCCAATTTTTTTGCCTCATTATCAAAATCCTCATTGGAGGTGCAATTCCTTTTGATTCGTGTATATTCGCCTTTTGCAATAGCAAAGGGAACATGTCTTGGATGGCAACTTGTTCCTAAGAGTAAGGAATTACCTGAAATGGATTTTCTGAAAATCCTGGAAAGTATTCTGCCATTGGGACTACCCTCCAGGGTGATGTCCAAATAATTGATTGAACTCTGACTCACTTCAAAGGTGAAGCTAAGTCCAATTTCATTTTGATTCAGATAGTCAATGAATCCCTGTATGTCAGATGAGTTACCTGACCAGATGAAGAGAAGATCATCTATGTATCTCTTATAAAAAGAGATACATTTCCTATAGGGGTTTCTATCTCCAAAGATGTGGTAAAACTCCCACCAGCCTAGAAAGAGATTAGCAAAGGAGGGAGCAAATTTGGCCCCCATGGCGGTACCACATCTCTGGAGATAGAAAACATCCTCAAATTTGAAAAAATTGTGCGACAAAAGAAAAAGAGTGACCTTCAAAATGTATTTAATGAAATCATCAGAGTAATCAGTATTTTGTTCCAGAAAAATATTATAGATGCTTGGAACAGTGTACTATCTGAATGCTCTATGAGGCTTATGAAATTGCTAATACAGTATAAAAATAAGTTGTTGGATAGCATAAGAGCAGATATAAATGAATTACAGATAGAACTGAATAGGAGAAGCAGTCATAATGATTTTGCTAGATTTGATAAAACTTTGAGAGAGTTGGTTGCTAAGGGGAGGTCTGGGATCATGGAAACGAAACATACTAAATATATTAGGGACAAATATGATTATTCTAGCAATTCAGTGTATATATGGAATAAAAGTGCTAGGGGGAATTTTAGGGCGAATCAACCTAGGTTTGGCCGTAGGAGAAGGGGCAATAGAAATCGTAGTAGAAATCGTGGTAATGATGGCAAAGGTATTAACAACAAAAAGAATGTGACCTTCTCTGGTAGTGATTCAGAGGGGTCAAGTGAGGGTGAGATTATCAGTGAACAAACCCGGCTAGGGTCAGCCCATGATGATACTGCCCCTCCCAACATCATACATATCCCCCAGATAGCATATACAGATACTATGAGCACTAATCAAGGCTATTTACAACATAACTTAGTAGCAGTTAAACCTAAACAGGGTAACTACACAGAATTAGCACCTAATATGCATTTTCAAAACAGACCTGACACTCTGGCCATTAATCAGGTTTTTCCCCAGGATCAGGATGCATCAGCAGGGGGAGGGAAACAGATCAAACAGAACACACAGCCCAAAGCACATTACACAAAGAACCAGGACAAGTATCAATTGAGGGAACCCCGTCCACAGACCAAGTACAAATAATCAATTCCAAGATTGTAGGCAACGTCATCAATTTATCTTCCAAACAGCTTAGCATTGCACAATATAGTGTTTTGAATAAAGGTTTAAATTTTGCCCCTACTATAGATTTCGATGTTTTTAGAACAATCATGGATGTTAATAAATTAACACGCAATTTGACTTTAAAGAAACATTTTCATGGATTGAGTACACCTGATCATACCGATGTGTCAGTTACCCATGTTGATACTACCACTAGGGACCCTATTGATTTTGAACACAATTGTGACACCGTCACACTGCAACAGCTGCAGATTGAATCAAAGGGTGGCTCGGGTGGTCGCAACATGGGTCCCAAATTTAAAGAGAAATCCAAATTTTACCCTATTCAAAACAGGGGATCAGTCATTGAAACTTTCTACAACAGGGTTGAAAAGGATCTTTTACAACTAAAGGCCCATCAACCCCCAAGTAAATTCAATTTGTCACTTGCTGAGAAGAGTGCTTTGGCCTCTCTTAAAGAGGACAATAGCCTGGTGATAAAAAATTCTGATAAAGGGGGAATGGTTGTGGTCATGGACCGACAACAGTATATAGATGAAGGCCACAGACAATTATGTAATGAGAACAATTACCTAGTTTTACAAAGGGATCCCACCACTCACTTTCGTTCTAAACTAGCACATCTTTTAGATGATGGATTAGAACAAGGATTTGTGGATCAGGCTACAATGAACTATTTGTTAGTAGATTGTCCTAAAATACCGCTGTTCCATCATTTACCTAAGACACACAAATCCTTGGACAATGTCCAGGGACGGCCGATAGTGAGTGGCGTGGAGTCACTTCTAGGTAATTTGTCTGAGTGGTTGGACGCGATCCTTCAACCCCTTGTTGTTACTCTCCATTCTTACATTAGGGATACTAAACATATCCTTAATGTTATGGAAGAAATAAAATGGACACCACAATCTACATGGCTTACGGTGGATGCAGTGTCGCTCTATTCTAGTATCCCACACTCCAAAGGGATAGAAGCCATTGCCTTTTTTCTGGAACAAAATACTGATTACTCTGATGATTTCATTAAATACATTTTGAAGGTCACTCTTTTTCTTTTGTCGCACAATTTTTTCAAATTTGAGGATGTTTTCTATCTCCAGAGATGTGGTACCGCCATGGGGGCCAAATTTGCTCCCTCCTTTGCTAATCTCTTTCTAGGCTGGTGGGAGTTTTACCACATCTTTGGAGATAGAAACCCCTATAGGAAATGTATCTCTTTTTATAAGAGATACATAGATGATCTTCTCTTCATCTGGTCAGGTAACTCATCTGACATACAGGGATTCATTGACTATCTGAATCAAAATGAAATTGGACTTAGCTTCACCTTTGAAGTGAGTCAGAGTTCAATCAATTATTTGGACATCACCCTGGAGGGTAGTCCCAATGGCAGAATACTTTCCAGGATTTTCAGAAAATCCATTTCAGGTAATTCCTTACTCTTAGGAACAAGTTGCCATCCAAGACATGTTCCCTTTGCTATTGCAAAAGGCGAATATACACGAATCAAAAGGAATTGCACCTCCAATGAGGATTTTGATAATGAGGCAAAAAAATTGGAGACGAGATTAAAGGAAAGAAAGTACCCTAAGAAAGTGATCAAAAGGGCCAAAGAATCTGTACAAGTAATACCAAGAGAGAGCTTATTAAAAACAAAAGATAAGCACAGTACAACTAAACAGGGAATTACTTTTGTCACTACACATAGTACCCAATATCCACAAGTATGTGAGATAATTAGGAAACATTTTCCAATATTGAAGGCTGAGGACAAATTGGTTGATACAGTCCGACAAGGACTTAGATGTGCGTACAGAAAAAGCCCCACTTTGGGCTCCATTCTTTCGCCAACCTTGTTAAAAACTGTGAAAGATGAGAAGGGATCTTGGCTGAGACATACTGGGATGTATAGATGCGGTCACAGAAAGTGTAAGCCCTGTGATTTTGCCAGGGTGACCAAAGAATTTATGAGTGTAAAAACAAAGAAAAGCTATAAGATCAATTCATGCATGAATTGCAAAACAGAATCGGTAGTCTATATGATTGAATGCACATTGTGCCAGATTCAATATGTGGGACTCACCTCTAGAGACCTGAATTCTAGGATTAGGGAACATCTTTCCTCTTTCTCGACTAAGAGATCCACGACTCCAATAGTACAACATTTTGGAGTCTACCATGATAATAACCTTAAAGGATTTACATGGTGTGCGATTGAGAAAGTTTCCAGGCCTGCTAGGGGTGGCAATTTGGACCAACTGCTCGCTAGACGCGAGGCTTTTTGGATATTCACCTTGGGCACTCGGGTGCCAGAAGGTTTAAATTCTAGATATGATGTAATGAACCTGTGGGAATGAACTAGCAGGGTACTTTCATCACATTAACAAATAGATCCCCCGTGTTAACAATAGTGCTAGACACATCGGGTGGCCAGGTGTGCTTGACCGGTACAATATTACAAATTATACATGGGGAGGCACCATATGATTGATTGTTTGTGTTTTCCCACCCAATGTCAGTATTATGTCAGTTTGCATAGATATCTTTATTTCATCTATATTCATTAGGTCCCTCCCCCCACGACATACTTATATATAGTATGTTCATTAGTTTGTTAATATATTCATTCACTGGTCACACGAAATCTATTCATTGTAGTATCGTTTCTTAATATGTACACCACTTGTATTTTGTTGCCCACCAGCATACCAGATAAGACAGGAAGAAAATTTGACTCTTTCATATTGAGAATTTTACCAATGGAGTCCCCTATGCGCAGGATTAGGGCAATATAATTTATTTATAAGTAATAATTTATTATTTATTATTAATTAATTCCCAATATTTGACTTCTTGTGAATAGTAGTATACAATAATATTGGTTTTGCATATATTTGTTGCAGTGTATATATATCACGATTGTATAAGCTATTGTTTTGTATTATAAGGTGCGGTCCAGGCATTGGTGGGTTAAACTCAAACATTGTGGGCATTGGTTACAACCTGAAGGCGTGTCTTTATGTGTGCACCAATCACACTTGTTTTAACTAGTTTTAAACAGGTGTAGAGCACAGCACAGTAGGCTATGACTACGGATTTCATCCGAAACGCGTAAGCCAGACTGTGCTGCACCTTCTACACCATGTCCTAACCTTGCTGTGTTTTGCCGTTTTTTAACTTATCAATAAAGGAATTGTTTTATGGAAACAGCCTCCACTTTCTCTTATTGAAGCTATAATATAGGCTGACCATATTGCCACTTTAAAAAGGGACACATATGAAAAATACATATGTCAGGGCTGTTTAAAGAAATGGTTTTGTATAAGAACCCTCACATATGTATTGTTCATATGTGTTCCTTCTTAAAGCGGCAATATGGTCAGCCAAATATAATATCATTTTCTAGTTCTCATTTGTACTAGACTATAAGTATGAACCTTGTATACAATCTTACCATTTCTTTTATGTTTTATTCTTTTTACTTTGTATGTTTTAGAACCTCAATAAAAAAAAATATTTAAAAAAAATACTGCACACAAAAGTAATAAGTGCTCAAAGTTATGAGGTCTCAGGTGTTTTATATATATATATATATATATATATATACAGTCTAAGTAGCGGATAGAGCACTCTCACTTTCAATAGTAATGACCAGGGATTCCATCCAAAACAGAATAATTTCCAATAATAATATATCAAAAAGTTAAAAGGGCAGTAAAGTTGTAAACAGAAATTCCTGATTTAGACAGAGCATATAATTTTTAACAATTTTCCAATATACTTCTATTATTTCATTTTCTTCCTTCTCTTGTTATCCTTTGCTGAAAGGTTTATCTAGGAAAGGTCAGAAGAAGCAAAGAACCTAGGTTCTAGCTGCTGATTGGTGACTGCAAATATATACCGATTGTCACTGGCTCACCTATGTGTTCAGTTACAAACCAGTAGTGCATTGCTGCTCCTTCAACAAATGAAACCAAGAAAATGAAGCAAATTTAATAATAGAAGTAAACTGGAAAGTTGTTTAAAATTGTATGTTCTACCTAAATCATAAAAGCAAATTTTTGGGTTTCATCTCCCTTTAATAGACTAAGTGCCAGATTATGAGTGGAGCGCTATTCAGTGCTTTCGCTAGAGCGCTAATTGCGCTAAAAGTAATTTTTTTGCGCGTTTCGGTTTACACTAGTATTATGAGTTTACAGTAAAAAGTAATTGCTCTCGTGCTAACGGACGAGCACAAAAAGCCAAAAAAATAGGGAAAAAACACCTAACTCACTCTCAAACCCAATCTCATATTTTCATGTGCGCTAATCTGGCATAAAGAAAAAATATGTCCCATTCCAATGTTCTTCACATGTTCATATGACTGCAAGTAACAGACACTACTATAAAGAAGAATATGCACAGATTCTGATATAAAAATCCAGTATAAAAACTTTTAAAAACTTACTTATAAGCTCCCAATTTAGCACTGTTGATGAGGCTAGGCTGGGACACCCAGTGAAAGGGGGTGAAAAAACATGGAGAGTAGACCCTCCCCCACCTCCCCTGCATATGAAAAGACAGATTATACAATCAGGAATCTGAAGACATCAGTATACATCTAAACCTTTTGGGCTTGGTTAGGAGTCTAAAAATCAGCACAATGTTATTAAAAAATAAGCAAAACTATAAATTGTTACAAACACACTACCGGGTGGGCTATTTAAATAGATAATCTATAAAACATTTATGCAAAGAAAAATCTAGTGTACAGTTTAATCAATAAAAAATGTATATAGCATATAAATATAAAGCTATACAATCCAATGTCTTCCCCACCTCCCCAATACCAGTATTACCATATGTTACAAGTAGAAAGTAAAGTACACAATTGTTTGTCTTATTTCAATGCCAAAATTAACCTAATTTGCTGCCAGAGAATGGCAAGCCAATTCTACACATCTGAGCAGTCATATAAGCATATATAATATAATAAACATTTTGGGCTAGTTTAGAAGTAGTGCACTAATCTTAGCGCACGTGATATTGAAAAACTAAATTTGTGCTTCTCAGGTAAGCACGATTTAAGTCCTTGCGTATAGGGTTAGGGCTAAATAAAAAGTTGCACCAAACAAAACATAAATACATTAAAATAAAGTGGTACACTCATATATACATTATCTATTATCAATTATGCATATATATTCATATAAATATTAAAACAAATAATTATATGGATTAAAAGGTATATAGTATATGATATGTTATTTGAATGGAAAGTGCTATAATGGATATTTACATACATATACATGTCTAAATATGTGTATGTACAGTATGTATATATACATTTGTATATGCAGTATGTTTATACATGTTTATTTATGTTAATTAATATGTGTATATATGTATGTTTATACATATAAACACACACACACACACACACACATATATATATATATATATATATATATATATACATATATATATATATATATATATATATATATATATATATATATATATATATATATATATATATATATATATATATATATATATATATATACAGGTAGCCCTCAGTTTAGGGGTTAGGTTCCAGAAGGAATGGTTGTAAATCGAAACCGTTGTAAATTGAAACCCAGTTTATAATGTAAGTCAATGGGAAGTGAGGGAGATCCAGGCCCCTCTCAAAATTGTCATAAGTAACACCTAATACATTATTTTTAAAGCTTTGAAATGAAGACTGTAAATGCTAAACAGCATTATAAACCTAATAAAATAATCACACATCACAGAATATATAATTAAACTAAATTAAATTCACAAAAACATTTGCTAAACAGCATTCTAAACCTAATAAAATAATCACACAACACAGACTTCACTTGCATTTTTCTGCAAGCAGTTCTTTCTATGCATTCCAATCTGGACTGATTTATAGACAGGAAGAAGATCTTGTTCCTTTGAAATCTGCTCGATAGCTCAGGTCTGGTTAAACTGGTTAATTTCAGCTTGCTTGGCTTTGCTGCAACACAAGCGGACAGCTCCACCTACTGGCTATTTTAATAAATGCACTGCTTCTCAATGCTTTTCAATAGCAGTCAAATGACTAGAAAAAAAGGTTGTTATTCTGAACCGTTGTAAAACGAGGGCCACCTGTATATATATATATATATATATATATATATATATATATATATATATATATATATATATATATATATACACATATATACATATGTATGTATTCTTTGGAGCCCTTTCTACTCAAATACCTCAAAACATGAAAAATCATTTTTATTCAATTGTAATATTTAATTGTGTTTTACTGTGTAAGTACTGTAAATATTTTACATTTGAATGTTCTTCACATAGCGGAAATTGTTTGATGTATTTTTAAATAGATATTCCTTTTTATATATGTACTTACCTATACCCAGGTAATTTCCAGTGCTCTCCGACGACTTAGAAATTGCAGCAGATGACTTTGAAATTTGACTTTTCCCTATCCTTAACATTGAGTGGACTACTAAATTTTTCCCTCTGGGCTAGTAGCTTTTAACCCCTTACTAGTAAACCATAGTGATATTTTTCCACTCCTGCCTATACATATGCAAAATATTCATAAGTACCTTTGGGTTAACGCTGTAGGTTAAACGCAGTGTCGGGTTAGCGATTCGTTTCCCCCCCCCCCCCCCCCCCCAGTTTGTGTGCTCTATTAACGTCTATGGGGAGAAGTTGACGCGGTCATGATATCCAAAGTCCTCAAGTTAGCATCGGCTTTTGCTCACATGCAAACATTTTATTTTCAACATGTAATGCGCACGCTAACCCACGCACATTAAGAGTTTACTTCAGGCATATTTTGCACATGTGTGAAAGCGCTAACTAGCACGCCACTGGTAACCTGGCCCTTATTTCTGTTTGTAAAATCCTTACACTACTGTTATGAAATAATTAAAAAAAAAAGGGTAATGCAGCTAGGGATTATATTGAAATTTTAAATTTCTTCCCTGTATAATTGAAACAGACAGACAGATGATATAGATAGATAGATAGATAGATAGATAGATAGATAGATAGATAGATAGATAGATAGATAGATAGATAGATAGTCAAAAATTCTGTTTGGATGAATTTAATTTAGGTGAGAATCCATTTTGGCTGAATATTGGATTCAGATTTGTTACTGTCCAATGGGAATAGCAAATATATACAACTCATTTTAATAAGAATCCTACATTATAGAATTTGAACAATTAAAAGAACCTATCAATGCTAACATAAAATACAGCCCGCTAATTGAATTTTAGTCAACTAGCTTACAGAGGCACAGAAATCACACAATCGCACATTTCAATTAGCTCTATTCACGATTGAACATTTTTGAGTTTCCCCTAGTCTCTGACCTCTCTATGCTAAGTTAAGACTTGAATGCACAAATCTGTATGACTAAAATCCAAAATGTAGTTCCTGACTAGCTATCCCTAACATCAGTCATTAGTAATATTATGGCAGGATTGGACAAGGGATAATATACACAAGAATGGCCAGACCCCCTTTACATCATTACAAACAAAGGAGCTAATTTTCAAAACAATATAACTCCTTCCCCCTTCCTTCACCTTTCTGTTGCTAAAATGGCACAAACAAATGAACGGTTTGGTCAAGCAAACATTCGTTCTCCTGCAGTTTCATTCAATAATGTATGCGGCTGTTCATATATTGGACTACTGGCCAAATCGCATAGATTAGGACAAATTTGTATTCGTTGAAAGCTGAATACACGTCTCTTAAAACCAGGCAGATAGCCAGACGGACCAGAGAGACTGAAAGACAGACAAATGTAATAGAAATATAGACAGGGAGATAGAGATAAAGAGAGATAATAGGTAAACAGATGGATATATAGATAGATAGATAGATAGATAGATAGATAGATAGATAGATAGATAGATAGATAGATAGATAGATGACAGATAGATAGATAGAGATCAATATTTTCTCATGATCAATTTGAAAGGAAAATCAACAATTTAAAATAAAAAATATATTATTTCATTTTTCCCTTATACCACAAATGTATTCACCTAATGTTCACTGTGCGAAAAATGTATAATTTGAAGCAGGAACAGATAACAGATTCTGGACAGAAATGATGTAGTCTGTTTGCAGCAGCTGGGAGGCAATGGAATAGATACCTTAACAGAACACAACAGAAAATAATGTATTTAATATAAATTTATAGTTTAAATTGAATCAAACCAAATGAAATAGTATCTTTAAGTTGTTTATACTTTTCATGTAAATAAGCACAATTGTCTATGCAGCACTGTTAAAAATGCATTTGTTTTAATCTAGCAGAATAAGCAGAGAATTCTTATTGTATTAGACTGATGTATGAAGGGAATAGGCTGCATCTACAAGATAACTTTTACCCATAACTTGTGATTTAATAGCTCATTCTTATTCTCTTTCCTCTGAATAGTGCAAGGAATCCCCTAAATACAAATCATGAGAGGAGGAGGAATACTTAATCAGCCAGGCCAGCTCTGCAGTGCTTTGCTTTGCCCATGCTGCTCACGTTTCTAACCAGTCATACAAGGACTAGGAGATTTGTAATTTTGTTTCCGACTTCTCAAAGCTCTCAGCATCTGTGCACAGGCAGTTTGCGAGCTCAGCGAGGGGTTTATGGCATTAGGGTGTACGAGGTCTGAGGAAGGATTGGGAGCAATGCGGAGAAGATGCAGAGATTGGGAGTAAAAACACGTAGAGAGGAGCTGCTTTATGACACTCTTATTTTCCCTGTGTTTGTTTGTTTGCAGATATTCACAGCAAGCACAGACTTTTATTGCTGATGCAGATTAACGAAAGAAACCAAATGAGTCCGTGGGATGGGAAAAGCAGCAACAACAGCTGACTTAAAAATCATTAAAGACATAAACATCAGAACCACCTAATTATACACTAATAATAGTACGCAATCTATATTATGACACCTACCGCCTCTTAATACACAGGCATCAGCGCACATACCTCTCACATACTCCTAATACCCAGGCATCAGCGCACATACCTCTCACATACTCCTAATACCCAGGCATCAGCGCACATACCTGTCACCTACTCCTAATACCCAGGCATCAGAGCACATACCTATCACCTACTCCTAATACACAGGCATCAGCGCACATACCTCTCACATACTCCTAATACCCAGGCATCAGCGCACATACCTCTCACATACTCCTAATACCCAGGCATCAGCGCACATACCTGTCACCTACTCCTAATACCCAGGCATCAGCGCACATACCTGTCACCTACTCCTAATACCCAGGCATCAGCGCACATACCTCTCACATACTCCTAATACCCAGGCATCAGCGCACATACCTGTCACCTACTCCTAATACCCAGGCATCAGAGCACATACCTATCACCTACTCCTAATACACAGGCATCAGCGCACATACCTCTCACATACTCCTAAAACCCAGGCATCAGCGCACATACCTCTCACATACTCCTAATACCCAGGCATCAGAGCACATACCTATCACATTCTCCTAATACCCAGGCATCAGCACATATACCTGTCACCTACTCCTAATACCCAGGCATCAGAGCACATACCTCTCACATTCTCCTAATACACAGGCATCAGAGCACATACCTCTCACAGGCTCCTAATACCCAGGTATCAGAGCACATACCTCTCACCTACTCCTAATACACAGGCATCAGAGCATATACCTAATACAAAGGCATTAGCACACATACATGTCACCTACTCCTAATACCCAAGCATCAGAGCACATATCTCTCACATTCTCCTAATACACAGGCATCAGAGCACATACCTCTAACAGGCTCCTAATACCCAGGCATCAGAACACATACCTCTCACCTACTCCTAATACACAGGCATCAGAGCATATACCTCTCACATACTCCTAATACACAGGCACCAGAGCATATACCTCTCATATACTCCTAATACACAGGCACTAGAGCATATACCTCTCACATATTCCGAATACACAGGCATCAGAGCACATACCTCTCACCTATTTCTAATACACAGGCATCAGAGCACATACCTGTTACCTACTCTTAATACCCAGGCATCAGAGCACATACGTCTCACATAATCCTCATACACAAGGATCAGGGCACATTTTCCCTTTACATACTCCTAATACACAGGTATCAGAGCATTTACCTCTCACATACTCCTAATACACAAGGATCAGGGCACATACCTCTCACCTACTCCTAATACACAGGGATCAGGGCATTTACCTCTCACATACTCCTAATACACAGGGATCAGGGCACATACCTGTCACCTTTTCCTAATACACAGGTATCAGAGCATTTACCTCTCACATTCTCCTAATACCCAGGCATCAGAGCAAATACCTCTCACATTCTCCTAATACCCAGGCATCAGAGCATATACCTGTCACCTACTCCTAATACACAGGCATTAGCACACATACCTGTCACCTATTCCTAATACCCAGGCATCAGAGCACATACCTCTCACATTCTCCTAATACCCAGGCATCAGAGCATATACCTGTCACCTACTCCTAATACACAGGCATCAAAGCATATACCTGTCACTTACTCCTAATACACAGGCATCAGAGCACATACCTCTCACATGCTCCTAATACCCAGATATCAGAGCACATACCTCTCACCTACTAATAATACACAGTCATCAGAGCACATACCTCTCACATTCTCCTAATACCCAGGCATTAGCACATATACCTATCACCTACTCCTAATACCCAGGCATCAGAGCACATACCTGTCACCTACTCTTAATACACAGTCATCAGAGCATATACCTCTCACATACTCCTAATACCCAGGCATCAGAGCACATACCTCTCATCTATTTCTAATACACAGGCATCAGAGCATATACCTGTTACCTACTCTTAATACCCAGGCATCAGAGCACATACGTCTCACATAATCCTAATACACAAGGATCAGGGCACATTTACTCTCACATACTCCTAATACACAGGTATCAGAGCATTTACCTCTCAAATACTCCTAATACACAAGGATCAGGGCACATACCTCTCGCCTACTCCTAATACACAGGGATTAGGGCACATACCTGTCACCTACTCCTAATACACAGGGGTCAGGGCATTTACCTCTCACATATTCCTAATACACAGAGATCAGGGCATATACCTGTCACCTTCTCCTAATACACAGGTATCAGATCATTTACCTCTCACATACTCCTAATACACAAGGATCAGGGCACATACCTCTCACCTAGTCCTAATACACAGGGATCAGGGCACATACCTTTCACCTTCTCCTAATACACAGGGATCAGGGCAAATACCTGTCACCTTCTCCTAATACACAGGTATCAGGGCAAATACCTTTCACCTTCTCTTAATACACAGGTATCAGGACAAATACCTCTCACCTTCTTCTAATACACAGGGATCAGGGCAAATACCTCTCACCTTCGCTTAATACACATACATTAGGACACAAACCCTCTCACTTTCTCTTTAGACCGCTGCTTCCCTACCCTGTTCTCCAACTCTTAGGTGTAGAATTTCAATCTCCCCAGTGTCGTCAGACCTTGGAGATTTACAGCTCCTACTCGCCTGTGATTGGCTGTGCGTGGGTATAAGGTTATAGTAGTATATAGAAATTCACACCATCATACAGCACAGTGTGCATGCTCATTATCTGTGTGCATGTATTTATATGTGAATATATACACACACACACATATATATATATATACACACACACATATCAGTAGGTCCACTACTGAATCAGGACATATATATTTCACCTTTGAATATATCTCACCTTCTACTACGCATTACATCTGTAATACACTGAAATAATTTTCCCATTTCATCTTCTGATACACACATCAGGACACATAGCTCTTATTTCATATGAACGCAGTCATTACTACCTATAGCTCTCATTGCCCAAAACATACAAAGTCATCAGAACACACTGATTTTCTTACACCAAGACACTTACCTCTTGTTAGAAATAATGTATGCATTGCTCACCTCCTCCTGCCTTAATACAGGCATGCTATGTGCCAATGCAAAAGCATAAGAGTATGTGCCCCACCGTCTATTACAAACACATCAGAAGTGTAAAATCCTTACAGCTGTGTTTATTATAACATACAACAAGTGTAGCTACTCTGGAAAAGGGACTTTATTTTACTTTCTGCAGGTGCAGCTTCAAGTGGTTTCAAGTAAAAGGCTTGTCTGAAGGTGTTAAAGGTAGGTTAGGAAGCAGCAAGGCAGTCTTAAAACTAGGTGCTGACGGGCGGCACACGCTGTGCCTGTTTTAACTGGACAAGTTGCATCCGAGTCGAAACGACACAGGATTGTTTCTAGGATTTGTGCAAAGCTTCACTTACTTTTATGTTTGTGAGTAGCTATTGTATGCTATAATAAATATTGTTGTAAGGACTTTACACTATTGCCCCTCACTTTCTTGCACTCTAGTCTTCTACTACGGTCTGTGCAAATTGGGCTGTGGCAAAAACAGCTACTCCTGAGCAGCAGAAAGAAGAGTGGACTTTTAAAAATTGTATATATACAATTGTATTAGACATGTGCGATTCGGTTCGGTTCAATTCGGAAATTCGGAAAATTCGGCGATTCGGATCGAATCGAATTTCCGAATTCAAATGTTGCTGAATTTTCCGAATCGAACCGAATCGAATCGATTCGTAATTTCGGATGGCCATTGGGATTACACTAGTATTATACAGTATGTTAGGTTAACACCTAATATACAGTATAATACTAGTCTAATCCCACCTAACACTTACCGAATTGCCGAATTTCCAAACCGAATCGAACCTAATCGAACCGAATCCAGCCGAATTTCTCCAAAACGAATCCGAAACGAATCGATTCGAAATTTTCCGAATTCGAATCAATCCAAACCGAACTTCGAAAAATTCCGAATCGATCCGAACCGAACCAAATTTTTTCGCCATGCACATGTCTAAATTGTATTGGTCTTCTGACAATTTATTTTAGTGCCCTTGTGTCAAGAGAATTGTGCTTGTTACATCAAAACAAAAACAACTCAGATTGTTGCAATGCAAAGATATAATATCTCATACCTCCTCCTCCTTTTTCTAATATACAGGATATATATCTCTAGCTTCACCTAACAAATACAAAATTCAATGACAATACAGTAACCATGGTAGGACTTACACTGCTGATGCCTCTAAGCAAAGATAAATTATATGCTCTATGACTTTTCAATTCACTTGTGCTCAGTGATGCCATCTATAACATACTCACTCTATGTTGACTGTCCACAGCTTGTGCTTATATGTTGCCCAGTATAGATTCTAACTGGCTGAACTGGCAGTTAAAGGGACATGATACCCAGCATAGCTGTAAAAAGCTGACTAGAAAATACCACCTGAAGATCTCTATGTAAAAAAAGTAAGATATTTTACCTCAAATTTCCTAAGTATTCACACCCCACTGTAAAGAGACTTTTCCCAGGACAAGCTAGGGAATGTGCATCTGTCATGTGCAGGCACAGCCATGTTATTTTCCTATTCAGTTTAAGTAAGTACAATACAATCTCATGAGATTTCACTGAAATCTAATGAGATCACAGCAAAGGCAAAGCATTACCTCAGCACTGCTGATGCTGATTGGCTTTTTTTCCCCCAGCATCGGAAGTATAACTGTTCACACAGCACTTACTCTGGTGAGCTGAAGAAATTTTAAAGTAAAATATCTTAATTTTTTACATAGAGATGAACAGTGATATTTTTTTGTCATCATTTTACATTTATGGTGCAACACTTTCAAGTGATTTAGCATATGAGTATTATGTCCCTTTAAGTGTGCAGAACACAGTTAGGTCAGGTATTATAAAGGTTCACCATCTGATCAGCAAGTTAGTTAGCCCTCTGGGTAGCTGCCTTTTTTGCTGCATGAAAATTCTCCCTATTATCACAGATACCATGACATGGGTATATGAATATAAGGACAAGTATCCTTCACCTCCCTCAAAGTCAGGATACTTTATTTATATATTTGTATTATTATTTCTATTTATTTGTAGACAACTGACATATTCCACAGAACTAGTACATAAGTGCATTACACCATGGTAAACGTTGCAGAAAGATTACTGTAAAACTGATGAAGGGGTAAAAGGCTTTGCCCATATATTGCCATCTAATGTAGGTCACCTGGTAAAAAGGCGCTGTACAGGACAGGTGGACTTGTTTACATTCTAAAGTGGGTACAAGAGGAACTAGTGAAACATGTGAGACGCAGAAAAAAATGGTCTGGGGTGAGAAAAAGGGTTGTATCTTAATACATACAGTGTTTTCCAACACATCTACATATATAAAATTAGATATTATGGGCTTTCTAATGTGCACATAGGCATAAACATAAAAATAATATCAGAATAACCATCAGTAAATTTTTTCAGCACTCACACATGAATACATATGTATTCTACTTATAGTATCCTAGAAGGGACACAGTAACCACTGTATCCTAGTCAGCAGAACGTGCTGTGATATTCCCACTACACAGGATTCCAAATTTAAGCAAGATGTAATTCTAGTTCCTTATTGGCAAAAGATGATGTGTTTTCAAAGTGTGGTGTTGGAACACTGCCCAGGGCTCTGCAGTTTAGATGAAAGTATTAGCAGGTGGAAATGATCATTGATTTATAAGGGCAAATGAACAGAGAGGTGATTGATGTATCATATTGACAGAGCACACATCTTTCCATGCCAAGAAGATGAAATCTCAATGGAAACCACAAAGCTGAGTTGTACTTAACAGAGTGGTGTAGGCAATATATTGACTACTGTTCAACCTCTTCTTTAGCCATTTTTATTTCAAACAAAGCTCCCTTGAGTTTGCCATGTGCATAGTTTGTGTTTTGACTTTCTTAACTATGACATTACAATCTATTAGAATCTCTACTATTTGATTAAGTTTACCTACTGCAGATGAAATTCAGTTTAACCTGATAAAATAATTTTCTTACACTTATATTGAGTGAATATGCAAAGAAACTATAGGAATAAGAGTTTCTCTGTTTCTTAAAGGGACAGTGTACTTTAATTTTTGTTTCCCTTTAATATGTTACCAATGATTTATTTTACCTGATGGAATGTATTAAGGGCCAGATTATGAGTGGAGCACTAACAGTTATGTGCAAGCGATAAGGGATTTATCGTGGGTGTTTTTCGGTTTTTCACTTGCATTAAAAGTAAACGCGATCATTTGAGCACGATTTAAGTTAACGTGCGTTGGATTAGTGCATCCTCAGAGCTCTAGTTAACTGTTTCGCAAAACAAAAGTGTCACAAAACAATTGCAAAAAAAAAAAAAAAGTTATAAGGGCTCAAAACATATGAAGTCTCAAGTGTTAGAAAAAAAAAGGCTGCAAATAACTTTAACATAGACATACATACATATCCATGTCTAAATATGTATACGTATGTATCTATCTATCTATCTATCTATCTATCTATCTATCTATCTATCTATCTATATATATATATACTGTATATATGTCTATACAGTTGTAATCAAAATGATTAAACTCCCATTGCAAATTAGATTTATTGTCAAAATTTACAGACTTTCAGCTGTTTGTAATAAACAAATGAAACAAAAGCAATTGAAATAGCTCAACACAATTTCAAGTGGTTTCCCCAAATTCAACAGAAAATGCAACTTTTAATGAATTCTGCAGTCTCAAAATTATTTAACCCCCTGAATAGAATCCCTCACAACAGCACAAATATGCGAAACAGGTGTTTGTCGCAAGCACTCCTGATGCAACTAATCAAGGGCTTCATTAGTTGCACCAGGTGAGCTTGAGCTAGAACACATAAAATACCTGAACTGGCTAGGGGTTTGTTGAGTTTCACGTTTGACTGCATGTTAGAAATATGGCTAAGTCAAAAAAATGGTCCAAAAAGTTAGGAGAAGAGATCATCGCACTTAACAAACAAGGAACAGGATTCAAAAAGATAGCGAAGGCACTGAATGTTCCTAGAGACACCGTTGGAAGCATAGTTCGCAAGTTCAAAGTTAAAGCAACAGTGGTTATATTACCCGGACGGGGCAGAAAAAGGAAGTTATCGACGGCTGCAACCAGATTTCTAAAAGGCAGGTTGAGAAAAACCCTCAAGTGTTTGCAAAAGACCTGCAACAAGACCTGGTGGCAACAGACACTGAGGTTTCAGTTTGCACAGTAAGACGCGTACTAAATGCAGAAGGTTTACATGCCAGAACTCAGAGAAGTACACCACTACTGTCCCAAAAGCACAAGAAAATTCGGCTCCAATATGTTCAAAATCATATAAATAAGCCACAGAAGGTTTGGGATTCTGTTCTGTGGACCAATAAAACAAAACTAGAACTTTTTAGCCTGAAAAGTGGTATGTCTGGAGGAAGAAGAATGAAGCATATGCTGAAAATAACACTCTGACTACAATTATGCATGGTGGCGGCTCGATGATGCTCTGGGGCTGCTTTGCATCCTCTGGCAATGGAAACCTACAATGTGTGGAAGGCAAGATGGATTCATTGAAATATCAGGAAATTCTAGAAGAAAACGTCATGCCGTCTGTGAGGAAGGTAAAAGCTTGGGCATCATTGGACCTTCCAACAGGACAATGATCCCAAACATACCTCAAATTCAGCCAAGGCTTGGTTGCAGAAGAAGTCCTGAAAGATCCTACAGTGGCCATTATAATCACCTGACTGAAACCCCATAGAAAATCTCTGGTGGCCTTGGAAGAAGGCAGTTGCAGCATGCAAAACCCAAGACTACTACTGAACTGGAGGCCTTTGCTCATGAGGAATGGGCTAAGATTCCTCAGGAAAGCTGCCAGAAGCTGGTGTCTGGCTATGTATCTTGTTTGACGCAGGTCATAACAGCAAAAGGGTGCTCTACTTAGTACTAAAGATGATGTTTGCCATGAAAGGGGTTGAATAATTTTGAGACTGCAGAATTCATTAAAGTTGCATTTTCAGTTGAATTCGGGGAAACTACTTAAAGCATTTCTTGTGTTGAGCTATTTAAATTGATTTTGTTTGATTTTTTCATTGCAAACAGCTGAAAGTCTGTCAATTTTGAAAATAAACCTGATTTGCAAAGGGGTTGAATTATTCTGATTACAACTATATATACATGTGTATTTAGGAGTTTATTTGTGTAAATATGTATGTGTATATTTAAATATATAAACACATAAATACACATATATACATATATATCAGAAATCAGTCTCCACTAATTGTAACTTTGTTTCATGTAGATCAGATACTATAGGAGATAAGATAACTAAACACTTTAGCTCTAAGGTAAGCATTATAGAGATTAAGAGTGGCAATTGGTTGTCCAAAAATGCTGGCTTCTATAAATGTGGGGCTAGACCATGTAAGTGTTGTGATTATGTTTTGGTGGGATATAGTTTCACTGTTTTACAAATACAGGACAAACTTACAACATTAGAGATCGTATCAATTGTAATAAGTACATTGTCTATCTCATTACTTGCATGTTTTGCAAATTTCCATATGTAGGTCTTACTTCTAGGAGTCTCAAAGATAGGATAAGAGAGCATTTATTGTCTCTAGAAGCAGAGGTGCCAAAAACACCGGTTGCTAAACATTTTGCTGAACATGAAAATAAATTAGATCATTTTAAATTTCAAGGTATTGAGCAAGTGACATTAGGTGCTAGAGGAGGTGATAGATATCAGGCTCTCAGTAGAAAAGTGATTTTCTGGATTTATACACTAAGAACAGGCTCTCCACTGGGAATTAATAAAATCAGCGATGTAAAACTTTACATAGACAAAAATTAGTCTAAGCTGCAATGTTCTTTTCACTTTGAATTTCTCTTAAAAGTGTAATCATAGTAACAATGTTCAATTCTCTGTGATAGAAAAATAACTGTTGTTTCTCTGTACTATGTTTAGCTTTATATGCTAGTTTCTTCATTGTGTCGTTATTATAGGTTATAATTTTTAAACAGTTGATTCAGATATTTTATATACACTGATATACCTGATGTGATAGCTGCCATTTTTTTCACATGAGCTCACTATGGCCTAGATTTAGAGTTCGGCGGTAAAAGGGCTGTTAACGCTCCGCGGGTTTTTTTCTGGCCGCACCATAAATTTAACTCTGGTATCGAGAGTTCAAACAAATGCTGCGTTAGGCTCCAAAAAAGGAGCGTAGAGCATTTTTACCGCAAATGCAACTCTCGATACCAGAGTTGCTTACGGACGCGGCCGGCCTCAAAAACGTGCTCGTGCACGATTCTCCCATAGGAAACAATGGGGCTGTTTGAGCTGAAAAAAACCTAACACCTGGAAAAAAGCAGCGTTCAGCTCCTAACGCAGCCCCATTGTTTCCTATGGGGAAACACTTCCTACGTCTGCACCTAACACCCTAACATGTACCCCGAGTCTAAACACCCCTAACCTTACACTTATTAACTCCTAATCTGCCGCCCCCGCTATCGCTGACCCCTGCATTACACTTTTAACCCCTAATCTGCCGCTCCGTAAACCGCCGCCACCTACGTTATCCCTATGTACCCCTAATCTGCTGCCCTAACATCGCCGACCCCTATGTTATATTTATTAACCCCTAATCTGCCCCCCACAACGTCGCCGACACCTGCCTACACTTATTAACCCCTAATCTGCCGAGCGGACCTGAGCGCTACTATAATAAAGTTATTAACCCCTAATCCGCCTCACTAACCCTATCATAAATAGTATTAACCCCTAATCTGCCCTCCCTAACATCGCCGACACCTACCTTCAATTATTAACCCCTAATCTGCCGACCGGAGCTCACCGCTATTCTAATAAATGTATTAACCCCTAAAGCTAAGTCTAACCCTAACACTAACACCCCCCTAAGTTAAATATAATTTTTATCTAACGAAATAAATTAACTCTTATTAAATAAATGATTCCTATTTAAAGCTAAATACTTACCTGTAAAATAAATCCTAATATAGCTACAATATAAATTATAATTATATTATAGCTATTTTAGGATTAATATTTATTTTACAGGCAACTTTGTAATTATTTTAACCAGGTACAATAGCTATTAAATAGTTAAGAACTATTTAATAGTTACCTAGTTAAAATAATAACAAATTTACCTGTAAAATAAATCCTAACCTAAGATATAATTAAACCTAACACTACCCTATCAATAAAATAATTAAATAAACTACCTACAATTACCTACAATTAACCTAACACTACACTATCAATAAATTAATTAAACACAATTGCTACAAATAAATAAAATTAAATAAACTATCTAAAGTACAAAAAATAAAAAAGAACTAAGTTACAGAAAATAATAAAATATTTACAAACATAAGAAAAATATTACAACAATTTTAAACTAATTACACCTACTCTAAGCCCCCTAATAAAATAACAAAGCCCCCCAAAATAAAAAATTCACTACCCTATTCTAAAATACAAATATTACAAGCTCTTTTACCTTACCAGCCCTGAACAGGGCCCTTTGCGGGGCATGCCCCAAGAATTTCAGCTCTTTTGCCTGTAAAAAAAAACATACAATACCCCCCCCCCCAACATTACAACCCACCACCCACATACCCCTAATCTAACCCAAACCCCCCTTAAATAAACCTAACACTACCCCCCTGATGATCTTCCTACCTTGTCTTCACCATGCCAGGTTCACCGATCCGTCCTGGCTCCAAGATCTTCATCCATCCCAAGCGGGGGCTAGACATCCACTGAAGAAGTCCAGAAGAGGGTCCAAAGTCTTCCTCCTATCCGGCAAGAAGAGGACATCCGGACCGGCAAACATCTTCTCCAAGCGGCATCTTCTATCTTCTTCCATCCGATGACGACCGGCTCCATCTTGAAGACCTCCAGCGCGGATCCATCCTCTTCTTCCGACGACTAGACGACGAATGACGGTTCCTTTAAGGGACGTCATCCAAGATGGCGTCCCTCGAATTCCGATTGGCTGATAGGATTCTATCAGCCAATCGGAATTAAGGTAGGAATTTTCTGATTGGCTGATGGAATCAGCCAATCAGAATCAAGTTCAATCCGATTGGCTGATCCAATCAGCCAATCAGATTGAGCTCGCATTGTATTGGCTGATCGGAACAGCCAATAGAATGCGAGCTCAATCTGATTGGCTGATTGGATCAGCCAATCGGATTGAACTATATTCTGATTGGCTGATTCCATCAGCCAATCAGAAAATTCCTACCTTAATTCCGATTGGCTGATAGAATCCTATCAGCCAATCGGAATTCGAGGGACGCCATCTTGGATGACGTCCCTTAAAGGAACCGTCATTCGTCGTCTAGTCGTCGGAAGAAGAGGATGGATCCGCGCTGGAGGTCTTCAAGATGGAGCCGGTCGTCATCGGATGGAAGAAGATAGAAGATGCCGCTTGGAGAAGATGTTTGCCGGTCCGGATGTCCTCTTCTTGCCGGATAGGAGGAAGACTTTGGACCCTCTTCTGGACTTCTTCAGTGGATGTCTAGCCCCCGCTTGGGTTGGATGAAGATCTTGGAGCCAGGACGGATCGGTGAACCTGGCATGGTGAAGACAAGGTAGGAAGATCATCAGGGGGGTAGTGTTAGGTTTATTTAAGGGGGGTTTGGGTTAGATTAGGGGTATGTGGGTGGTGGGTTGTAATGTTGGGGGGGGGGGTATTGTATGTTTTTTTTTACAGGCAAAAGAGCTGAAATTCTTGGGGCATGCCCCGCAAAGGGCCCTGTTTAGGGCTGGTAAGGTAAAAGAGCTTGTAATATTTGTATTTTAGAATAGGGTAGGGAATTTTTTATTTTGGGGGGCTTTGTTATTTTATTAGGGGGCTTAGAGTAGGTGTAATTAGTTTAAAATTGTTGTAATATTTTTCTTATCTTTGTAAATATTTTATTATTTTCTGTAACTTAGTTCTTTTTTATTTTTTGTACTTTAGATAGTTTATTTAATTTTATTTATTTGTAGCAATTGTGTTTAATTAATTTATTGATAGTGTAGTGTTAGGTTAATTGTAGGTAATTGTAGGTAGTTTATTTAATTATTTTATTGATAGGGTAGTGTTAGGTTTAATTATATCTTAGGTTAGGATTTATTTTACAGGTAAATTTGTTATTATTTTAACTAGGTAACTATTAAATAGTTCTTAACTATTTAATAGCTATTGTACCTGGTTAAAATAATTACAAAGTTGCCTGTAAAATAAATATTAATCCTAAAATAGCTATAATATAATTATAAATTATATTGTAGCTATATTAGGATTTATTTTACAGGTAAGTATTTAGCTTTAAATAGGAATCATTTATTTAATAAGAGTTAATTTATTTCGTTAGATAAAAATTATATTTAACTTAGGGGGGTGTTAGTGTTAGGGTTAGACTTAGCTTTAGGGGTTAATACATTTATTAGAATAGCGGTGAGCTCCGGTCGGCAGATTAGGGGTTAATAATTGAAGGTAGGTGTCGGCGATGTTAGGGAGGGCAGATTAGGGGTTAATACTATTTATGATAGGGTTAGTGAGGCGGATTAGGGGTTAATAACTTTATTATAGTAGCGCTCAGGTCCGCTCGGCAGATTAGGGGTTAATAAGTGTAGGCAGGTGTCGGCGACGTTGTGGGGGGCAGATTAGGGGTTAATAAATATAACATAGGGGTCGGCGATGTTAGGGGTAGCAGATTAGGGGTACATAGGAATAACGTAGGTGGCGGCGATTTGCGGTCGGAAGATTAGGGGTTAATTATTTTAAGTAGCTTGCGGCGACGTTGTGGGGGGCAAGTTAGGGGTTAATAGATATAATACAGGGGTCGGCGGTGTTAGGGGCAGCAGATTAGGGGTACATAAGTATAACGTAGGTGGCGGTCGGCAGATTAGGGGTTAAAATTTTTAATCGAGTGGCGGCGATGTGGGGGGACCTCGGTTTAGGGGTACATAGGTAGTTTATGGGTGTTAGTGTACTTTAGGGTACAGTAGTTAAGAGCTTTATAAACCGGCGTTAGCCAGAAAGCTCTTAACTCCTGCTATTTTCAGGCGGCTGGAATCTTGTCGTTAGAGCTCTAACGCTCACTGCAGAAACGACTCTAAATACCGGCGTTAGGAAGATCCCATTGAAAAGATAGGCTACGCAAATGGCGTAGGGGGATCTGCGGTATGGAAAAGTCGCGGCTGTAAAGTGAGCGTTAGACCCTTTAATCACTGACTCTAAATACCAGCGGTAGCCCAAAACCAGCGTTAGGAGCCTCTAACGCTGGTTTTGACGGCTACCGCCGAACTCTAAATCTAGCCGTTATTAGATAATTAAATGCATTTATCTTTTTTTTTTAATAACTTTATTTATGACAAAATTGTTATACATGACATAGGATAATTGAACAAAACACGTGATAATACAGTATGTTGTCTATCCAGGAACACTTTACATATTTTCTCTACTGTCTCTGCCGTGGGCTAGTCTCCATCTGCTCTGGGAATTGAGCAACATATTTACTGAACAACATATATTTCAGGGCGACATAAGATCTGTATATTCCAACCACAGACTGACAATGTACATAGCGATAGTAGTTAAACTATTTTGAGTTCCAGTGTTTGTGCCGTCTATTATGAAGGTCCATTTTGAGTTTGCTGGGCACTGAACATCTGTCTATAACATATCTCAAAATCATTACACAATAAGCTCGGTCCAAGACATGAATACACTGAGAAGTAAAAGAAGTAAGATTTTACGGGCTATGCCCAGCCTCTGTGTGTAATGTGTCTAAAGTGTAATTGAACTAATCCTCCATTCAACGGGGCATAGGGGCAAATTGCCTCCACATGTCTATCATTAATTCATGTGTTTCTATGGTTCCTGACTGTAAGTGGTTATATCTCTCCAATTGGAGGAGGCCCTCTACCTGCTCTCTTCACTCTGCAACTGTAGGCACTGTATTTGATTTCCAGTGCTTCGGTATAAGAGTTTTAGCACTATTAATCATCAGGGTCAACAAAAGTCTGGCTATGTTGTTGTTGAGTTTAGAGAGGGATAGGTTAAAGAGGTTTAGTGGGTCGTTTGGTATTTGTTCCTTTAAAATATTGGATATCTGTCTAAGCACCCCAATCCAGAATGTGTCTAGTTTATCACAACTCCACCATATGTGTGTTGGGTTTCCCTCTTCCCCACACCCTCTCCAACATTTGTTGTTCATTGTTTTGTAAATTTTATGTAGTCTGGTGGGGGTGAGATACCACCTCCTGAGAAATTTGTAATTTGTCTCCAATACTCTGACAGAGATTGATGATTTTTTGGTCGCAAGGAAGGTCTTTTGCCAATCCTCTGCATCTATGTTAGTTCCCACTTCCCTCTCGCAAACTCTAGTATAGTTGGGCAACTTTTGTGTATCTCCTGACATTAGCTGCTTGTATAGTATAGATATTGCATGTCTGGGAGTATTGTTCATTAAACACAGTGTTTCAAAAGGGGTTCATTTTGTGGTCAAGTACTGTTTTTTGGGGTGGGTGTCTATATAGTGACAAATTTGTGAGTAGGAAAACCAATTTATGAAAATATCTACGTTGGTTTCTGTAATGTCTGCTAAAGATTTGGGTTTTCCATCCTGAAGGAATATTGACAATCTTCTGTTTTTAATGTGGCTCCCAGTGGCTATCTGGACATCTTGGTGGTTCCATGGTAGTGTGGGGTTGTTGCAAATTGGCAGCATAGGGGAAATTACACCTGAAATGTTTGTAGAGGTGTTCAACAGTGTATCCCAAGTCTCAAAGAACCTGGACATTAAAAGGTATTGTTGTATGGTCGCGGGCCTCTTTTTGTCGGGAAGCCAGGCAGCAATTCCAGTATTGCTCAATCTCAAGATATGTCTGTCTATTTGGACCCACTGTTTATAAGTTTTGTTTGTGCACCAATATATTAGTTTTTGGAGGGCTATTGTGATTTTGTATGTGTGTATGTTGGGGACTCCCAGTCCGCCATTTTCTTTGGGCAGGTATATTGTTTGTTATTCTTAGTCTGATACCTTGCCATATGAATTGTTCTATTAGTGATTGGACCTTAGGTAAATATTGGTGCGGGAGTTGTATAGGGGTAGTTTGCAGCAGTACAACAGTCTTGGGAGGGCATTCATTTTTATTACGTTTATTCTGGCTATTCACGAAATTGATTTGTCCCTCCAACTCGATAGATCTGTAATTAAAGTATCTTCCAGTTTTTTATAATTAGTCTGGTATATTACTTTTGGATCTGGGGCTAAGTAAATGCCTAGGTATTTAAGTTTTTTTTTTTTTTTTTTTATTGAGGTTCATTTATAAATGTACAATGTTACACATATAGAATCTCGTGTCACAAGAGGCAAGATAACAGTTTTACAGAAGGTATGAACAATAAGAAAAATGAGATCATAAAAAAACCCACAAAATTAATAATATATATCTCATGTGAACATTGTACAATTGCACTATCAGTCACCTAGGGACCTTTTAAATAATATTGTAGGAAAAGGAAGGTAAATGCGACCCCAGGAGACCACTTATGGATCTCAAAAGATAAACCTCGTTTTTAATACTTTATAGTCAGTATGGCAAATAAACTTAAACATCTTTCTTATATTTCAATAGGTCATTATTGAACCTAATCTAGATATTAACTCGAGGTGGGAAAAAACAAAGAAAGAGAAAACCATTTAGCACGTTCAATTAGTAGGTGATGTTAAAGGTTGTGGGAGTGCGGCATTGGCAAGAGAAGCCGCGTATTTAACCCTCCTATACTAGGAGGTATATTAAGGTGGGGGGGGGGGGGAGGTAGTAGTATGGAGATGAGAGTCAGGAAAGATTAACTGGCGCGAACTAGAAGAACGTGTTTTTAAATCACCTTAACGAGGTGAGATATTATAGTTGGGAGAAAGGGAGAGGGTGGTTGTATAGAGTATGGCATAGAAACAGAATAATTTATATTATACTAACTCAGAAGTGGGGTGAGCTTCAGTACTGCTCTCAGGAGCATATGGGTTACCAAGGGAATGATACGTAAGGGTTGGTTTCTTATTAGGCCTCTGACCAGTTTGGCCCGTTAGAGCCTAGAGAACTATATCTTTTGTTTAGACATGGCTAAAATAGGATTCTATATGGAGGGGAACCACCAGTCAGAGTAGTCATGTGGGTCCGGCCCACTTAGGTGACGTGACAAATGCTCCTCCCCAGTATGCACATTAATAAATCATTAGGTCTACAACAAACATCCCACATTAGATATAAAAAGCAGGTTGAAGTCCCAGCCGAGCCGTCCCGGCCGTGGACGGCACAGCAAGACCCATTTTAGTGAGCAGACATAAGGACTACATAAATATTACCAATGCAGTGCATTAAACAGCATAGTCAGCGAAGTATGGAATATGGGGGTCCCAAAATATTAAGGAGAGCAGTCTGGGAAGCCATAAGTGCATTATAAATACATACACAAATTACTCATTAAATTGATAAGTTTGAACTGAAAGACATCAGATGCACAT
Organism: Bombina bombina; assembly: GCF_027579735.1. Taxonomy (NCBI): domain Eukaryota; kingdom Metazoa; phylum Chordata; class Amphibia; order Anura; family Bombinatoridae; genus Bombina; species Bombina bombina. Next base: position 259,948,015 of record NC_069499.1, on the reverse strand, counting down.
CAATACAGTCATAATATGAGAGCAAGGTATCTAAGTAGGAAGTGCACAGGGCCAACTATTAGCTATGGAATATAAATTATAACAGACTAAGTGTGTCTTACAGGACTATACAAGATATATATTAACAACAAGTTATGCTATACAAATAATTGAATTGAACTTGGCGTTTGTTGGATCTGTGAGAGACATGTCATGTAGTCTGCATCTCTAACAATCATAAACAACCACAATACTACAAATAAAATAAAACCAATCCAACATAACTAGTGACTATGAGATAAACATTCTGCATGTCTAGAGGAGAGGAATACGTGGCCTCCGGGAGTGTCAAACAAAAACAATAAATGTTCAGCATGGCAAAGAAGCGTCTCACTTTTAAATCACTCCCAAACAAGCAATAGTTTCTTTTAATAAGCATAAAGAAATCATCTCCACGCCAGCCTCCATACTGAAAAAGAGTGTCTCTTCATTCCCCATCTCCACAAGTGTTCCTTATGGGACATAGCCAGAGAAATGGTTATCAAAAACAGTGCCCTGTGTTTAAGGAGCTGGATCCGCCACACTCTGGGCTATTTATGGTGTGATATGTTACTTCAAGTATGTGTCCGCAAATATAGGCAACTGTTAGCTTGTGTGCGGACTCCTATAGCTTGCAACTTACCCCCAGGGTCCCAAAGTCTCAGCAGAGGGTGAATTGCGCAGGGAATTACGCTAACTTGTAATGGAGTCTGTGATTGTTGCTCTGAGGCATTTAGGAGAGCATGCGGAGATACTGTAGCAGTAGCTAAAGTTGCAGCATTTAGCTTCAGGGGCTTGCTGCCATGACCGAGCGCCAGAATCTGTGCGAAAGCCTCAAGTGGGATCGCGCCGATGTGAGGAAAGGCGCCCATAGCTGCTATAGTAGTTTCTACCTCTCTAGCCGCCAGATAGACAGAATGGCCTAGCTTTTTTGTTGTGCAACATTCCTGATTCACCATAGCTGTGTTGCAGGCGGGGGGCAAGCGCCGGGGCTCCTCAACACTGCCCCCATCTCTTCCAGGCAAGACGGGCTCAACGATGGCGGGCTGCCATCACTGCTAGTTGCTGCATATAGCTTGTCAGCCAAGGAAGCGTGGTGATTCTGAAGTAAGAGCCTCAACTCCTCCAATAAATAGGTGCGAGCTGGAGAGGAAACTATGAGAGGTACATTTTCAGTTGCCATGCTAGGTAGACGGTTATAAGATAGAAGAGTAGCGTTTTCAATATGGCGGCTCCCCCTCTCAGCTCCACAGTATAGGCCAGTAACGGTATCCCGGTGCAGACTCACCGGAGCCCTAAAAAGTAGATAAAAGTAAACTAACAGTTCCTGGGTTCATCGGCATAGGTTCCGGTTATAAAGGAATACTAAGATACACAATTGGACCGTAGAATTAGGATCATGGGCCCGGGAGCTGCACCCAGACACGTCCAGCCAGTACTGCAGTTGGCTCCGCCCCTAGGTATTTAAGTTTTAATTTTTGTAATTTAAGGGGGCAGTTTTGTGTCAGTTGACAATATGTGTCTTCGAATGTTATGTTCAACATTTCTGATTTAGTGGTGTTTACTAGGAACTTTGACACCTGTCCATATTTCTGGAATGTGTCTAGGGCTGCTTGCAATGACATCTCCATCTCTGTAAGTGTGAGTAGGACGTCATCCGCGTACAGCGCAAGTTTATATTTTGTGTTGCCTATCTGTATACCTGTAATTTGTATGTTATTCCTGATTTTTTGTGCTCTTTGGTCAATGCAAAGAGTACCGGGGAAAGGGGGTACCAGGGAAAGGTGTTGTGGGTATGTTTTGTAATACTTCATACTGAATCCGTCTGGGCCCGGGCTTTTACCACTTGACATAATTTTTATTTTTATTTTTAATTTTTATTTATTTATAATATTTAATCTCGTCCAAAGTTATAGGGAGATCCAGTTTTTCTGTTTCCCCTTTGTCTAGAGTGGGTAGGTCTAAGTCCGATAGGTAGGTCTCAATGCTCTGTGGTGTGGTTGTATCATTTATGTTGTATAGGGACGTGCAATATTGTCGAAAGGTCTGTGCAATGTGTTTACTATCTCCATGCATGCCTCCCTGTGGCTCTTTAATATAGTGGATATGGGCGTTGAGCTGGCGTCTTCTCAAAGCTTTGTCTTTCACCTCAAAGTACTTTTGTTTCAGAAGGGCAGATTTTCTTTGAAATTCCTTTGTAAGATAATTTTTAAGGGATTGTCTAATTCTTGTTAAGGAGGCTATTATGGCAGTGGATTGTGGGCTTCATTTGCGCTCCCCCTCCCAATATCCTATCTATTCTCTTTCTTTTCTCTGGCTTTATACACCATGAGTTGGTGTTAGCTCTACTGAGTTGTTTTCCTTAAAGTAGTTCCCCATTGTTTCACCTATTGCTTGTTTGGTTAAAGTGTTTCCCAGCATATACTTGTTCAACCACCATATGTAGGGTCTGTATGGGATATCTGGCCAGTCCACTGCGCACTGTACAGGTGCATGGTCTGACCAAGTGATAGGCAGGAACTTAGATTCTGTAATCATGGAGAGTCCCGTTTGGTCTGCAAGGATATAATCTATTCTAGTAAATGTATTATGTGGGTTGGAGTAAAACGTGTAGTCTTTGGTGTGTGGATTTATTGTTCTACAAACATCATGTAGCTTTATTTGGTGTATATAGTTTGTGATGGACTTAATCACTCTTTTGGGTGTGCTAGTGATCCCCTCCTAGAAACAATGTCCCTTTAGCATGCACCAGTAGTGAGTGGAATAAGGTTTTAAAAAGGTGGTGTTGCTCTTTGTTTGGCAGGTATACATTTGTCAGCGTGACTGGTTTGTTATATAGGATGCCTACTAAAATTATATATCTACCATTTTTGTCCTTTTTCTATGTAAGTGGCTTAAAATTGTACTGTGTTTTTAAACAAAATACCCACTCCTCCTTTCTTAGAGGTGCCAGAAGCTAGGTATGTGGATTTATATTTGTGATTTAGAAATTTTGGTTCTCTGCCTCCTTTGAAGAGCATTTCCTGTAAAAACAGGATGTTGCCAGTTGCTTTGTATAGGTCCCTGAAAACCATTGATCTTTTTTCCGGGCTATTTAAGCCTTTTACATTTACAGTTGTGAACGTGAGCGCATGCAGAGTTGGCATGTTTCTTAATTTAATGGGTTGAAACCTACGTGTGTGAGTTGAGTAGGCGTGCACCAAAAGTGTTTGTCACCCTATGTGGCAGTGTTACAAATTAGAACTATTGACCGGCAGCAATGCACAAATGCAGTTCCACAATTAACACAATATATTTGTTAACAAGATTACCAATGACACAAAATACTATTCTCAGATAGTACTGTGTCAATTGCTATTTATCTATGCAAAAGTGGTATAACAATCAATTGTTATAACGGTTTAGCTAATAACTAACGATTTCAAAAATTATAACAGTAAACGTAATTAAAAGGGTAGTATCCCCACCCCCAAACGTATTGAAAAACATTTTTTAACATTAAGTAATTATACAACCTTTAGCTGCAATGGCTCACATTTAAAGGATTAGTCCAGATTGGGTAGAGCTTTAGCTCAGGTGTTTATTAAGTCTGTTAGTTGTAACCTTATTGTAGTGTGGGTCGTAGTTGACTCCATCTGTGATGCCCCAGGCGCAGGACTTTCTGGTTGTTGTTGTTTCTCTCTTCTGCAAGGTTGTTCTCCTTCTGGAGGTGAGATGTTGATATGTAGGACCTTGTTGAAGTGAGAGAGGTCATCCAAGTTTTTAAATATGGCAGTATTGCTTCCTTAAGTAGCAATAATACTGAGGGGAAAGCCCCATCTGTAGGTAATCTTCTGCTCTCTTAATACTGATGTAATAAAGTGTAGTTCCCTTCTCTTCTGAAGTGTGGTTGGACATAGGTCCGCAAATATCTGTATGTGGTTGCCTGTGTGTGTGATCCTCTGCTTCTGTCTCGCATGGTGAAGAATCTCTTCTTTATCCTTGTAGTTGAGGAGTTTTAAGATTATATCCCTGGGTGGTGCTTTTGGCGGTTGTCTTGCTCTCAGGGCTCTATGGGCCCTTTCAATACAGACATCAGGGGAGCTGCTTGTTCCTTTTAGGGTTCTGAACAAATCCTGGAGGCAGCCTTCTATGGCGGCTTGTTGGACTGATTCTGGGACCCCGCGAATGCAGAGATTGTTCTGCCTACCTCTATTGTCCAGATCTTCAACTCTCTCCAATAGATGGTGTATGGTTTCTTCCTGCTCATACGCCAGTTTGGAGATATGTTGTATGTCATTAAAGGTGGTGTTATGGTATTCTTCTAGAACTGTGACTCTATTGGAGACCTTTTATAGATCTTTTTTGAGTAGTGATGTCGCGAACCTAAAAATTTGACTTCAATAGGCAGTCAAACTTTAAAACCAACAGGGACTCTTTCTGGCCACAATAGTGATGGAAAAGTTGTTTCAAGGGGACTAACACCTGGACTGTGGCATGACGGAGGGGGATCCATGGCAAAACTCCCATGGAAAATTACATAGTTGATGCAGAGTCTGGTTTTAAGCCATAAAGGGCATAAATCATCTAACATTCCTAAATTGTTTGGAATAACATGCTTTAAAACATCAGGTATGATGTTGTATCGATCAGGTAGTGTAAGGGTTATGCCCGCTTCACAGTGACAGACCAAACTCCCCGTGTAACGCACCGCAAACAACCGCAAACAGTCCATTTGCACAACCACGAGATAGATAGATTTGATAGATAGATACATAGATTACATAGATCAATAGATGCAATATACATTTGATAGATACGAATTACATAGATCAATAGATGCAATATACATTTGATAGATACGAATTACATAGATCAATAGATGCAATATACATTTGATAGATACAAATTACATAGATCAATAGATGCAATATACATTTGATAGATTCGAATTACATAGATCAATAGATGCAATATACATTTGATAGATACGAATTACATAGATCAATAGATGCAATATACATTTGATAGATACGAATTACATAGATCAATAGATGCAATACACATATGATAGATACGAATTAAATAGATCAATAGATGCAATATACATTTGATAGATACGAATTACATAGATCAATAGATGCAATATACATTTGATAGATACGAATTACATAGATCAATAGATGCAATATACATTTGATAGATACGAATTACATAGATCAATAGATGCAATATACATTTGATAGATACGAATTACATAGATCAATAGATGCAATATACATTTGATAGATACGATTAATAGTTAGATAGATTTGATAGATAAAGAGATAGATTTGATAGATATATAATTTCACAGACAGGGAATTACAAGACGTGTGGTCTGTGACCCATGTTAAGGTTCCCAGAGGCAGTTGCGGCGCCAGGGGACGTGTATATGGCATGGATTTTATGAACCGGGAGATGGAAAAAGATGCTTGGTCGGTCCTCCTGCTTCAAATTAGGGGCACTGCGCGTGCAATCTATTGTGCCACCAGATATGAGTGGTGTGTTAAGTAGTACTATTCTTAGCAGTTTAATACCTGTTACTCCCCCTATCGGGGGAGGTGTATATGGCATTGATTTTAGGAACCGGGAGATGGAAAAAGATGCTTGGTCGGTCCTCCTACTTCAAATTTGGCAGAAACACAAGTGGCTGTCACAAAACAGTCAGACCACGAAATAGATAGATTTGATAGATAGATACATAGATTACATAGATCAATAGATGCAATATACATTTGATAGATACAAATTACATAGATCAATAGATGCAATATACATTTGATAGATACGAATTACATAGATCAATAGATGCAATATACATATGATAGATACGAATTACATAGATCAATAGATGCAATATACATTTCATAGATACGAATTACATAGATCAATAGATGCAATATACATTTGATAGATACGAATTACATAGATCAATAGATGCAATATACATTTGATAGATACAAATTACATAGATCAATAGATGCAATATACATTTGATAGATACGAATTACATAGATCAATAGATGCAATATACATTTGATAGATACGAATTACATAGATCAATAGATGCAATATACATTTGATAGATACAAATTACATAGATCAATAGATGCAATATACATTTGATAGATACGAATTACATAGATCAATAGATGCAATATACATTTGATAGATACGATTGATAGTTAGATAGATTTGATAGATAAATAGATAGATTTGATAGATATATAATTTCCCAGACAGAGAATTACAAGACGTGTGGTCTGGGACCCATGGTAAGGTTACTTCCTTTTGCACAATCGAGCACAGGTATGGCATCAATTTTAGGAACCCGGAGATAATTTTTAGGAACCGGGAGATGGAAAAAGATGCTTGGACACCCAGTACAGGTCTTTCTACTTCAGCCTTTTTATACGAGGGTCCCCGACCCTCAACAGGCACGACAGCATGAAAGACCCCATATGCCATGACTTCCTTTTGCAGAATCGAGTACAGGTATGGCATCAATTTTAGGAGCCCGGATATAATTTTTAGGAACCGGGAGATGGAAAAAGATGCTTGGACACCCAGTACAGGTCGTTCTCCTTCAGCCTTTTTATACGAGGGTCCCCGACCTTCAACAGGCACGACAGCATGAAAGACCCCATATGCCATGGCTTCCTTTTGCACAATCGAGTACAGGTATGGCATCGTTTTTAGGAACCCGGAGATAATTTTTAGGAACCGGGAGATGGAAAAAGATGCTTGGTCGGTCCAGCTACTTCAAATTTGGGGCACTGCGCGTGCAATCTACTGTGCCACCAGATATGAGTGGTGTGTTAAGTAGTACTATTCTTAGCAGTTTAATCCCTGTTATGTGCCTTTTTTTTGGTTTGGGTTTTGAAGCCACAGTGCAGCACCAGAGGCCAGAAAAATTAGGCATGTACACATGCCTGAAAAATTAGGTATTGTTGCAGCAGCTGCTGTAGCAGCGGCCAGAAAAAATTATGTTTGTTTGACAGTTAGAAAGTGCCCTAAAACATTGCTGCTTGAACCCTAGTTGTTGGCGGATAATTCACGCAAGTCATCCGGCATTCAAAGATAAAATACAGCAGCGTGTGGACCATTTTTAGCCCAAGGCAGCTCATCTCATCAGGCCTTTTTTACTCAAATGTATCGCCCAATGTCAGTCCCTTTGGGATCCATCCCTCATTCATTTTAATAAAGGTGAGATAATCAAGACTTTTTTGACCTAGGCGACTTCTTTTCTCAGTGACAATACCTCCTGCTGCACTGAAGGTCCTTTCTGACAGGACACTTGAAGCGGGGCAGGCCAGAAGTTCTAGTGCAAATTGGGATAGCTCAGGCCACAGGTCAAGCCTGCACACCCAGTAGTCAAGGGGTTCATCGCTCCTCAGAGTGTCGAGATCCGCAGTTAATGCGAGGTAGTCTGCTACCTGTCGGTTGAGTCGTTCTCTGAGACTGGATCCCGAAGGGCTGTGGCGATGCATAGGAGTTAAAAAGGTCCGCATGTCCTCCATCAACAACACGTCTGGAAAGCGTCCTGTCCTTTCTGGCGTGGTCGTGGGAGGAGGAGTATTACTTTCATCTTTTCCCCTGTTAGATTCCCGTTGTGCTGTGACATCACCCTTATACGCTGTGTAAAGCATAGTTTTTAATTTGTTTTTGAACTGCTCCATCCTTTCTGACTTGCGGGAATTCGGTAACATTTCAATCACTTAATGCTTATACCGGGGGTCTAGTAGCGTGGACACCCAGTACAGTTCGTTCTCCTTCAGCTTTTTTATACAAGTGTCCCTCAACAGGCACGACAGCATGAAAGACCCCATTTGCACAAGGTTGGATGCCAAGCTACTCATGTCCCGTTCCTCGTCCTCACTGATCTCACTGAAGGTATCTTCTTCCCCCCAGCCACGTACAACACCACGGGTACCAGATAGGTGACAACAACGAGCACTCTGGGATGCCTGTTGTGCTTGGTCTTCCTCCTCCTCCTCAAAGCCACATTCCTCCTCTGACTCCTCTTCCTCACAATCCTCTTCCTGCGTTGCCGCTGGTACAGCAAGCGATGCTGATAAGGCTGTTTCTGGTGGTGATGGAGACCACAACTCTTCCTCTTCACGCTCATCTACGGCCTGATCCAGCACTCTTCGCAGGCCACGCTCCAGGAAGAAAACAAATGGTATGATGTCGCTGATAGTGCCTTCGGTGCGACTGACTAGGTTTGTCACCTCCTCAAAAGGACGCATGAGCCTACAAGCATTGCGCATGAGCGTCCAGTAACGTGGCAAAAAAATCCCCAGCTCCCCAGAGGCTGTCCTAGCACCCCGGTCATACAAATACTCGTTAACAGCTTTTTCTTGTTGGAGCAGGCGGTCGAACATTAGGAGTGTTGAATTCCAACGTGTCGGGCTGTTGCAAATCAAGCGCCTCACTGGCAGTTTGTTTCACCATTGGATATCTGAAAAGTGCGCCATGGCCGTGTAGGAATGCCTGAAATGGCCACACACCTTCCTGGCCTGCTTCAGGACGTCCTGTAAGCCTGGGTACTTATGCACAAAGCTTTGTACAATCAGATTACACACATGTGCCATGCACGGCACATGTGTCAACTTGCCCAATTTCAATGCCGCCACCAAATTACTTCCATTGTCAGAAACCACTTTGCCAATCTCCATTTAGTGCGGAGTCAGCCACTGATCCACCTGTGCATTCAGGGCAGACAGGAGTGCTGCTGCGGTGTGACTCTCTGCTTTCAGGCAAGTCAACCCCAAGACGGCGTGACACTGCCGTCTCTGGGATGTGGAATAATACCTGGGGAGCTGGGGGTTGCCGTTGATGTGGAGCAAGACACAGCAGCAGAAGAGGACTCAGCTGAGGAAGAGGTTATGGAAGAGGATGGAGTAGGAGGAGTAGAGGAGGTAGCAGCAGGCCTGCCTGCAAGTCGTGGCGGTGTCACCAACTCCTCTGCAGAGCCACGCATTCCATGCTTGTCAGCCGTCAGCAGGTTTACCCAATGTGCAGTTTAGGTGATATACCTGCCCTGACCATGCTTTGCAGACCAGCTATCAGTGGTAAGATGGACCCTTGCCCCAACACTGTGTGCCAGACATGCCAATACTTCCTTTCGCACAATAGAGTAAAGGTTGGGGATTGCCTTTTGTGAAAAGAAATTTCGGCCGGGTACCTTCCACTGCGGTGTCCCAATAGATACAAATTTTTTGAATGCCTGAGACTCCACCAGCTTGTATGGTAAAAGCTGGCGGGCTAAGAGTTCAGACAAGCCAGCTGTCAGACGCCGGGCAAGGGGGTGACTTTGGGACATTGTCTTCTTACGCTCAAACATGTCCTTGACAGACACCTGACTGTGGGTAGATGAGCAGGAACTGCTACGGAAGAGAGACTGAGTGGCGGATGGTTGAGAGGGGGCAAGGAGTACAGCAGTGGTTGACGTGGCTGAGGATGCTGGACCAGGAGGAGGATGGCGGCTTTGAGTTTGTGTGCTGCTTCTACTCATGTGTTCATCCCATCTGCGTTTGTGATGTGATATCATGTGCCTTCGCAAAACAGTTGTACCTAGGTGGGTGTTGGACTTCCCACGACTCAGTTTCTTTTGGCACAGGTTGCAAATGGCATCGCTGTTGTCTGAGGCAGACACAAAAAAAATGCCACACTGCTGAGCTCTGCGATGACGGCATTCTGGTGGTGGCAACAGCATGCGTTGATTGGTGTGCTGTCTGGCTGACCCCGGGTGCCGATGCATGCTCTCTGACTGTGCCACTAACTCCTTGCAACGACCTCCCCCTGCTCCCAACTCATCTCCTCCTCCTCCTCCTCTCTGTCTCCCCATCTGAACGTTCCCCCTCTTCTTCTTCTCTTCTAGCGGGCACCCACGTGACATCCACGGACGCATCATCATCAACCGCTTCACTTGTATCTGACAAATCAACAAAGGAAGCAGCAGCGGGTACAACATCATCATCATCATCATCATCATCATCATCACACCATACGTCCATGTCTGTAATGCTGCCTGACTGAGACATATCACTGTTATCTACATCCTCTGTCAATGATGGTTGCGCATCACTCATTTCTTCCAACTGATGTGTCAATAACTCCTCTGACAGATCAAGTGAAGCAGCTGTGGTGCTAGTGTTGGTGGTGGCAGGCGGGCGAGAGGCACTGGTCACTTGAGAGGTGCCCGAAGCTAAGCTGGAGGTGGATGATGCGTCAAGGTTAAGAGCGGAAGCTGTAGAAGATTGGGTGTCCTGTGTTATAAAGCCAACTATTTCATCAGAACTTTTAGTGTTCATGGTACGTGGCCTAACACTGGGCATTATTCTATGGCCAAAGGGAATCACAGCACCATGACGGCAACTGTGGGGTGGCCTGCCTCTGCCTGTCATTTTTTTTTAAAATGTAGACTTACACTGTATACGGTGTGAGCTTGACACAAAAAAAGCAGACTGATGTTTCACAATCCAAAAAGTTTATTTTTTTTAAATGTACACTTACACTACTATTAAACAAGATATGAGTGGTGGCACTGGGCAAGTGGGCACAGTATACGCTGTGAGCCTGACACAAAAAAGCAGACTGATGTTTCACAGTCAAAAAAATTTTTTTTTAAATATTTACACTACTGTTACAACAAATATGAGTGGTGCCACTAACTTGGCAAGTGGGCCTGGCACACACGCTGGCAGGCAGGCAGGCAACTGCAATAAGATTACACTAGCAGACTGATGTTTCACAGTCAAAAAAGTTTTTTTAAACAATATTTACACTATTGTTATAACAAATATAATTGGTGGCACTACTTGGCAAGTGGGCCTGGCACACACGCCTGCAGGCAGGCAACTGCAATTAGATTACACTAGCAGACTGATGTTTCACAGTCAAATTTTTTTTAAAAATATTTACACTACTGTTACAATAAATATAAGTGGTGCCACTAACTTGGCAAGTGGGCCTGGCACACACGCTGGCAGGCAGGCAACTGCAATTAGATTACACTAGCAGACTGATGTTTCAAAGTCAAAAAGTTTTTTATTAAATATTTACACTACTGTTACAACAAATATGAGTGGTGCCACTAACTTGGCAAGTGGACCTAGCACACATGCTGGCAGGCAGGCAACTTCAATTAGATTACACTAGCAGACTGATGTTTCACAATCAAAAAAGTTTTTTTAAAAAAATATTTACACTACTTCTATAACAAATATTATTGGTGGTACTAACTTGGCAAGTGGGCCTGGCACACACGCTGGCAGGCAGGCAACTGCAATTAGATTACACTAGCAGACTGATGTTTCAAAGTCAAAAAAATTTTTATTAAATATTTACACTACTGTTACAACAAATATGAGTGGTGCCACTAACTTGGCAACTGGACCTAGCACACATGCTGGCAGGCAGGCAACTGCAATTAGATTACATTAGCAGACTGATGTTTCAAAGTCAAAAAAGTTTCTTTTTTAAATATTTACACTACTGTTACAACAAATATGAGTGGTGCCACTAACTTGGCAAGTGGGCCTGGCACACACGCTGGCAGGCAGGCAACTGCAGTTAGATTACACTAGCAGACTGATGTTTCACAGTCAAAAAAGTTTTTTTATTAAATATTTACACTACTGTTACAACAAATATGAGTGGTGCCACTAACTTGGCAAGTGGGCCTGGCACACACGCTGGCAGGCAGGCAACTGCAATTAGATTACACTAGCAGACTGATGTTTCACAGTCAAAAAAGTTTTTTATTAAATATTTACACTACTGTTACAACAAATATGAGTGGTGCCATTAACTTGGCAAGTGGGCCTGGCACACACGCTGGCAGGCAGGCAACTGCAATTAGATTACACTAGCAGACTGATGTTTCACAGTCAAAAATGTTTTTTAATTTAATATTTACACTACTGTTACAACAAATATGAGTGGTGCCACTAACTTGGCAAGTGGGCCTGGCACACATGCTGGCAGGCAGGCAGGCAACTGCAATTAGATTACACTAGCAGACTGATGTTTCACAGTCAAAAAGTTTTTTTTAAATATTTACACTACTGTTATAACTAATATGATTGGTGGCACTAGTTGGCAAGTGGGCCTGGCAGGCAGGCAACTGCAATTAGATTACATTAGCAGACTGATGTTTCAAAGTCAAAAAAGTTTCTTTTTTAAATATTTACACTACTGTTACAACAAATATGAGTGGTGCCACTAACTTGGCAAGTGGGCCTGGCACACACGCTGGCAGGCAGGCAACTGCAATTAGATTACACTAGCAGACTGATGTTTCACAGTCAAAAAAGTTTTTTTATTAAATATTTACAATACTGTTACAACAAATATGAGTGGTGCCACTAACTTGGCAAGTGGGCCTGGCACACACGCTGGCAGGCAGGCAACTGCAGTTAGATTACACTAGCAGACTGATGTTTCACAGTCAAAAAAGTTTTTTTATTAAATATTTACACTACTGTTACAAAAAATATGAGTGGTGCCACTAACTTGGCAAGTGGGCCTGGCACACACGCTGGCAGGCAGGCAACTGCAATTAGATTACACTAGCAGACTGATGTTTCACAGTCAAAAAAGTTTTTTTATTAAATATTTACACTACTGTTACAACAAATATGATTGGTGCCACTAACTTGGCAAGTGGGCCTGGCACACAAGCTGACAGGCAGGCAACTGCAATTGGATTACACTAGCAGACTGATGTTTCACAGTCAAAAAAGTTTTTTTAAAAAAATATTTACACTACTGTTACAACAAATATGAGTGGTGCCACTAACTTGGCAAGTGGTCCTCGCACACACGCTGGCAGGCAACTGCAATTAGATTACACTAGCAGACTGATGTTTCACAGTCAAAAAATATTTTTTTATTAAATATTTACACTACTGTTACAACAAATATGAGTGGTGCCACTTACTTGGCCAGTGGGCCTGGCACACACGCTGCTAGGCAGGCAACTGCAATTAGATTACACTAGCAGACTGATGTTTCACAGTCAAAAAATATTTTTTTATTAAATATTTACACTACTGTTACAACAAATATGAGTGGTGCCACTTACTTGGCAAGTGGGCCTGGCACACACGCTGCTAGGCAGGCAACTGCAATTAGATTACACTAGCACACTGATGTTTCACAGTCAAAAAAGTTTTTTCTAAAATATTTATACTACTGTTATAACAAATATGATTGGTGGCACTAGTTGGCAAGTGGGCCTGGCACACAAGCTGGCAGGCAGGCAACTGCAATTAGATTACACTAGCAGACTGATGTTTCAAAGTCAAAAAAGTTTTTTATTAAATATTTACACTACTGTTACAACAAATTATGAGTGGTGCCACTAACTTGGCAAGTGGGCCTGGCACACATGCTGGCAGGCAGGCAACTGCAATTAGATTACACTAGCAGACTGATGTTTCACAGTCAAAAAAGTTTTTTTTTTTAAATATTTACCCTACTGTTATAACTTAAATGATTGGTGGCACTAGTTGGTAAGTGGGCCTGGCACACACGCTGGCAGGCAGGCAACTGCAATTAGATTACACTAGCAGACTGATGTTTCACAGTTAAAAAAGTTTTTTTAAAATATTTACACTACTGTTATAACAAATATGATTGGTGGCACTAGTTGGCAAGTGGACCTGGCACACACGCTGGCAGGCAGGCAACTGCAATTAGATTACACTAGCAGACTGATGTTTCACAGTCAAAAAAGTTTTTTATTAAATATTTACACTACTGTTACAACAAATATGAGTGGTGCCACTAACTTGGCAAGTGGGCCTGGCACACACACTGGTAGGCAGGCAACTGCAATTAGATTATACTAGCAGACTGATGTTTCACAGTCAAAAAAGTTTTTTTTAAAATATTTACACTACTGTTACAACAAATATGAGTGGTGCCACTAACTTGGCAAGTGGGCCTGGCACACACACTGGTAGGCAGGCAACTGCAATTAGATTATACTAGCAGACTGATGTTTCACAGTCAAAAAAGTTTTTTTTAAAATATTTACACTACTGTTACAACAAATATGAGTGGTGCCACTAACTTGGCAAGTGGGCCTGGCATGGCACACATGCTGGCAGGCAGGCAACTGCAATTAGATTACACTAGCGGACTGATGTTTCACAGTCAAAAAGTTTTTTTAAAATATTTACACTACTGTTATAACTAATATGATTGGTGGCACTAGTTGGCAAGTGGGCCTGGCATACACGCTGGCAGGCATTCAACTGCAATTAGATTACACTACAAGACTGATGTTTCCCAGTCAGAAAAGTTTTTTTATTAAATATTTACACTACTGTTACAACAAATATGAGTGGTGCCACTAACTTGGCAAGTGGGCCTGGCACACACACTGGCAGGCAGGCAACTGCAATTAGATTACACTAGCAGAATGACGTTTCACAGTCAAAAAAGTTTTTTTTTTTTAAATATTTACACTACTGTTACAACAAATATGAGTGGTGCCACTAACTTGGCAAGTGGGCCTGGCACACACACTGTTAGGCAGGCAACTGCAGTTAGATTAGACTAGCAGACTGATGTTTCATAGTCAAAAAAGTTTTTTTTTTTTTAAATATTTACACTACTGTTACAACAAATATGAGTGGTGCCGCTAACTTGGCAAGTGGGCCTGGCACACACGCTGGCAGGCAGGCAACTGCAATTAGATTACACTAGCAGACTGATGTTTCACAGTCAAAAAATATTTTTTTATTAAATATTTACACTACTGTTACAACAAATATGAATGGTGCCACTTACTTGGCAAGTGGGCCTGGCAAACACGCTGCTAGGTGGGCAACTGCAATTAGATTACACTAGCAGACTGATGTTTCACAGTCAAAAAAGTTTTTTTAAAAATATTTACACTACTGTTAAAACAAATATGATTGGTGGAACTAGTTGGCAAGTGGGCCTGGCACACACGCTGGCAGGCAGGCAACTGCAATTAGATTACACTAGCAGACTGATGTTTCACAGTCAAAAAAGTTTTTTTATTAAATATTTACACTACTGTTACAACAAATATGAGTGGTGCCACTAACTTGGCAAGTGGGCTTGGCACACATGCTGGCAGGCAGGCAACTGCAATTAGATTACACTAGCAGACTGATGTTTCACAGTCAAAAAAGTTTTTTTTTAAATATTTACACTACTGTTATAACAAATATGATTGGTGGCACTAGTTGGCAAGTGGACCTGGCACACACGCTGGCAGGCAGGCAACTGCAATTAGATTACACTAGCAGACTGATGTTTCACAGTCAAAAAAGTTTTTTATTAAATATTTACACTACTGTTACAACAAATATGAGTGGTGCCACTAACTTGGCAAGTGGGCTTGGCACACATGCTGGCAGGCAGGCAACTGCAATTAGATTACACTACCAGACTGATGTTTCACAGTCAAAAAAGTTTTTTTTTTTAAAATATTTACACTACTGTTATAACTAAAATGATTGGTGGCACTAGTTGGCAAGTGGGCCTGGCACACACGCTGGCAGGCAGGCAGGCAACTGCAATTAGATTACACTAGCAGACTGATGTTTCACAGTTAAAAAAGTTTTTTTTTAAATATTTACACTACTGTTATAACAAATATGATTGGTGGCACTAGTTGGCAAGTGGACCTGGCACACACGCTGGCAGGCTGGCAACTGCAATTAGATTACACTAGCAGACTGATGTTTCACAGTCAAAAAAGTTTTTTATTAAATATTTACACTACTGTTACAACAAATATGAGTGGTGCCACTAACTTGGCAAGTGGGCCTGGCACACACGCTGGCAGGCAGGCAACTGCAATTAGATTACACTAGCAGACTGATGTTTCACAGTCAAAAATGTTTTTTTATTTAATATTTACACTATTGTTACAACAAATATGAGTGGTGCCACTAACTTGGCAAGTGGGCCTGGCACACATGCTGGCAGGCAGGCAACTGCAATTAGATTACACTAGCAGACTGATGTTTCACAGTTAAAAAAGTTTTTTTTAAATATTTACACTACTGTTATAACTAATATGATTGGTGGCACTAGTTGGCAAGTGGGCCTGGCATACACGCTGGCAGGCATTCAACTGCAATTAGATTACACTAGCAGACTGATGTTTCCCAGTCAGAAAAGTTTTTTTATTAAATATTTACACTACTGTTACAACAAATATGAGTGGTGCCACTAACTTGGCAAGTGGGCCTAGCACACACGCTGGCAGGCAGGCAACTACAATTAGATTACACTAGCAGACTGATGTTTCACAATCAAAAAAGTTTTTTTTTTAAATATTTACACTACTGCTATAACAAATATTATTGGTGGTACTAACTTATCAAGTGGGCCTGGCACACACGCTGGCAGGCAGGCAGGCAACTGCAATTAGATTACACTAGCAGACTGATGTTTCACAGTCAAAAATGTTTTTTTATTTAATATTTACACTACTGTTACAACAAATATGAGTGGTGCCACTAACTTGGCAAGTGGGCCTGGCACACACGCTGGCAGGCAGGCAACTGCAATTAGATTACACTAGCAGACTGATGTTTCACAGTCAAAAAAGTTTTTTTTAAAAATATTTAAACTACTGTTACAACAAATATGAGTGGTGCCACTAACTTGGCAAGTGGGCCTGGCACACACACTGCTAGGCATGCAACTGCAGTTAGATTACACTAGCAGACTGATGTTTCACAGTCAAAAAAGTTTTTTTATTAAATATTTACACTACTGTTATAACAAATATGAGTGGTGCCACTAACTTGGCAAGAGGGCCTGGCACACACGCTGGCAGGCAGGCAACTGCAATTAGATTACACTAGCAGACTGATGTTTCACAGTCAAAAAAGTTTTTTTATTAAATATTTACACTACTGTCACAACAAATATGAGTGGTGCCACTAACTTGGCAAGTGGGCCTGGCACACACGCTGGCAGGCAGGCAACTGCAATTAGATTACACTAGCAGACTGATGTTTCACAGGCAAAAAAGTTTTTTATTAAATATTTACACTACTGCTATAACAAATATTATTGGTGGTACTAACTTGTCAAGTGGGCCTGGCACACACGCTGGCAGGCAGGCAGGCAACTGCAATTAGATTACACTAGCAGACTGATGTTTCACAGTCAAAAATGTTTTTTTATTTAATATTTACACTACTGTTACAACAAATATGAGTGGTGCCACTAACTTGGCAAGTGGGCCTGGCATACACGCTGGCAGGCAGGCAACTGCAATTAGATTACACTAGCAGACTGATGTTTCACAGTCAAAAAAGTTTTTTTTAAAAATATTTAAACTACTGTTACAACAAATATGAGTGGTGCCACTAACTTGGCAAGTGGGCCTGGCACACACACTGCTAGGCATGCAACTGCAGTTAGATTACACTAGCAGACTGATGTTTCACAGTCAAAAAAGTTTTTTAATTAAATATTTACACTACTGTTATAACAAATATGAGTGGTGCCACTAACTTGGCAAGTGGGCCTGGCACACACGCTGGCAGGCAGGCAACTGCAATTAGATTACACTAGCAGACTGATGTTTCACAGTCAAAAAAGTTTTTTTAAAAATATTTACACTACTGTTATAACAAAATGATTGGTGGCACTAGTTGGCAAGTGGGCCTAGCACACACGCTGGCAGGCAGGCAACTGCAATTAGATTACACTAGCAGACTGATGTTTCACATTAAAAAATTTTTTTTTATTAAATATTTACACTACTGTTACAACAAATATGAGTGGTGCCACTAACTTGGCAAGTGGGCCTGGCACACACGCTGGCAGGCAGGCAACTGCAATTAGATTACACTAGCAGACTGATGTTTCACAGGCAAAAAAGTTTTTTATTAAATATTTACACTACTGTTACAACAAATATAAGTGGTGCCACTAACTTGGCAAGTGGGCCTGGCACACACGCTGGCAGGCAGGCAACTGCAATTAGATTACACTAGTAGACTGATGATTCACAGTCAAAAAAGTTTTTTATTTAATATTTACACTACTGTTACAACAACTATGAGTGGTGCCACTAACTTGGCAAGTGGGCCTGGCACACATGCTGGCAGGCAGGCAGGCAACTGCAATTAGATTACACTAGTAGACTGATGTTTCACAGTCAAAAAAGTTTTTTATTTAATATTTACACTACTGTTACAACAAATATGAGTAGTGCCACTAACTTGGCAAGTGGGCCTGG
Source organism: Bombina bombina (assembly GCF_027579735.1). Taxonomy (NCBI): domain Eukaryota; kingdom Metazoa; phylum Chordata; class Amphibia; order Anura; family Bombinatoridae; genus Bombina; species Bombina bombina. The sequence continues at coordinate 259,929,723 of NC_069499.1, read as the reverse complement.
CACACACACTGCTAGGCATGCAACTGCAGTTAGATTACACTAGCAGACTGATGTTTCACAGTCAAAAAATATTTTTTTATTAAATATTTACACTACCGTTACAACAAATATGAGTGGTGCCACTTACTTGGCCAGTGGGCCTGGCACACACGCTGCTAGGCAGGCAACTGCAATTAGATTACACTAGCAGACTGATGTTTCACAGTCAAAAAATATTTTTTTATTAAATATTTACACTACTGTTACAACAAATATGAGTGGTGCCACTTACTTGGCAAGTGGGCCTGGCACACACGCTGCTAGGCAGGCAACTGCAATTAGATTACACTAGCACACTGATGTTTCATAGTCAAAAAAGTTTTTTCTAAAATATTTATACTACTGTTATAACAAATATGATTGGTGGCACTAGTTGGCAAGTGGGCCTGGCACACAAGCTGGCAGGCAGGCAACTGCAATTAGATTACACTAGCAGACTGATGTTTCAAAGTCAAAAAAGTTTTTTATTAAATATTTACACTACTGTTACAACAAATTATGAGTGGTGCCACTAACTTGGCAAGTGGGCCTGGCACACATGCTGGCAGGCAGGCAACTGCAATTAGATTACACTAGCAGACTGATGTTTCACAGTCAAAAAAGTTTTTTTTTTAAATATTTACCCTACTGTTATAACTTAAATTATTGGTGGCACTAGTTGGTAAGTGGGCCTGGCACACACGCTGGCAGGCAGGCAACTGCAATTAGATTACACTAGCAGACTGATGTTTCACAGTTAAAAAAGTTTTTTTTAAATATTTACACTACTGTTATAACAAATATGATTGGTGGCACTAGTTGGCAAGTGGACCTGGCACACACGCTGGCAGGTAGGCAACTGCAATTAGATTACACTAGCAGACTGATGTTTCACAGTCAAAAAAGTTTTTTATTAAATATTTACACTACTGTTACAACAAATATGAGTGGTGCCACTAACTTGGCAAGTGGGCCTGGCACACACACTGGTAGGCAGGCAACTGCAATTAGATTATACTAGCAGACTGATGTTTCACAGTCAAAAAAGTTTTTTTTTAAATATTTACACTACTGTTACAACAAATATGAGTGGTGCCACTAACTTGGCAAGTGGGCCTGGCATGGCACACATGCTGGCAGGCAGGCAACTGCAATTAGATTACACTAGCGGACTGATGTTTCACAGTCAAAAAGTTTTTTTAAAATATTTACACTACTGTTATAACTAATATGATTGGTGGCACTAGTTGGCAAGTGGGCCTGGCATACACGCTGGCAGGCATTCAACTGCAATTAGATTACACTACAAGACTGATGTTTCCCAGTCAGAAAAGTTTTTTTATTAAATATTTACACTACTGTTACAACAAATATGAGTGGTGCCACTAACTTGGCAAGTGGGCCTGGCACACACACTGGCAGGCAGGCAACTGCAATTAGATTACACTAGCAGAATGATGTTTCACAGTCAAAAAAGTTTTTTTTTTTAAATATTTACACTACTGTTACAACAAATATGAGTGGTGCCACTAACTTGGCAAGTGGGCCTGGCACACACACTGTTAGGCAGGCAACTGCAGTTAGATTAGACTAGCAGACTGATGTTTCATAGTCAAAAAAGTTTTTTTTTTTTAAATATTTACACTACTGTTACAACAAATATGAGTGGTGCCGCTAACTTGGCAAGTGGGCCTGGCACACACGCTGGCAGGCAGGCAACTGCAATTAGATTACACTAGCAGACTGATGTTTCACAGTCAAAAAATATTTTTTTATTAAATATTTACACTACTGTTACAACAAATATGAATGGTGCCACTTACTTGGCAAGTGGGCCTGGCAAACACGCTGCTAGGTGGGCAACTGCAATTAGATTACACTAGCAGACTGATGTTTCACAGTCAAAAAAGTTTTTTTTAAAAATATTTACACTACTGTTAAAACAAATATGATTGGTGGAACTAGTTGGCAAGTGGGCCTGGCACACACACTGGCAGGCAGGCAACTGCAATTAGATTACACTAGCAGACTGATGTTTCACAGTCAAAAAAGTTTTTTATTAAATATTTACACTACTGTTACATCAAATATGAGTGGTGCCACTAACTTGGCAAGTGGGCTTGGCACACATGCTGGCAGGCAGGCAACTGCAATTAGATTACACTAGCAGACTGATGTTTCACAGTCAAAAAAGTTTTTTTTAAAATATTTACACTACTGTTATAACAAATATGATTGGTGGCACTAGTTGGCAAGTGGACCTGGCACACACGCTGGCAGGCAGGCAACTGCAATTAGATTACACTAGCAGACTGATGTTTCACAGTCAAAAAAGTTTTTTATTAAATATTTACACTACTGTTACAACAAATATGAGTGGTGCCACTAACTTGGCAAGTGGGCTTGGCACACATGCTGGCAGGCAGGCAACTGCAATTAGATTACACTAGCAGACTGATGTTTCACAGGCAAAAAAGTTTTTTATTAAATATTTACACTACTGCTATAACAAATATTATTGGTGGTACTAACTTGTCAAGTGGGCCTGGCACACACGCTGGCAGGCAGGCAGGCAACTGCAATTAGATTACACTAGCAGACTGATGTTTCACAGTCAAAAATGTTTTTTTATTTAATATTTACACTACTGTTACAACAAATATGAGTGGTGCCACTAACTTGGCAAGTGGGCCTGGCACACACGCTGGCAGGCAGGCAACTGCAATTAGATTACACTAGCAGACTGATGTTTCACAGTCAAAAAAATTTTTTAAAAAAATATTTAAACTACTGTTACAACAAATATGAGTGGTGCCACTAACTTGGCAAGTGGGCCTGGCACACACACTGCTAGGCATGCAACTGCAGTTAGATTACACTAGCAGACTGATGTTTCACAGTCAAAAAGTTTTTTTATTAAATATTTACACTACTGTTATAACAAATATGAGTGGTGCCACTAACTTGGCAAGTGGGCCTGGCACACACGCTGGCAGGCAGGCAACTGCAATTAGATTACACTAGCAGACTGATGTTTCACAGTCAAAAAAGTTTTTTTAAAAATATTTACACTACTGTTATAACAAAATGATTGGTGGCACTAGTTGGCAAGTGGGCCTGGCACACACGCTGGCAGGCAGGCAACTGCAATTAGATTACACTAGCAGACTGATGTTTCACATTAAAAATTTTTTTTTTTTAAATATTTACACTACTGTTACAACAAATATGATTGGTGGCACTAATTGGCAAGTGGGCCTGGTACACACGCTAGCAGGCAGGCAACTGCAATTAGATTACACTAGCAGACTGATGTTTCACAGTCAAAAAAGTTTTTTATTAAATATTTACACTACTGTTACAAAAAATATGAGTAGTGCCACTAACTTGGCAAGTGGGCCTGGCACACATGCGGGCAGGCAGGCAACTGCAATTAGATTACACTAGCAGACTGATGTTTCACAGTCAAAAAAGTTTTTATTAAATATTTACACTACTGTTACAACAAATATGAGTGGTGCCACTAACTTGGCAAGTGGGCCTGGCACACACGCTGGCAGGCAGGCAACTGCAATTAGATTACACTAGCAGACTGATGTTTCACAGTCAAAAAAGTTTTTTTATTTAATATTTATACTACTGTTACAACAAATATGAGTGGTGCCACTAACTTGGCAAGTGGGCCTGGCACACATGCTGGCAGGCAGGCAACTGCAATTAGATTACCCTAGCAAACTGATGTTTCACAGTCAAAAAAGTTTTTTTAAAAATATTTACAATACCGTTATAACTAATATGATTGGTGGCACTAGTTGGCAAGTGGGCCTGGCACACACGCTGGCAGGCAGGCAACTGCAATTAGATTACACTAGCAGACTGATGTTTCACAGTCAAAAATTTTTTTTTTTTTAAATATTTACACTACTGTTAAAACAAATATGATTGGTGGCACTAGTTGGCAAGTGGGCCTGGCACACACTCTGGCAGGCAGGCAATTGCAATTAGATTACACTAGCAGACTGATGTTTCACAGTCAAAACATTTTTTAAAAAAAATATTTACACTACTGTTATAACAAATATGATTGGTGGCACTAGTTGGCAAGTGGGCCTGGCACACACGCTGGCAGGCAGGCAACTGCAATTAGATTACACTAGCAGACTGATGTTTCACAGTCAAAAAAGTTTTTTATTAAATATTTACACTACTGTTACAACAAATATGAGTGGTGCCACTAACTTGGCAAGTGGGCCTGGCACAAACGCTGGCAGACAGGCAACTGCAATTAGATTACACTAGCAGACTGATGTTTCACAGTCAAAAAAGTTTTTTTATTTAATATTTACACTACTGTTACAACAAATATGAGTGGTGCCACTAACTTGGCAAGTGGGCCTTGCACACATGCTGGCAGGCAGGCAACTGCAATTAGATTACCCTAGCAGACTGATGTTTCACAGTCAAAAAAGTTTTTTTTTAAATATTTACACTACTGTTATAACTAATATGATTGGTGGCACTAGTTGGCAAGTGGGCCTGGCACACACGCTGGCAGGCAGGCAACTGCAATTAGATTACACTAGCAGACTGATGTTTCACAGTCAAAAAAGTTTTTTTATTTAATATTTATACTACTGTTACAACAAATATGAGTGGTGCCACTAACTTGGCAAGTGGGCCTGGCACACATGCTGGCAGGCAGGCAACTGCAATTAGATTACCCTAGCAAACTGAAGTTTCACAGTCAAAAATTTTTTTTTTTAAATATTTACAATACCGTTATAACTAATATGATTGGTGGCACTAGTTGGCAAGTGGGCCTGGCACACACGCTGGCAGGCAGGCAACTGCAATTAGATTACACTAGCAGACTGATGTTTCACAGTCAAAAAAGTTTTTTATTAAATATTTACACTACTGTTACAACAAATATGAGTGGTGCCACTAACTTGGCAAGTGGGCCTGGCACAAACGCTGGCAGACAGGCAACTGCAATTAGATTACACTAGCAGACTGATGTTTCACAGTCAAAAAAGTTTTTTTATTTAATATTTACACTACTGTTACAACAAATATGAGTGGTGCCACTAACTTGGCAAGTGGGCCTTGCACACATGCTGGCAGGCAGGCAACTGCAATTAGATTACCCTAGCAGACTGATGTTTCACAGTCAAAAAAGTTTTTTTTTAAATATTTACACTACTGTTATAACTAATATGATTGGTGGCACTAGTTGGCAAGTGGGCCTGGCACACACGCTGGCAGGCAGGCAACTGCAATTAGATTACACTAGCAGACTGATGTTTCACAGTCAAAAAAGTTTTTTTATTTAATATTTATACTACTGTTACAACAAATATGAGTGGTGCCACTAACTTGGCAAGTGGGCCTGGCACACATGCTGGCAGGCAGGCAGCTGCAATTAGATTACCCTAGCAAACTGAAGTTTCACAGTCAAAAATTTTTTTTTTTAAATATTTACAATACCGTTATAACTAATATGATTGGTGGCACTAGTTGGCAAGTGGGCCTGGCACACACGCTGGCAGGCAACTGCAATTAGATTACACTAGCAGACTGATGTTTCACAGTCAAAAAAGTTTTTTTTTAAAATATTTACACTACTGTTAAAACAAATATGATTGGTGGCACTAGTTGGCAAGTGGGCCTGGCACACACTCTGGCAGGCAGGCAATTGCAATTAGATTACACTAGCAGACTGATGTTTCACAGTCAAAACATTTTTTTAAAAAATATTTACACTACTGTTCTAACAAATATGATTGGTGGCACTAGTTGGCAAGTGGGCCTGGCACACACGCTGGCAGGCAGGCAACTGCAATTAGATTACACTAGCAGACTGATGTTTCACAGTCAAAAAAGTTTTTTATTAAATATTTACACTACTGTTACAACAAATATGAGTGGTGCCACTAACTTGGCAAGTGGGCCTGGCACAAACGCTGGCAGGCAAGCAACTGCAATTAGATTACACTAGCAGACTGATGTTTCACAGTCAAAAAAGTTTTTTTATTTAATATTTACACTACTGTTACAACAAATATGAGTGGTGCCACTAACTTGGCAAGTGGGCCTTGCACACATGCTGGCAGGCAGGCAACTGCAATTAGATTACCCTAGCAGACTGATGTTTCACAGTCAAAAAAGTTTTTTTTTAAATATTTACACTACTGTTATAACTAATATGATTGGTGGCACTAGTTGGCAAGTGGGCCTGGCACACACGCTGGCAGGCAGGCAACTGCAATTAGATTACACTAGCAGACTGATGTTTCACAGTCAAAAAAGTTTTTTTTTTAAATATTTACACTACTGTTATAACAAATATGATTGGTGGCACTAGTTGGCAAGTGAGCCTGGCACACACACTGGCAGACAGGCAACTGCAATTAGATTACCCTAGCAGACTGATGTTTCACAGTCAAAACATTTTTTAAAAAAAATATTTACACTACTGTTATAACAAATATGATTGGTGGCACTAGTTGGCAAGTTGGCCTGGCACACACTCTGGCAGGCAGGCAACTGCAATTAGATTACACTAGCAGACTGATGTTTCACAGTCAAAAAAGTTTTTTTAAAAATATTTACACTACTGTTACAACAAATATGAGTGGTGCCACTAACTTGCCAAGTGGGCCTGGCACACACGCTGGCAGGCAGGCAACTGCAATTAGATTACACTAACAGACTGAGGTTTCACAGTCAAAAATGTTTTTTTATTTAATATTTACACTACTGTTACAACAAATATGAGTGGTGCCACTAACTTGGCAAGTGGGCCTGGCACACATGCTGGCAGGCAGGCAACTGCAATTAGATTACACTAGCAGACTGATGTTTCACAGTCAAAAAGTTTTTTTAAAATATTTACACTACTGTTATAACTAATATGATTGGTGGCACTAGTTGGCAAGTGGGCCTGGCATACACGCTGGCAGGCATTCAACTGCAATTAGATTACACTAGCAGACTGATGTTTCACAGTCAAAAAAGTTTTTTATTAAATATTTACACTACTGTTACAACAAATATGAGTGGTGCCACTAACTTGGCAAGTGGGCCTGCCACACACGCTGGCAGGCAGGCAACTGCAATTAGATTACACTAGTAGACTGATGTTTCACAGTCAAAAAGTTTTTTATTTAATATTTATACTACTGTTACAACTAATATGAGTGGTGCCACTAACTTGGCAAGTGGGCCTGGCACACATGATGGCAGGCAGGCAGGCAACTGCAATTAGATTACACTAGCAGACTGATGTTTCACAGTCAAAAAAGTTTTTTATTAAATATTTACACTACTGTTACAACAAATATGAGTGGTGCCACTAACTTGGCAAGTGGGCTTGGCACACACGCTGGCAGACAGGAAACTGCAATTAGATTACACTAGTAGACTGATGTTTCACAGTCAAAAAAGTTTTTTATTTAATATTTACACTACTGTTACAACAAATATGAGTGGTGCCACTAACTTGGCAAGTGGGCCTGGCACACATGCTGGCAGGCAGGCATCTGCAATTAGATTACACTAGCAGACTGATGTTTCACAGTCAAAAAAGTTTTTTTTTTAAATATTTACACTACTGTTATAACTAATATGATTGGTGGCACTAGTTGGCAAGTGGGCCTGGCACACACGCTGGCAGGCAGGCAACTGCAATTAGATTACACTAACAGACTGATGTTTCACAGTTAAAAAAGTTTTTTTTTTAAATATTTACACTAATGTTATAACAAATATGATTGGTGGCACTAGTTGGCAAGTGGACCTGGCACACACGCTGGCAGGCAGGCAACTGCAATTAGATTACACTAGCAGACTGATGTTTCACAGTCAAAAAAGTTTTTTATTAAATATTTACACTACTGTTACAACAAATATGAGTGGTGCCACTAACTTGGCAAGTGGGCCTGGCGCACACGCTGGCAGGCAGGCAACTGCAATTAGATTACACTAGCAGACTGATGTTTCACAGTCAAAAAAGTTTTTTTATTAAATATTTACACTACTGTTACAACAAATATGAGTGTGCCACTAACTTGGCAAGTGGGCCTGGCACACACGCTGGCAGGCAGGCAACTGCAATTAGATTACACTAGCAGACTGATGTTTCACAGTCAAAAAAGTTTTTTTTTAAAATATTTACACTACTGTTATAACAAATATGATTGGTGGCACTAGTTGGCAAGTGGGCCTGGCACACACGCTGGCAGGCAGGCAGGCAGGCAACTGCAATTAGATTACACTAGCAGACTAATGTTTCACAGTCAAAAAATTGTTTTAAAAAAATATTTACACTACTGTTATAACAAATATGATTGGTGGCACTAGTTGGCAAGTGGGCCTGGCACAAACGCTGGCAGGCAGGCAACAGCAATTAGATTACACTAGCAGACTGATGTTTCACAGTCAAAAAAGTTTTTTTTAAAAATATTTACACTACTGTTACAACAAATGTGAGTGGTGCCACTAACTTGGCAAGTGGGCCTGGCACACACGCTGGCAGGCAGGCAACTGCAATTAGATTACACTAGCAGACTGATGTTTCTCAGTCAAAAATTTTTTTTAATTAAATATTTACACTACTGTTACAACAAATATGAGTGGTGCCACTAACTTGGCAAGTGGGCCTGGCACACACGCTGCTAGGCAGGCAACTGCAATTAGATTACACTACCAGACTGATGTTTCACAGTCAAAAAAGTTTTTTTTAAAATATTTACACTACTGTTATAACAAATATGATTGGTGGCACTAATTGGCAAGTGGGCCTGGTACACACGCTAGCAGGCAGGCAACTGCAATTAGATTACACTAGCAGACTGAGGTTTCACAGTCAAAAATGTTTTTTTATTTAATATTTACACTACTGTTACAACAAATATGAGTGGTGCCACTAACTTGGCAAGTGGGCCTGGCACACATGCTGGCAGGCAGGCAACTGCAATTAGATTACACTAGCAGACTGATGTTTCACAGTCAAAAAGTTTTTTTAAAATATTTACACTACTGTTATAACTAATATGATTGGTGGCACTAGTTGGCAAGTGGGCCTGGCATACACGCTGGCAGGCATTCAACTGCAATTAGATTACACTAGCAGACTGATGTTTCACAGTCAAAAAAGTTTTTTATTAAATATTTACACTACTGTTACAACAAATATGAGTGGTGCCACTAACTTGGCAAGTGGGCCTGCCACACACGCTGGCAGGCAGGCAACTGCAATTAGATTACACTAGTAGACTGATGTTTCACAGTCAAAAAGTTTTTTATTTAATATTTATACTACTGTTACAACTAATATGAGTGGTGCCACTAACTTGGCAAGTGGGCCTGGCACACATGATGGCAGGCAGGCAACTGCAATTAGATTACACTAGCAGACTGATGTTTCACAGTCAAAAAAGTTTTTTATTAAATATTTACACTACTGTTACAACAAATATGAGTGGTGCCACTAACTTGGCAAGTGGGCTTGGCACACACGCTGGCAGACAGGAAACTGCAATTAGATTACACTAGTAGACTGATGTTTCACAGTCAAAAAAGTTTTTTATTTAATATTTACACTACTGTTACAACAAATATGAGTGGTGCCACTAACTTGGCAAGTGGGCCTGGCACACATGCTGGCAGGCAGGCATCTGCAATTAGATTACACTAGCAGACTGATGTTTCACAGTCAAAAAAGTTTTTTTTTTAAATATTTACACTACTGTTATAACTAATATGATTGGTGGCACTAGTTGGCAAGTGGGCCTGGCACACACGCTGGCAGGCAGGCAACTGCAATTAGATTACACTAACAGACTGATGTTTCACAGTTAAAAAAGTTTTTTTTTAAAATATTTACACTAATGTTATAACAAATATGATTGGTGGCACTAGTTGGCAAGTGGACCTGGCACACACGCTGGCAGGCAGGCAACTGCAATTAGATTACACTAGCAGACTGATGTTTCACAGTCAAAAAAGTTTTTTATTAAATATTTACACTACTGTTACAACAAATATGAGTGGTGCCACTAACTTGGCAAGTGGGCCTGGCGCACACGCTGGCAGGCAGGCAACTGCAATTAGATTACACTAGCAGACTGATGTTTCACAGTCAAAAAAGTTTTTTTATTAAATATTTACACTACTGTTACAACAAATATGAGTGTGCCACTAACTTGGCAAGTGGGCCTGGAACACACGCTGGCAGGCAGGCAACTGCAATTAGATTACACTAGCAGACTGATGTTTCACAGTCAAAAAAGTTTTTTTTTAAAATATTTACACTACTGTTATAACAAATATGATTGGTGGCACTAGTTGGCAAGTGGGCCTGGCACACACGCTGGCAGGAAGGCAGGCAGGCAACTGCAATTAGATTACACTAGCAGACTAATGTTTCACAGTCAAAAAATTGTTTTAAAAAAATATTTACACTACTGTTATAACAAATATGATTGGTGGCACTAGTTGGCAAGTGGGCCTGGCACAAACGCTGGCAGGCAGGCAACAGCAATTAGATTACACTAGCAGACTGATGTTTCACAGTCAAAAAAGTTTTTTTTAAAAATATTTACACTACTGTTACAACAAATGTGAGTGGTGCCACTAACTTGGCAAGTGGGCCTGGCACACACGCTGGCAGGCAGGCAACTGCAATTAGATTACACTAGCAGACTGATGTTTCTCAGTCAAAAATTTTTTTTAATTAAATATTTACACTACTGTTACAACAAATATGAGTGGTGCCACTAACTTGGCAAGTGGGCCTGGCACACACGCTGCTAGGCAGGCAACTGCAATTAGATTACACTACCAGACTGATGTTTCACAGTCAAAAAAGTTTTTTTTTAAATATTTACACTACTGTTATAACAAATATGATTGGTGGCACTAATTGGCAAGTGGGCCTGGTACACACGCTAGCAGGCAGGCAACTGCAATTAGATTACACTAGCAGACTGATGTTTCACAGTCAAAAAAGTTTTTTATTAAATATTTACACTACTGTTACAACAAATATGAGTAGTGCCACTAACTTGGCAAGTGGGCCTGGCACACATGCGGGCAGGCAGGCAACTGCAATTAGATTACACTAGCAGACTGATGTTTCACAGTCAAAAAAGTTTTTATTAAATATTTACACTACTGTTACAACAAATATGAGTGGTGCCACTAACTTGGCAAGTGGGCCTGGCACACACGCTGGCAGGCAGGCAACTGCAATTAGATTACACTAGCAGACTGATGTTTCACAGTCAAAAAAGTTTTTTTATTTAATATTTATACTACTGTTACAACAAATATGAGTGGTGCCACTAACTTGGCAAGTGGGCCTGGCACACATGCTGGCAGGCAGGCAACTGCAATTAGATTACCCTAGCAAACTGATGTTTCACAGTCAAAAAAGTTTTTTTAAAAATATTTACAATACCGTTAAAACAAATATGATTGGTGGCACTAGTTGGCAAGTGGGCCTGGCACACACTCTGGCAGGCAGGCAATTGCAATTAGATTACACTAGCAGACTGATGTTTCACAGTCAAAACATTTTTTTAAAAAAATATTTACACTACTGTTATAACAAATATGATTGGTGGCACTAGTTGGCAAGTGGGCCTGGCACACACGCTGGCAGGCAGGCAACTGCAATTAGATTACACTAGCAGACTGATGTTTCACAGTCAAAAAAGTTTTTTTTATTTAATATTTACACTACTGTTACAACAAATATGAGGGGTGCCACTAACTTGGCAAGTGGGCCTTGCACACATGCTGGCAGGCAGGCAACTGCAATTAGATTACCCTAGCAGACTGATGTTTCACAGTCAAAAAAGTTTTTTTTTAAATATTTACACTACTGTTATAACTAATATGATTGGTGGCACTAGTTGGCAAGTGGGCCTGGCACACACGCTGGCAGGCAGGCAACTGCAATTAGATTACACTAGCAGACTGATGTTTCACAGTCAAAAAAGTTTTTTTATTTAATATTTATACTACTGTTACAACAAATATGAGTGGTGCCACTAACTTGGCAAGTGGGCCTGGCACACATGCTGGCAGGCAGGCAACTGCAATTAGATTACCCTAGCAAACTGAAGTTTCACAGTCAAAAAATTTTTTTTTTAAATATTTACAATACCGTTATAACTAATATGATTGGTGGCACTAGTTGGCAAGTGGGCCTGGCACACACGCTGGCAGGCAGGCAACTGCAATTAGATTACACTAGCAGACTGATGTTTCACAGTCAAAAAAGTTTTTTTTTAAAATATTTACACTACTGTTAAAACAAATATGATTGGTGGCACTAGTTGGCAAGTGGGCCTGGCACACACTCTGGCAGGCAGGCAATTGCAATTAGATTACACTAGCAGACTGATGTTTCACAGTCAAAACATTTTTTAAAAAAAATATTTACACTACTGTTCTAACAAATATGATTGGTGGCACTAGTTGGCAAGTGGGCCTGGCACACACGCTGGCAGGCAGGCAACTGCAATTAGATTACACTAGCAGACTGATGTTTCACAGTCAAAAAAGTTTTTTATTAAATATTTACACTACTGTTACAACAAATATGAGTGGTGCCACTAACTTGGCAAGTGGGCCTGGCACAAACGCTGGCAGGCAGGCAACTGCAATTAGATTACACTAGCAGACTGATGTTTCACAGTCAAAAAAGTTTTTTTATTTAATATTTACACTACTGTTACAACAAATATGAGTGGTGCCACTAACTTGGCAAGTGGGCCTTGCACACATGCTGGCAGGCAGGCAACTGCAATTAGATTACCCTAGCAGACTGATGTTTCACAGTCAAAAAAGTTTTTTTTAAAATATTTACACTACTGTTATAACTAATATGATTGGTGGCACTAGTTGGCAAGTGGGCCTGGCACACACGCTGGCAGGCAGGCAACTGCAATTAGATTACACTAGCAGACTGATGTTTCACAGTCAAAAAAGTTTTTTTTTAAAATATTTACACTACAGTTATAACAAATATGATTGGTGGCACTAGTTGGCAAGTTGGCCTGGCACACACTCTGGCAGGCAGGCAACTGCAATTAGATTACACTAGAAGACTGATGTTTCACAGTCAAAAAAGTTTTTTTAAAAAAAAAATTTACACTACTGTTATAACAAATATGTTTGGTGGCATTTAGCAAGTGGGCCGGGCACACACGCTGGCAGGCAGGCAACTGCAATTAGATTACACTAGCAGACTGATGTTTCACAGTCAAAAAAGTTTTTTTATTTAATATTTATACTACTGTTACAACAAATATGAGTGGTGCCACTAACTTGGCAAGTGGGCCTGGCACACATGCTGGCAGGCAGGCAACTGCAATTAGATTACCCTAGCAAACTGAAGTTTCACAGTCAAATTTTTTTTTTTAAAATATTTACAATACCGTTATAACTAATATGATTGGTGGCACTAGTTGGCAAGTGGGCCTGGCACACACGCTGGCAGGCAGGCAACTGCAATTAGATTACACTAGCAGACTGATGTTTCACAGTCAAAAAAGTTTTTTTTTAAATATTTACACTACTGTTAAAACAAATATGATTGGTGGCACTAGTTGACAAGTGGGCCTGGCACACACTCTGGCAGGCAGGCAATTGCAATTAGATTACACTAGCAGACTGATGTTTCACAGTCAAAACATTTTTTTAAAAAAATATTTACACTACTGTTCTAACAAATATGATTGGTGGCACTAGTTGGCAAGTGGGCCTGGCACACACGCTGGCAGGCAGGCAACTGCAATTAGATTACACTAGCAGACTGATGTTTCACAGTCAAAAAAGTTTTTTATTAAATATTTACACTACTGTTACAACAAATATGAGTGGTGCCACTAACTTGGCAAGTGGGCCTGGCACAAACACTGGCAGGCAGGCAACTGCAATTAGATTACACTAGCAGACTGATGTTTCACAGTCAAAAAAGTTTTTTTATTTAATATTTACACTACTGTTACAACAAATATGAGTGGTGCCACTAACTTGGCAAGTGGGCCTTGCACACATGCTGGCAGGCAGGCAACTGCAATTAGATTACCCTAGCAGACTGATGTTTCACAGTCAAAAAAGTTTTTTTTAAAATATTTACACTACTGTTATAACTAATATGATTGGTGGCACTAGTTGGCAAGTGGGCCTGGCACACACGCTGGCAGGCAGGCAACTGCAATTAGATTACACTAGCAGACTGATGTTTCACAGTCAAAAAAGTTTTTTTTTAAAATATTTACACTACTGTTATAACAAATATGATTGGTGGCACTAGTTGGCAAGTTGGCCTGGCACACACTCTGGCAGGCAGGCAACTGCAATTAGATTACACTAGAAGACTGATGTTTCACAGTCAAAAAAGTTTTTTTAAAAAAAAAATTTACACTACTGTTATAACAAATATGTTTGGTGGCATTTAGCAAGTGGGCCGGGCACACACGCTGGCAGGCAGGCAACTGCAATTAGATTACACTAGCAGACTGATGTTTCACAGTCAAAAAAGTTTTTTTATTTAATATTTATACTACTGTTACAACAAATATGAGTGGTGCCACTAACTTGGCAAGTGGGCCTGGCACACATGCTGGCAGGCAGGCAACTGCAATTAGATTACCCTAGCAAACTGAAGTTTCACAGTCAAATTTTTTTTTTTTAAATATTTACAATACCGTTATAACTAATATGATTGGTGGCACTAGTTGGCAAGTGGGCCTGGCACACACGCTGGCAGGCAGGCAGGCAACTGCAATTAGATTACACTAGCAGACTGATGTTTCACAGTCAAAAAAGTTTTTTTTTAAAATATTTACACTACTGTTAAAACAAATATGATTGGTGGCACTAGTTGACAAGTGGGCCTGGCACACACTCTGGCAGGCAGGCAATTGCAATTAGATTACACTAGCAGACTGATGTTTCACAGTCAAAACATTTTTTTAAAAAAATATTTACACTACTGTTCTAACAAATATGATTGGTGGCACTAGTTGGCAAGTGGGCCTGGCACACACGCTGGCAGGCAGGCAACTGCAATTAGATTACACTAGCAGACTGATGTTTCACAGTCAAAAAAGTTTTTTATTAAATATTTACACTACTGTTACAACAAATATGAGTGGTGCCACTAACTTGGCAAGTGGGCCTGGCACAAACACTGGCAGGCAGGCAACTGCAATTAGATTACACTAGCAGACTGATGTTTCACAGTCAAAAAAGTTTTTTTATTTAATATTTACACTACTGTTACAACAAATATGAGTGGTGCCACTAACTTGGCAAGTGGGCCTTGCACACATGCTGGCAGGCAGGCAACTGCAATTAGATTACCCTAGCAGACTGATGTTTCACAGTCAAAAAAGTTTTTTTTTAAATATTTACACTACTGTTATAACTAATATGATTGGTGGCACTAGTTGGCAAGTGGGCCTGGCACACACGCTGGCAGGCAGGCAACTGCAATTAGATTACACTAGCAGACTGATGTTTCACAGTCAAAAAAGTTTTTTTTTTAAATATTTACACTACTGTTATAACAAATATGATTGGTGGCACTAGTTGGCAAGTGAGCCTGGCACACACGCTGGCAGGCAGGCAACTGCAATTAGATTACCCTAGCAGACTGATGTTTCACAGTCAAAACATTTTTTTAAAAAAATATTTACACTACTGTTATAACAAATATGATTGGTGGCACTAGTTGGCAAGTTGGCCTGGCACACACTCTGGCAGGCAGGCAACTGCAATTAGATTACACTAGAAGACTGATGTTTCACAGTCAAAAAAGTTTTTTTTAAAAAAAAATTTACACTACTGTTATAACAAATATGTTTGGTGGCATTTAGCAAGTGGGCCGGGCACACACGCTGGCAGGCAGGCAACTGCAATTAGATTACACTAGCGGACTGATGTTTCACAATAAAAAAAGTTTTTTTTTAAAAAAAAATTTACACTACTGTTATAACAAATATGTTTGGTGGCATTTAGCAAGTGGGCCGGGCACACACGCTGGCAGGCAGGCAACTGCAATTAGATTACACTAGCAGACTGATGTTTCACAGTCAAAAAAGTTTTTTTTTTAAATATCTACACTACTGTTATAACTAATATGATTGGTGGAACTAGTTGGCAAGTGGGCCTGGCACACACGCTGGCAGGCAGGCAACTTCAGTTATATTACACTAGCAGACTGATGTTTCACAGTCAAAAAAGTTTTTTTTAAAATATTTACACTACTGTTACAACAAATATGAGTGGTGCCACTAACTTGGCAAGTGGGCCTGGCACACACGCTGGCAGGCAGGCAACTGCAATTAGATTACACTAGCAGACTGATGTTTCACAGTCAAAAAAGTTTTTTATTAAATATTTACACTACTGTTACAACAAATATGAGTGGTGCCACTAACTTGGCAAGTGGGCCTGGCGCACACGCTGGCAGGCAGGCAACTGCAATTAGATTACACTAGCAGACTGATGTTTCACAGTCAAAAAAGTTTTTTTATTAAATATTTACACTACTGTTACAACAAATATGAGTGTGCCACTAACTTGGCAAGTGGGCCTGGCACACACGCTGGCAGGCAGGCAACTGCAATTAGATTACACTAGCAGACTGATGTTTCACAGTCAAAAAAGTTTTTTTTTAAAATATTTACACTACTGTTATAACAAATATGATTGGTGGCACTAGTTGGCAAGTGGGCCTGGCACACACGCTGGCAGGAAGGCAGGCAGGCAACTGCAATTAGATTACACTAGCAGACTAATGTTTCACAGTCAAAAAATTGTTTTAAAAAAATATTTACACTACTGTTATAACAAATATGATTGGTGGCACTAGTTGGCAAGTGGGCCTGGCACAAACGCTGGCAGGCAGGCAACAGCAATTAGATTACACTAGCAGACTGATGTTTCACAGTCAAAAAAGTTTTTTTTAAAAATATTTACACTACTGTTACAACAAATGTGAGTGGTGCCACTAACTTGGCAAGTGGGCCTGGCACACACGCTGGCAGGCAGGCAACTGCAATTAGATTACACTAGCAGACTGATGTTTCTCAGTCAAAAATTTTTTTTAATTAAATATTTACACTACTGTTACAACAAATATGAGTGGTGCCACTAACTTGGCAAGTGGGCCTGGCACACACGCTGCTAGGCAGGCAACTGCAATTAGATTACACTACCAGACTGATGTTTCACAGTCAAAAAAGTTTTTTTTTAAATATTTACACTACTGTTATAACAAATATGATTGGTGGCACTAATTGGCAAGTGGGCCTGGTACACACGCTAGCAGGCAGGCAACTGCAATTAGATTACACTAGCAGACTGATGTTTCACAGTCAAAAAAGTTTTTTATTAAATATTTACACTACTGTTACAACAAATATGAGTAGTGCCACTAACTTGGCAAGTGGGCCTGGCACACATGCGGGCAGGCAGGCAACTGCAATTAGATTACACTAGCAGACTGATGTTTCACAGTCAAAAAAGTTTTTATTAAATATTTACACTACTGTTACAACAAATATGAGTGGTGCCACTAACTTGGCAAGTGGGCCTGGCACACACGCTGGCAGGCAGGCAACTGCAATTAGATTACACTAGCAGACTGATGTTTCACAGTCAAAAAAGTTTTTTTATTTAATATTTATACTACTGTTACAACAAATATGAGTGGTGCCACTAACTTGGCAAGTGGGCCTGGCACACATGCTGGCAGGCAGGCAACTGCAATTAGATTACCCTAGCAAACTGATGTTTCACAGTCAAAAAAGTTTTTTTAAAAATATTTACAATACCGTTAAAACAAATATGATTGGTGGCACTAGTTGGCAAGTGGGCCTGGCACACACTCTGGCAGGCAGGCAATTGCAATTAGATTACACTAGCAGACTGATGTTTCACAGTCAAAACATTTTTTTAAAAAAATATTTACACTACTGTTATAACAAATATGATTGGTGGCACTAGTTGGCAAGTGGGCCTGGCACACACGCTGGCAGGCAGGCAACTGCAATTAGATTACACTAGCAGACTGATGTTTCACAGTCAAAAAAGTTTTTTATTAAATATTTACACTACTGTTACAACAAATATGAGTGGTGCCACTAACTTGGCAAGTGGGCCTGGCACAAACGCTGGCAGACAGGCAACTGCAATTAGATTACACTAGCAGACTGATGTTTCACAGTCAAAAAAGTTTTTTTATTTAATATTTACACTACTGTTACAACAAATATGAGGGGTGCCACTAATTTGGCAAGTGGGCCTTGCACACATGCTGGCAGGCAGGCAACTGCAATTAGATTACCCTAGCAGACTGATGTTTCACAGTCAAAAAAGTTTTTTTTTAAATATTTACACTACTGTTATAACTAATATGATTGGTGGCACTAGTTGGCAAGTGGGCCTGGCACACACGCTGGCAGGCAGGCAACTGCAATTAGATTACACTAGCAGACTGATGTTTCACAGTCAAAAAAGTTTTTTTATTTAATATTTATACTACTGTTACAACAAATATGAGTGGTGCCACTAACTTGGCAAGTGGGCCTGGCACACATGCTGGCAGGCAGGCAACTGCAATTAGATTACCCTAGCAAACTGAAGTTTCACAGTCAAAAATTTTTTTTTTTAAATATTTACAATACCGTTATAACTAATATGATTGGTGGCACTAGTTGGCAAGTGGGCCTGGCACACACGCTGGCAGGCAGGCAACTGCAATTAGATTACACTAGCAGACTGATGTTTCACAGTCAAAAAAGTTTTTTTTTTAAATATTTACACTACTGTTAAAACAAATATGATTGGTGGCACTAGTTGGCAAGTGGGCCTGGCACACACTCTGGCAGGCAGGCAATTGCAATTAGATTACACTAGCAGACTGATGTTTCACAGTCAAAACATTTTTTTAAAAAAATATTTACACTACTGTTCTAACAAATATGATTGGTGGCACTAGTTGGCAAGTGGGCCTGGCACACACGCTGGCAGGCAGGCAACTGCAATTAGATTACACTAGCAGACTGATGTTTCACAGTCAAAAAAGTTTTTTATTAAATATTTACACTACTGTTACAACAAATATGAGTGGTGCCACTAACTTGGCAAGTGGGCCTGGCACAAACGCTGGCAGGCAGGCAACTGCAATTAGATTACACTAGCAGACTGATGTTTCACAGTCAAAAAAGTTTTTTTATTTAATATTTACACTACTGTTACAACAAATATGAGTGGTGCCACTAACTTGGCAAGTGGGCCTTGCACACATGCTGGCAGGCAGGCAACTGCAATTAGATTACCCTAGCAGACTGATGTTTCACAGTCAAAAAAGTTTTTTTTTAAAATATTTACACTACTGTTATAACTAATATGATTGGTGGCACTAGTTGGCAAGTGGGCCTGGCACACACGCTGGCAGGCAGGCAACTGCAATTAGATTACACTAGCAGACTGATGTTTCACAGTCAAAAAAGTTTTTTTTTAAAATATTTACACTACTGTTATAACAAATATGATTGGTGGCACTAGTTGGCAAGTTGGCCTGGCACACACTCTGGCAGGCAGGCAACTGCAATTAGATTACACTAGAAGACTGATGTTTCACAGTCAAAAAAGTTTTTTTTAAAAAAAAATTTACACTACTGTTATAACAAATATGTTTGGTGGCATTTAGCAAGTGGGCCGGGCACACACGCTGGCAGGCAGGCAACTGCAATTAGATTACACTAGCAGACTGATGTTTCACAGTCAAAAAAGTTTTTTTATTTAATATTTATACTACTGTTACAACAAATATGAGTGGTGCCACTAACTTGGCAAGTGGGCCTGGCACACATGCTGGCAGGCAGGCAACTGCAATTAGATTACCCTAGCAAACTGAAGTTTCACAGTCAAATTTTTTTTTTTTAAAATATTTACAATACCGTTATAACTAATATGATTGGTGGCACTAGTTGGCAAGTGGGCCTGGCACACACGCTGGCAGGCAGGCAACTGCAATTAGATTACACTAGCAGACTGATGTTTCACAGTCAAAAAAGTTTTTTTTTTAAATATTTACACTACTGTTAAAACAAATATGATTGGTGGCACTAGTTGGCAAGTGGGCCTGGCACACACTCTGGCAGGCAGGCAATTGCAATTAGATTACACTAGCAGACTGATGTTTCACAGTCAAAACATTTTTTTAAAAAAATATTTACACTACTGTTCTAACAAATATGATTGGTGGCACTAGTTGGCAAGTGGGCCTGGCACACACGCTGGCAGGCAGGCAACTGCAATTAGATTACACTAGCAGACTGATGTTTCACAGTCAAAAAAGTTTTTTATTAAATATTTACACTACTGTTACAACAAATATGAGTGGTGCCACTAACTTGGCAAGTGGGCCTGGCACAAACGCTGGCAGGCAGGCAACTGCAATTAGATTACACTAGCAGACTGATGTTTCACAGTCAAAAAAGTTTTTTTATTTAATATTTACACTACTGTTACAACAAATATGAGTGGTGCCACTAACTTGGCAAGTGGGCCTGGCACACATGCTGGCAGGCAGGCAACTGCAATTAGATTACCCTAGCAGACTGATGTTTCACAGTCAAAAAAGTTTTTTTTAAAATATTTACACTACTGTTATAACTAATATGATTGGTGGCACTAGTTGGCAAGTGGGCCTGGCACACACGCTGGCAGGCAGGCAACTGCAATTAGATTACACTAGCAGACTGATGTTTCACAGTCAAAACATTTTTTTAAAAAATATTTACACTACTGTTATAACAAATATGATTGGTGGCACTAGTTGGCAAGTGAGCCTGGCACACACGCTGGCAGGCAGGCAACTGCAATTAGATTACCCTAGCAGACTGATGTTTCACAGTCAAAACATTTTTTAAAAAAAATATTTACACTACTGTTATAACAAATATGATTGGTGGCACTAGTTGGCAAGTTGGCCTGGCACACACTCTGGCAGGCAGGCAACTGCAATTAGATTACACTAGAAGACTGATGTTTCACAGTCAAAAAAGTTTTTTTAAAAAAAAATTTACACTACTGTTATAACAAATATGTTTGGTGGCATTTAGCAAGTGGGCCGGGCACACACGCTGGCAGGCAGGCAACTGCAATTAGATTACACTAGCGGACTGATGTTTCACAATAAAAAAAGTTTTTTTTAAAAAAAAATTTACACTACTGTTATAACAAATATGTTTGGTGGCATTTAGCAAGTGGGCCGGGCACACACGCTGGCAGGCAGGCAACTGCAATTAGATTACACTAGCAGACTGATGTTTCACAGTCAAAAAAGTTTTTTTTTAAAATATCTACACTACTGTTATAACTAATATGATTGGTGGAACTAGTTGGCAAGTGGGCCTGGCACACACGCTGGCAGGCAGGCAACTTCAGTTATATTACACTAGCAGACTGATGTTTCACAGTCAAAAAAGTTTTTTTTTAAATATTTACACTACTGTTACAACAAATATGAGTGGTGCCACTAACTTGGCAAGTGGGCCTGGCACACACGCTGGCAGGCAGGCAACTGCAATTAGATTACACTAGCAGACTGATGTTTCACAGTCAAAAAAGTTTTTTTTTCTAAATATTTACACTACTGTTATAACAAATATGATTGGTGGCACTAGTTGGCAAGTGGGCCTGGCACATATGCTGGCAGGAAGGCAGGCAACTGCAATTAGATTACACTAGCAGACTGATGTTTCACAGTCAAAAAAGTGTTTTTTAAAAAATATTTACACTACTGTTACAACAAATATTAGTGTTGCCACTAACTTGGCAAGTGGGCCAGGCACACACGCTGGCAGGCAGGCAACTGCAAAACGATTACACTAGCAGACTGATGTTTCACAGTCAAAAAAGTTTTTTTTAAAATATTTACACTACTGTTATAGCAAATATGATTGGTGGCACTAGTTGGCAAGTGAGCCTGGCACACACGCTGGCAGGCAGTCAACTGCAATTAGATTACACTAGCAGACTGATGTAAAAGTTTTTTTTTTTATTTACACTAATGTTTCTGATGTAAAAGTTTTTTTTTTTAAATTTACATGAATGTTACACCAGATATGACTGGTGGCACTGAGCAATTAGGCACAGTATATGCTGTGAGCCTGACACACGCTGACAGGCAGGCAAAGGCAATTAGATTACAAAGAAAAAAACAAAGAAAAAAATGACTGATGTTCTAGCCCTAAAGGGCTTTTTGGGGTGCTGTCTTTACAGCAGAGATCAGATGAGTCCTTCAGGACTGTAGTGGACACTGAATACACTAGCCTAGCTATCAATTTCCCTATAAAATCAGCAGCAGCACTATCCCTCCTCTCACTAAGAATGCAGGATCAGAATGAATCTAAAATGGCTGCTGCCCTGGAGCTGGGAGGGTCTGGGAGGGAGTGTCTGCTGCTGATTGGCTGAAATGTGTCTGCAGACTGTGAAATACAGGGTCAAAGTTTACTCAATGATGACGAATAGGCGGCGGATCGAACATTGCATATGTTCACCCGCCGCGGCGAACGCGAACAAGCTATGATCGCCGGGAACTGTTCTCCGGCGAACTGTTCGCGACATTTTTGAGCTCTCCGTACCAATATTTGACTTCCCCTACAATTTCTTTTATGTCTTCCTTTGTACATACTGTAAGTCGCTCAGATCATCTCTGGTTAAAGAGGCTGAATTTGCGGGGGTTGGAGGCGATTGTTGTATATTCGCAGTCTCTGAGTTAGTTGTGTGATCCATCACTTGAGATGTAGAGAGAGGGTCTTGTGGTTTTAGTATTAGTTTAGATTTGCTGGGCTTATCTAGCTTATTTGCCCTGCGGCCAGGCATGACCACAATGTGATCAAAGGAAAGTTATAATGGTGTAATTAACCACCATAAGCACTACAGTGGATCTGTACCAGGGGGCTGGAGTGTCTAAAAACAGTTATGTGCTATTTGAGTATGGTTGTGAAGGGGCAGTTTTGTTTCTTTCCTCTACTGTCAGAGGTTTGAACAGTTAATGTAGATTTAAGCAGCTTTTGATTTCTCAAATGAGGCATTTTTTGTTTTTGTTTTTTGTTTCCTTAGTGGGTGGTAGCTGTTCCTGAGATCCCTGCTCTATAACTAGTCTTTCCCCCATTTCAACTTCGGTCTCAGTTGTATTGTGTGCCCCTTTATGATATCCCTATCTGACAGGGCAGTACAGCCAGTTCCCTTATGCAGACTGTTGCAGGGCAGCTCTCTTATGTTTGTCGGCAGTGTGCTGTCAGTCTGCACTATAGCGATGGCCCTGCCTATGGATCACAATCTTTGTGGGAGGAGAGGTGCCCTAATCAGTATGTTTTCCTCACTTATGGCTGTGTATGCAGCCGGAGCTTTCTCTCACCTCCTCCTGTTTCTCCTTGCGCTGTGGATCGCTCGTTGTGTCGCTCTCCACTTCCTGCCTGTAGCGCTGGGACCGCAATTGTCGGTTTCAGTTATTCAGCTCTGGTGGCTCAAAAGAGCATTATCCCCTCAACGGTTCACCCTGAGTGCACTCTTGGGTACATCAAAGCTTCCTTCTCAGCTGTGTCTTGTGGCCATGCAGTTATTTTTGTTACATTTGGGTAGTGGGGCCAAGGAGCTAGTTTCTTAAGCGGCCATTACCCTGCACGGCCAAGCTCTGCCCTCCAAATTTATTTATCTTTTATACAAAAGTTAGCTACTGTTTGCAATGGCTGTTCCCGCGTCTGTTATATTTAGTGATATAATATTGAGCGCGTATGAGGTTCCCATGACATTTAATATTTAGTAATACAATTTTGTTTTTTTGTTTTATGCTGTAGTTGTAATTCAAATGACTAACTTCATATCTGAATGTATATTTTTGGGTAAGGGTTGTGAATAGGTTAAATTGCATGTGATTTTGCTGCACTATATTGTGATTGGATAATATGACGCTTTCCCTTGATTTAACAGCTGTTAGAAACACTTGTTCCTTAGCTCTGATGAACTGCCCGTGAGGCTGGAAATGCGTCAGCTGTGGTGTCTGTCTGTATGCTGTGCCAGTATTGCTTTTAATGCAAGTATCAAATAAAATGTATTTTTAAACTTAAGGAATCTCTCCCTGCCTTTCCTTCACTGGGACCGCAAAATTGTTTCTGCATGTTTCATTTTGGATAAGAGGGGTTTGGAGAACCCTAGCTGTCCCAGTGTTAAAGAAGCCCTCACCTGTGAGATTTACCTGGTGTGAAAGTGAGACTGGACGCAGCAAGGGAAATAGGTGATACACGCCATTGCACGGAGGTGAGCGTTTAGTGCGGGGATACAGAGGATTCCGTTGTAGGTAGACTTCCACTACATTTGATCGCCACTGATGCGGTAAGCCTTTTAAGCATATGTTTTTTTGGAAATAATTGTTGAAAGTACTTTACTACACCCTATGATATCCGCACTATTGTGACTCTGGACTGGAGTTGTTTTCACAAGGGAAGCTATGTAAATGGCATGTACACTAACAGAGTCTAAAAGCATCTGAGTTATTTGTATATACACATATAGGACAAGATTACAAATGGAGCATTGTTTAATGCTTCCACTCGAGCGTTAACCCCACTAGAAGTACGCATTTTACGCTTGTCGAGTTGCGCTATTATTATGAGTTGAAAGTAAACAGTTTTCACTGGTGTGCTAACCCGACAAGCGCAAAAAACTGAACTTAGATTATCGTATGCACGATAACCTACTGTTCCCCCATAAAAGCTGGGGGGAAAAACAACACCCAACTTGTGTGAAAACCTGATTGCATATTCTCATGTGCACTAACCATACATGAATAAATGAATATTTCACATTACAATGTTCTTCACATAGAAGAATATGTTCTATTTATTTATACATACATATTTCTATAAATATATGATGTTTATTTTGCACAGATATATATATATATATATATATATATATACATATATAGATCCACGTTGAGAAATGTATGCACTCTCACCACCAAACTTCAACTGCCAGGGTGCTATACCAAGGTATATAAATGATCAGTGAAGAAGCACTCGCTGGACTTTGGACATCCGTATCAAATCTTTTTAATGTATTGTGACTTTTCGTGACCACAAACGTCCCTTCTTCTGACAAGCATCAAGTGGAAAAAACAAACATTTATAGGCCTGTGTGACCCTCCTCATAAGGGCTACAAATCAAAGATAGCCGTGTGCAAAAAACAGCAGCCGTGTGCAAAACCATGGATTGACTACAATATATGTGATGTGACAAAAAACAAACTAAAGTGGCAATAGCCAGCATATCAGATATGTGAAGTGTGAAACAAGAAAAGATATAAGTGAAAAACGGGTATCTATCGTCTCCGTTACGATTAATGCATATAATACTTTTACAACATAAACCAGCATGGCTATCAAAACAATACCCCTGATTGGTTCTAGTACCAAACACCCATCGGATTCTTCCATATCAGTGAAACAACGCCCCCCTTACTTCTAGAACTACAGTAAAAAAACAATAGATCACAACCGTGATCCACATGCTACGAATTTACAGGCAGACCCCCGCCAGCAAGCGTACAGGAGAAGTTATAACCAGCCCTGCATATTAAGGATATAATACGATCGCAAGTAAATACCCTAAAAACCGTACCAGGCAGACCCGTCCCCAGATCGGAAGTATCAGCCAATAGGGAAAAGACAAAAGAGCTATCAGTCGATAGGGAAAAGACAATAGAGCTATTGCATATAGGATTGGACACCAGCTGTTGTTGACATCTACTAACCGCGCCCCTCATGCAGGTTCAGAATGCTACCAGTAATACCAATATCATTACAAAATACCCAAAA
This sequence comes from Bombina bombina, assembly GCF_027579735.1. NCBI lineage: Eukaryota > Metazoa > Chordata > Amphibia > Anura > Bombinatoridae > Bombina > Bombina bombina. The sequence continues at coordinate 259,903,789 of NC_069499.1, read as the reverse complement.
ATCCAGATTGCCAAATATTCAAAGAAACAGTTTTCAAGATCTGCAATGTGATCAGCAACGTCCATATATGGCATATGGGGCAATCACGTCTCCCATATAGCGCTATGAATGCTTCATCCCAGCCACGCCAAAGATAGGTTACATAGCAAGTCGCCTACTGCATGGAATACTCAGAGATAGTATATGATACCACCCAAAGACAAACCTGCACCGAAGGGCTATCACCATGGCTATTCATGATCTGCTGTTTTGCAAAAGTTATTACCACAAATATAACAATGTGAAGTACAAACAATAAAAGGAAAAAATCCCATACCCAACCTGGAACTACAAAATAATTAAATTTGGGGGCAGTATTGATATCACTGAGTTAAAAATAACCAGTAGCAAACGGGTCAGCCACTGAAGTGTAATTATAAGGATCAAGATATTAGGTCTAATATATAAGGCTAGGCCACATGGATTTAACAGCGGAATCAGAACATAAATGTAAATTAATCAGTGGGCTCTCATAATCAATAGGCCTGTATGGAAAAATTGACTCTCAGTGCCAGATCAGATCATCTGCTGTCAGTAGATCAAAAGCCAGAAAAATAGAGTACTTCATAAAAAACACTGCCAGCCAGTGTGGACATTAAGCCCCCTTGAGGCTAAGGTGCCCAGTTCATGTATCCATCTGGCCTCTTTTTGAAGAAGGAGTTTGGCCCTGTTGCCTCCCCTTTTTGGAGTCGGTACGTGATCAATGATCCTGAATCTAAGATATTTGACTGGGTGGCTTGCCTCCAAAAAATGACGAGCCACTGGTTGATTGATCGGATTTGCCAGTCTTTAAGGCAGTTCTGATACTCAAGTGATCGTTTGCCATCATCACTCTGGCATCATCAGTAGTTTTACCTGTGTAAAACTTACCACAGGGACAATTTAGGAGATAGATTATGTATTGAGTAGTACAGGTCAAGAAGAAATTGATTTTATATTTCTTCCTGCGGTCTGGGTGTTGAAAACCAGTGCCAGTATGCATACTATTACACGTTACGCAACTGGTGCATTTGAAGCAATCATGTTTCTTCTTGAGCCATGATTCTTCATCACTCATCAGAGTTATGTCAGTTTTCATCAATGAATCCCTCAAGCTTCTCCCTCTATGGCAAGGGTGGGCAAGAGGTAGATTGCAGTCTACCAGTGGACCGCAAGTGAATTTTGAGGTGACTACCTGGAAGATTTCAAAAGTCTGCATAATAAGAGAAACATTTCTCACACATCTAGATTATGAGTGAAGAGCCTCGTCACCGTAAATATATGAGAAATGTTTCTCTTATGCAGACTTGAAATCGGCTATGAGTCTATGATGGCGGTATATGTGCTTCAGCATGCGGGACGTGGCTGTAGCTGAATTCGCCGCCCCAGCTTTGGTTACTGCCTGTCCCAAACTCTCCTACTTTTTGTCTCAAGAGTGGTCAGTTCATAGTACAGACTCTTCATGTGCCAGGCTGAGATGATGCTTGGTATCCCTGGGTTTGGCAGTTCCAGGTCCTGCTCTGTCTGATATTCTGCTGCTACTTTCTAGTTCTGTCCTCCTTTACTTGTCACCAGGCTCTGCTGGGGGAATGGTCTGGTAGCGTTTTTTTTCCCAGGGTCTGTTACTCCCCCTTATTCTTTTACTTACTCTGTACCAGGCTTTGATGCTGCTCTCTGATACTTTCTCTGACACACTAATATTAGCTATACTTTGTGCTAGTTTCTGCAGCTTTCTGTCCTCAGAACTTGTTGTCACCAAATTGTGCAGGTCAGTGCTGTTGCTGCTATACCAGTCTCTAGTTGCTGTGTAAGGCGGTACAGAGCCTGCAGGTCCTACTGCTCTCACTATCCCAACTATTTGCAATAGTTTTCAGCTGGTAGTGAATGGATGGAGAGCAGCCAACAGGACCTGCCCCCTAATAAACCTGACATGGTGTCTAGCCAATAAAATTAATTTGTAGAATGAGTCTGTCTATGATTGGCTGAGAATAGTTCATTGTCATCATTGTACCTGAGCTGTGGGTTTCTCATGTGTTCCAGGCTTGACTACTCCACTAGCCCTAGACTTGAGCCATCTTGATTGTGCGGTACACAGATAAAGTTGCTTGATGGTCCGGCGTGACATAAAGAGAGAGCTCTCGCAGTAAGTAAAGAGCGCAGCTGTATTTTTAAAGCTGTATTATTTGTGGCAAAAATAAAAAATTTAGCTAGCGCAACGACTAGTGTTTTTTTTTTTAGTTAGGTGACCACGTCACTTGGAATACAATTACAGGTAGCCCTTGCCTTACAAAAGTCTGCCCACCCCTGCTCTACAGTATGCCAGCCGTGGTGCTATCCATAGGGTGAATGGTAGTGTAGAATCTGATTGAATCAGTTTCCATTCTTCCTAAATGGCCTTAGTGATCGGATATTGATCAGGAGTGTAGAACGTTACAAATGTGAGTTGTGGAGTGGTATTCTGTTTAGTGGAGTCCTGTGTTTCTCTTGACTGCATGGCTTGTTCACGCATAGGTCATAAATCCTTTAATTTATAGCCACGCTGTAGAAACCTCTGCGTCATCTCAGACATTGGTACGTTGCATCTATTAATATTGGTATTATTCGTAATTACGCGCTGATATTGCGCATTTGGAATGTTAAGGATCATGGCTGGTTGATGACAGCTTTTTGTGTGCATAATGGAGTTCTGATCCGTGAGTTTCCTAAATAAGGTGGTACCTAATGTGTCATCAGTCTTGAAAACCCTCACATCAAGATAGTTTACTGAGTTGGTATTCACAGTGTGTTGGAATCTGATTGTCAAGGTATATGTAAAGATTAATATATATATTATTATATATTTGGCTAATCAGTACCAAATGATTAATTAATTCATAAAACATTAAATGCTTTGACTTGAGACCAAAGTTCAATCTTCCCCCATTCAGTATGCAAAGTTAAAATGCATCCAAGTGAAGACAATAAAACATTTGGTCTACTTAACTTAAACTGTAATTTCAAAGAAAGGCAAATTGTTTTAAAGGAAATTACCATGTATATTTTGTGTGTGTAAATCTTGGATCAAGCATGGAAGTTTCCCTTCCTGATGAACAGGATTCTCAAGATAGGAGACACATTTATCCTAATTAAAAGATAACATAACTTTTTAAGCTCACAGCCCTGTTATGTATGGAAACAATAAAAATTTGACCAGCAAAAACATGTTTACAACGTAGCTTAGTTGTCTGGCGTAGGTGACATATTTTGTGAAAAAGAAACCATTCACAGTTCATTGCAAATTAGTGCCTGCAGTGTCAAGTATACAAACACATGTTCTAAATTACACTCTTAAACCCATTGTTAAAAGACAGCATAGAAATGAATACATGTATATATTTATACATGTATTCATATATTCAGACAAAATATTTAATATATATACCTTAGACTGGATTACATGTCTATAATGCAATTCAGATTGAAATGAATTAGATGAATAACTGCATTAGTAGATATAAAATGTTTAAGTTATTCCAAAATTAATACAATTTCTCTATATTCCAGGAAGCTAATGGAAAATGACAGGAAGAACATTAATGGATATTTGTGGACCTAAAAAGCAATGATTAATAACACTATTATTTTTATTTCAGATCTGCATAGACAAGATTCATGCATTCAAGATTTATTAAAAATATGGAATATATTATATTCATGTTGAGATAAAGTGCAGTACTGAATATAAAACATGCTGTATTTGTGTGAATATATATATCAGGTTTTTAAATGCTATTAATTTTATGAATAGTTAGCAATATAAATTACTTTAATGTAATATGATATTAAAAAGAATTTGATGTTTCATATTAAAATAATCAAGAAATTGACACAATGCTACCCTTTCTGGAATTTAGGTTGAAAGGGATTGATGCAAAAAGTTATGGTCTGATAAATGATCACTTTATAAAAATTTATTAAATTGTTAAAAATGTTAGAAATGGTTAAATGAATCTGTTTGTTTGTCATGCTGCCCCCGATGGCCAAAATCTGGTGTTGCGATACAGGAGTTGCAGCCGGGAGACGATTGGTTGTTGACAAGGATACATCACCCTGACAACATACATTCCCAAAATGAACCAATAAGAAGGGACAAGGTTTTCAAGGACATCCCATTTTTCACACCTATGATTAGAAAATATAAGTTGTATGCAGGATAGGGAAAGGGACTGCCTGCTAAGGATTTTGCTAAACTGACTGAAAACTGTTGCATGGGACACAGTCAAACTATAAGCAAAGTGGGCCATACTTTTTCTTATCAATTGCAATTACACTTATCTTTAAATGAGGTGGGACAAACAAGTTTTGAAGCTGAATTATCGATTTGGTCATCTTTGGTAATGTATGGTTGTTCTAATTTTTAATATTTTAAACATAGGTAATCATTTAAAACAAACATTCATTGTTGCTATAAATAATAGATTAAAGAGAGCAGTTTGTATTTTAGCTTATATTCATAGCCTGTGTATTTTAAACTAATCCTAAATTTTAAGTTGTTTATCTTTGCTATATATATATATATATATATATATATATATATATATATATATATATATATATATATATATATATATATATATATATATATATATATATATATATATATATATATATATATATCTTAGAATTGGTTTTAATTATAAGTAAATAAGAATTTATTTCAGCTAGATTAGGAAATTTAAAGGGACTGTTTACATTAAGAATATATGTATTTTTAGTGTCCTAATTAGAATTGTATTAGAACAAATTGTATCTATATAGCTGATTGTACTGTTGAATGTTAGTAGCTAAAATCTTGGAATCTCATTGTGTTAATTGAATGAAAGGCTATTGTGAATAAGGCTAGTTTTAAAGGTAAACTTTTATGAACTTTGCATAGCATACTTTAATAGTTTTAAACGTGTATAATATTGACTCATACTTTTGTTCCTACAAATATATTTCAATGTGTTTATAGATATCAACTAATAAAAAGAATTCAGAAATGTATATTAATTTTATGGTTTTAGTATATGCATATTGATTGAGGTTCAGTTTAAAGGAAAATTATTAAATATACATTGAGTTATAACCCGGCCATATACTGACATGATGGTGCTGTTTATCTCATTAAGAGATTTAATCCATGTCTCCAAAGGGGTTTCTTCATCTTTCCAGATCAAAAAGAGATCATCAATATACCAGCAGTAGAATTTAATAAACTGCAACTCATAGACCTTCATTTGCATGATCTCATATTCAGCCATAAACAGGTTGGCCAGCGATGGGGCCATGTTTGACCCCATGGCTGTACCTGCAATCTGCAAATAAAAAGTATTCTCAAAGTGAAAAAAGTTCTTCTCTAGACATATCGTGAGTAATTCCACAAGGACATCCTCAGGTGGGCCAACATAGGGTACTTGTCTCAAGCAATTGGCAACTGTTGCTATCCCAAGCTGTGGGATATATGGGATAACAGTGTACAAGCTCGATACATCTAGGGTGACTAGTAGATCCGTTGTTTTGATATCTTTTAGTTGGGTTATCTGCTGGATAAAGGCAGGTGAGTCTTGTATATAGAATCTCATCTGCTTCACCCAGGGCTGTAGAAAAAAGTCCACAAATTCAGCCAGTGGTAGAGTATAGGTGTAATAGGAAAATCCCTCGTCAAGAACAGGAACTCTTGCTGTGTGATCACTCCAGCGTCATGCCATTCAGATAGTTTCTGATTAATGAGTCTTTTCATTTGAAAGGTGGGGTCATTCTGTAGGACTGCATATGTAGTTGTGTTAGAAAGCTGTCTGATGATCTCAGTTCTATATTGGCTCAAGTCTATCACCACAACTGCACAACCCTTATACGATGGGCGTATTACTATGGAAGTATCCTCACTTAGCGACTTAAGTGCCAATCTTTCGTCCTTAGTTAAATTGTCATTGTGCCTCCTGGGCAAAGTCTAGATCTGTAGCGTGTGGATCACAGTTGTGATCTATTGTTTTTTGACTGTAGTTCTAGAAGTAAGGGGGGGCGTTGTTTCACTGATATGGACTAATCCGATGCGTGTTTGGTACTAGAACCAATCAGGGGTATTGTTTTGATAGCCATGCTGGTTTATGGTGTAAAAGTATTATATGCATTCATCGTAACGGAGGCGATAGATATCCATTTTTCACTTATATCTTTTCTTGTTTCATACTTCACATATCTGGTATTGCCACGTTAGTTTGTTTTTTGTCACATCACATATATTGTAGTCAGTCCGTATTTTTGCACACGGCTGCTGTTTTTTACACACAGATATCTTTGATTGGTAGCTCTTATGGAGAGGGTCACACAGGCCTATAAATGTTTGTTTTTTCCACTTGATGCTTGTCAGAAGAAGGTTCGCTTGTGTTCCCGAAACATCACAATACAATAAAAAGATTTGACATGGATGTCCAAAGTCCAGCGAGTGCTTCTTTACTGATCATTTATATAAATATATATATATATATATATATATATATATATATATATATATATATATATATATATATATATATATACTCACAGGCCACTTTATTAGGTACACCTTGCTAGTACCAGGTTGGACACCCTTTTGCCTTCAGAACTGCCTTAATTATTTGTGGCATAGATTCAACAAGGTGTTGGAAACTTTCCTCTGATATTTTGATCCATATTGACATGATAGCATCACGCAGTTGCTTCAGATTTGTCGGCTGCACATCCATGAATCGAATCTCCCGTTCCACTACATTCCAAAGGTTCTCTATTGGATTGAGATCTGGTGACTGTGGAGGCCATTGGAGTACAGTGAACTCATTGTCCTGTTCAAGAAACCATTTTGATATTATTTGAGCTTTGTGACATGGTGCATTATCCTGCTGGAAGTAAACATCAGAATATGGGTACACTGTAGTCATAAAGGGATAGACATGGTCAGCAACAATACTCAGGGAGGCCGTGGCATTTAAAAAATGCTCAATTGGTACTAAGGGGCCAAAAGTGTACCAAGAAATTATCCCCCACACCACTACACCACTGCCACCATTCTGAACCGTTGATACAAGGCAGGATGGATCCATGCTTTCATGTTATTTAAGCCAAATTCTCATTAGACCAGGCAACGTTTTTCCAATCTTCTATTGTCCAATTTTGTTGAGCCTGTGCGAATTGTAGCCTCACTTTCCTTTTCTTAGCTGACAGGAGTGACAACCAGTGTGGTCTTCTGCTGATGTAGCCCATCTGCTTCAAGGTTTGACGTGTTGTTCATTCAGAGATGGTATTCTGCATACCTTAGTTGTAACAAGTTATTTGAGTTACTGTTCCCTTTCTATCATCTCAAACCAGTCTGCCTATTCTCCTCTGACCTCTGACATCAACTAGGCATTTTCTTCCACACAACAGCCTCTCACTGGATATTTTCTTTTTTTCAGACCATTCTCTGTAAATCGTTGGGATAGGACGCTGTAATTACAGACACGCTGTCTGTAATTACAGTGTCCTATCCCAACGATTACCTCTGACTGGTCTCCTATGCAACTTCGCGATAACGTGCACACGAACGGATCAGTGGTGAGCGGTGGTGAATCTTGCATGGAGGAGACATGGGGTGAAGATTCCTTGAGACTCTGTATTCAGGTAACACTGGGTAACGAGAAATGTGAAAGCGTTACATCTGACATGGAGAAGGACGCCAGCAATCCCTGCTGAATGGTAAAATTTGGTCAGCTCTCTGGATTTGAGTGAGTGGTGGGGATAAAGTACAGGGACTATTGGTTTCAAGTTTGGCCCCTTATGTCTCATTAATATCTGCAAGTACGCTCATAACCACTAGGAACTTTTCTACATAGGATTTAGTCAGAGGTATACTTCAGGAGGACTGTGCTTATTTGACTGTATGTTATCGCCTGCAATTATACAATAGTATGGATTTACTCTTTATTTATTCAGTGGACGCACTGTGTAACTGGACTTTTGAGATCCCCTGTTTGTACGTTGGGTAATGAATGAATCGTATATGCTTAGGATTACTTTTGGATGACGAATAGTGTTATCCTTATTTACTTTCATGCACATTGTTTCATTTTTTGACTATTAAATTATTTTGTGCATCATGCCTGACATCTGTGTTTGTGTGTTTGTTTTGAGACTCTCGCAGCTCCTACTTTATTATTTCTTTTACAAGATACGACGAGTCCACGGATTTCATCCATACTTGTGGGATTTATCCTCCTGCTAACAGGAAGTGGCAAAGAGCACCACAGCAGAGCTGTATATATAGCTCCTCCCTTCCCTCCACCCCCAGTCATTCTCTTTGCCTGTGTTAGTAATAGGAAGAGGTAAAGTGAGGTGTTAGTTTAGATTCTTCAATCAAGATTTTTTTATTTTTCAATGGTACCTATGTGTGCTATTTTTACTCTGGGCAGCTTCTGGAGACCAATTGTGTGGGAACTAGTGGGGTTTTTTACCCTCACTGAGCCTCCCCTTTTGGTGTTGTCTGGAGATGGTCTTAGGAACTTGCCTAAGTCCTTTATTATCCACAGGACCTCTGGAGGAGACAGCGGACCTCTGGACACAGTGAGTAGTTTCATGCTGTTACTAAGCATGGAGGTAGGTGCGGTTTTATTTCTGGGGCTTTCAGCAGATACTCAGAACTAACTGTACACTGTAAGGTATTGCTGAGAAGGACTTTATTAAAATGTTTGCCATTCACAGTATATATATACCTTTCTTGCACAAAATTGACATACATTATTATGCTTCCCAGACACGCTAGAACATTTTAGGCAGGCACTGGGACATTCAGTTTCTATTTGATAGACGCTTCTCAGACAGTCAGCCTTTCCTTTTGGTCAGAAGTGCTGAGACAATTTTATTACTGTTGTTTAAAAAAGTAATAATGGGAGTAAGAGTGAGCTTTGCCTTTATTACATAATATGGCTTACGCTGGGGATGTCATGTGCGGTACTATGTTAAACTGTGGTTTTAGACTCTTCTTCCTGGCTCTCCCGGGTTCCGGTTAGATAACACCCATGATGGGCGGGGCTTCACTCGCATGATTTTTTAGCGCAGTTACATTTTAGTCAGGTCCGGTGGTTGTTGTTTCCTGTGCTGGCAGCTCCTGAGTGTGCTCTTCTCAAGCGCTACAGGCAGTAGAGAGAGAGGAACGTTTGCAGAAAGAGGAACGTTTTTCTTAGCCGAGTGGATCACTGTTGTACAGGGCAGGTAGGAGCCACAGCGGAGCTGTGGCAGGGTGACAAAAAGTTTATTTTTTCTTCTAAGGTTAATAAAGTTTGGCTAAATAAATTTGAATCATTATTGAAAGATTTTTTTTTATTTAAGCACAGTACATGAATTTTATAGATATTTAAAGGAACAGTATCCTTTTTTTTATTTTACATTAATAGAAGAGACCTGAGATTTTTTTGTACCTTGCATCTGTTACTATGGAGGACATCGAGCAAAGTACATGTCTTATGTGTTTGGATGCCATTGTGGAACCACCTGTCACACTATGTGAAGATTGTGTTGAGAGAGCTTTGCAATGTAAAGATAAATTGTTTTGTAATAAAGATCTTCTCCCCAAGAGTCACAGCCTTTAATGCCCACTCAAGCTGCGCCACCTGCAATGGTGTCTACTTTTTTCACCTTGCAGGATATAGCTACAGTAATGTCATCTAACCTCACTGAGGTTTTGTCTAAGTTGCCAGTGTTACAAAGCAAACGTAGCAGGGCAGAAACACAGGGGGTCCCTGTAGCTTCTGAAGCCTTGATGACTATTTCAGACTTACCCTCCCAATCCTCTGAATTTGAGGGTAAGGAGATTCTGTCTGAGGGGGAACTGTCTGATTCAGTTAGTGCATTGCCCCAAACAGATTCGGACATTATGTCTTTTAGATTTAAGCTGGAGCACCTCTGACTGTTGCTTTGGGAGGTTTAAGCGACTCTGGACGATTGTGACTCAATTGTGGTACCACCAGAAAAATTGTGTAAGATGGACAGATATTTGGAAGTCTCTACTTACTCAGATACCTTTCCGGTTCCTAAGAGAATTTTGGAGATTGTCTCCAAGGAATGGGAGAGGCTGGGTATCCCGTTCTCCCCTTCCTCTATGTTCAAGAAAATGTACCCTATACCTAACACCGTGAAGGACTTTTGGCAAACAGTCCCTAAGGTGGAGGGAGCTATTTCTACACTAGCTAAGCGTACAACTATTCCTATTGAAGACAGTTGTGCTTTCAAGGACCCTATGGATAAAAAATTAGAGGGTCCGCTGAAGAAGCTATTTGTTCATCAAGGTTTTCTTTTACAACCAACGGCTTGTATTGTACAAGTTACAACTGCGGTTGCTTTTTGGTTTGATGCCTTGGAAAAATCTATGAAGACGGAGACTTCTTTAGAGGAAATAATGGATAGGATTAAGGCCCTAAAATTGGCCAATTCCTTTGTCACTGATGCCGCTTTTCAGATTGCTAAATTAGCGGCTAAAAATGCAGGTTTTGCCATTCTAGCGTGCAGAGCTTTGTGGTTAAAGTCTTGGTCTGCGGACGTGTCCTCTAAAACCAAGCTTTTATCTATTCCTTTCAAGGGGAAGACTCTATTCGGCCCTGACTTGAAGGAAATTATTTCTGACATTATGGGAGGTAAGAGTCATCTGTTACCTCAAGATAAAACATCTAAGCAGAGGGGTAGACAGAGTAATTTTCATTCCTTTTGAAACTTCAAGGGAGTCCCCTCCTCCTCTTCCACTAAACAGGAAGGGAACTTTGCTCAAACCAAATCCGTCTGGAGACCCAACCAGGCTTGGAACAAGGGTAAACAACCCAAGAAGACCGCTGCTGCCCCCAAGACAGCATGAAGGGGCGGCTCCCGATCTGGGACCGGATATTGTTGGGGGCAGACTGTCTCTCTTTACCCAGGCTTGGATAAGAGATGTTCAAGATCCCTGGACACTGGAAATCGTGTCCCAAGGGTATCAATTGGAGTTTAAAAATGTTCTCCCAAGATGGAGATTTCTTCTTTCACGATTGTCTGTAGACCAGACAAAAAGAGAGGCATTCTTACGTTGTGTAAAAGACCTCTCAACTATGGGAGTAATCCCTCCCATTCCAATACTGGAACAGGGGCAGGGGTTTTACTCAAATCTTTTCATGATTCCCAAAAAGGAGGGAACGTTCAGACCCATTTTAGACCTCAAAAGTCTAAACAAGTTTCTAAGAGTCCCATCCTTCGAGATGGAGACTATCCAGACTATTCTTCCATTGATCCAGGAGGGTCAATATATGACTACCGTGGACTTAAAGGATTCACATTTCTATCCACAGAGATCATCATCAATTTCTAAGATTTGCCTTTATGGACAAACATTTTCAGTTCGTGGCTCTACCCTTCAGACTGGCCACGGCTCCCAGGATCTTCACAAAGGTTCTAGGGTGTCTGCTAGCGGTTCTCAGACCGCAGGGCATTGCAGTGGCACCTGGGAGTAGCTTCTTTTTGCCCAATTGTGCTTTTCACAGAGGAAAAATTTCCTGAAGTATATCAGTCTGATTCCTCATAACAAGGTCAGTCCAGCCCCAAATTACCAGGCAATTCTCCTTTGAACAATGGAAATGGCAGTAAGGTGCAGCCATATTCCTCTTAACACATTGGACAAGGTTTCCACGTCTGGTTCCCCATCATCCTTAGGGAGAATTTCCCAAACAGACCCAAATTAGGCCGAAACAATCATCTGGGGTTGCCGTTTCACTTGTTCAAAATTGCCTGGTATATCAGGGCTGGACTGATTGTGTTAGGAGGAATCAGACTGACATACTTCAGGAAAGATTTTCTCAGTGAAAAGCAAAATTGGACAAAAAGAAGCTACTCCAAGGTGGTAACCGGGCCTTAGAACAAGTCACTGAGCTGTTGTTTATTCCTTGCTTCTCTTTCTGTTCATAATGTTAAAATAAACGTTGATACATACTGCATTCATTAAGGCTCTTTAATAGGTTTTGGTCCCTATTTAATAACTATCAAGTGAGCAATATTTCCAGCCAGGTAACCTGTCCTCCTGTGCTTACAGCAAGCAAGGCAGCATTCCCACCCACAGTTATTATTGCACGAAAATTTCCATTTGCAGCTCTACCCATGCCTCTTGGTTGTGTTTGTAAGTCATCCCAGATGAATCAGCCCAGGATGTTTTAAGTGCACCACTTTTGAAGTGGAGGAGAAGTTAAGAAGTTGCAGCCTTATGCCCCCTGCTTATTAACTTACAGTTTCAGGTTCACATGAGTGGGCCTGAACCACAAGGGCATCAAAGCTGTGTTTGCAGTAAGGATGGGCGAATGTGCTAAAAGTAGAATTCGTTTGATAGAACGAATAGTCCTGTGGACATTAGTTTTGGATAGTCGAATGTTGATAAGAATGAAAATCCATTAAAATTCGATAATTAAATGTTATTTCTGGTTTTGGACTGTTACTTTCATTTTCGAATGTTTATAATTAGATTGAATATCCACATTCAAAATTTTGAATGTAAAATTCGATTTAACAAATACTACTCAGAAGTTTAATAGTTTATGTCGCAGGGATTTTAGTAAATTGATACATAATAAATACAAATATATCAATTCAAATGTTTCTATTTCAAATATTGCATTATTTGAATATTACATTTAAAGAAAGCATTAGAAATATTATTACATAAAATGAATGTAATAATTTGAAATTCGATACAAATGTGTTAAATATAATTTCATTTTGTAAAATATTCACCCATCCCTAGTCTGCAGCTTAAAGGGACACTAAAGTCAATTCTGATAGAGAATGCAAATTTAAAAAACAATTCCATTTACTTTTATTGTCTAATTAGCTTCATTGTCTTGGTACCCTTTTGTCAAAAAGCATACCTAAATAGGCATAGAAGCAGCAATGTAGCAGTGGAAGCTAGCTGCTGATTGGTGGCTGTGCATATATGTCTCTTTCCATCGGCTAACCAATGTGTGCCACCAAGCTCTTGCTAATGCATTGTTGCTCCATCAACAAAGCATAAAAAAAGAAGAAAGCAAATTTGATAATATAAGTAAATTGGAAACATTTAAAATTATTTACTCATGCACAAATAATTAATCAAACAGGTTAGATTATAAGTGGCGCATTAACAGTTAAGAAAAGGATTATCGCCGGGCGTTTGCGCCTGTCAGGTTTTCAGCTCGTATGTCAAGTTCAAAGTAAACGCGATTGCTTGAGCGCAATTCAAGTTAACGCGCGTCTAGAGCGCGCCCCTCAGAGCTCTGGTTAACTGTTTCACAAAACAAAAAACTCTCACAAAACACATTAAAAACACATCACAAGGTACAGTTAGACTCATATAATAACCCCATCTAATAAAAATTATTGCAAAAAAGAATTGCATAAAAAAGGGCTCAAACATATGCGGTCTTAGGTGGTAAAAAAAAATAAAAAAACGTGCTACTGATTGGATCAGTGGCAGTTTTCGCTTGGGACCTGCAGTGCTTTTTGCGGGGGTTAAACACTTATCATTGAAGGGTCGTTAATGTAATTAGAATGTAATTTTCTGACTATAATGGCACTTTAAGTCCATCACTGTTTCTGTAAAGCTTCACCACTTTAACAATATTTTCTCCTTATGTTTCACTCTTGTTTTTATATTTGTGGTATTTGTATTGTCAATTATCATGTCATAGGAATTGTCTAATGGCCGTGCAAGGTCCATTAGTGACGTCATGCAAGTGAAGAGAGCACATGCACTTCTTCAAGCAATACATTTTTGTTTAGTTATGGTGGCACACATCCTGTTTTCACACTCTATGCTTTTCACATTTACACTAGATCTGGACCCTTATACACACATGAATATAACTGAATAATCATACTTCCTTTTGTTGCGGTGTGAAGATGTTTGATGTCTAATTAGGGTGTAGATGTCCTCTAGTGTAGATGAGTGAAGAATCACTCATGGTCTAAACATGCACAGAAAAACATCAGCTTGGAAGATCTTGTAGATCTGAAAATTACATTTTAATGACCTGAAAAGTGTAATGAAACCAGCACTGAGTTTTTTATCTTAATGTTTGTTGCATTTTAAATATAGATGAGATGCTTTTAATGAAAAAGAATTTGTGTCAGATTTAAAATTTTGAGTATTGTTTTGTTGTATGCGCACAGGACTGCATGAAAAATAAAGGCTTCCGTGACGGCTAGGCATAAAAAAATATCTATATGAGTTAGGAAAGGCACAATATTATTATTGTGGAAAGTATTAATCTGTGGATATTGTTGACAATAAAATAAATGAGAACTGATTTATGTATTTCTGAAATAAAAAATAAGGCTTAAAAATTGCATATTGCAAAAATGATGATCCGGCTTCCTCCAATCGTTGTGTGCCTCATGGGCTGGATGCCAAAGGGGCACACAACGATTGGAGGAAGCCGGACTAAAGAAATCAGAAGCTGCTGTCGGAGGATCAGCGTTAAGTTAAGCATAACCCAAAGGTAAGTATTTTAAAAAATAAGCGTTGTAAAGTTTAATGAATGAAAGTGCCCCTGTTTTTAAGATTACTTTTAGTTACTGGGCACTTATTCATTAAACTTTACAATCACTTTAACCTTTGAGACAGATTATTTCAAATATTAATTTGAAAATATAATATAATATTTTTTGCTTCATATTTACTCTGTGAAAGAGATCCTATGAGGCATATTTATCAAGCTCCTGAAGGCTCGCCGGAAACAGAAGTTATGAAGCAGTGCTCTAAAGACCGCTGTTCCATAACTTGTCCACCTGTTCTGAGGTGGCGGACAGAAATCAACCCAATCGAATATGATCGGGTTGATTGACACCCCCTGCTAGCGGCCTATTGGTCGTGAGTCGGCAGGGGCGACATTGCACCAGCAGTTCACAAGAACTGCTGGTGCAATGATAAATGCCAACAGCGTATTCTGTTGACATTTATCAATGTGCAGTGGACATGATACGCTACTTTGTATCATGTCCGCTCGCACATTGTTAAATATGCCCCTATGAGTTAACATATTCCATGAAACATTTAGGGATTTTAATGAACCTGAGGCCCCTCTGCATCATGTTTATCATTATGTATCATTCTAAAACCCCATTTTAATTTTATTTCTTTAATCATATTATTTTCCCTCTGAAGAAATAAATCCCCCAATTTCCTGTTTGTGTGACTGATGAAAAAAGATGCTTTCAAACTCCATACTGTTCAAGTCCTCTATAGACAAACATTGACAGTACAATGGGTTGTACTAAAGAGCTCAGTCATTTTAAATGTGACACTGTCATAGAATGCCACCTTTGCCATAAGTTAGTTTGTGAAATTCCCACCCTACTAGATCTGCCCCGTCTACTGTAAGTTATTTTATTGTGAAGCAGAAGTGTCTAGGAGCAACAACAGCCCAGCCATTGTCTAGGAGAAACAACAGCCCAGCCATGAAGTGGTAGACCAGGCAAACTGCCAAGTGATGAAGTGGGCAGCAAGTAAAAATCACCTATTATCTGTTGCATCACTTACTACAGAGAGAGTTCCAAACTGCCTCTGGAGGCAACATCAGCACAAGAAAATGCATCAGAATTAAGAAATGGGTTTCCATGGCCAAGCAGCTGTACACAAGTCTCACATGAACATGCGCAATGTCAAGTGTCGGCTGGATTGGTGTAAAGCCCCCCACAACTGATCTCTGGAGGAGAAGAAACATGATCTTTGGAGTGATGAATCCCACTTCAGTATCTGGAAGTCTGATGCAATCTGTGGCATATTCCAGGAGAACACTACCTAGTGGAAGCATAAAGTCTACTGTACAGTGTGGCTGAGGAGGGATAATGGTCTGGGTTTGGGGTAGACCCCATAGTTCCAGTGAAGTGTCTGTTTAATGCTACAGGATGAAAAAATATTTTAATCCTTTGAGTGCTAAGCACTTTCCCACTTGGGTGCTAAGCTGTTTTAAGGGTATTTTTAGATCCCCAAGACTTGTTGGAAAGGTTAGGCGATTACCATTTTAACGGTGGGTCTTGGGGGTCTGTAGCTGCTTAGATGCCTGAGATACAGGCTTCTAAGCAGCATGCCCCCTTTTCCTATACTTAGCATTGTCATTTTTAAATAAAGTTGCGAGGTGACGTCATCACGTCATTGCATGTGATGTCACCATGCATAACGTGAAGCCCTGGTGATGCCTGTCACTATACAGGCCTGATCACCGGGGTAGGAGTGGGTAGGAGCCCCCAGATATACATCAAGGTGGGAGAGAGCTAGCAACGGCTCTGAGCCGTCGTTAGCACCTGAGTGGAAAACTCTGTGACGGCTCAGAGTCGTTGTTATCACTGAAAGGGTTAAACAGTTGGGTACTTCCAAATTTGTGGCAATTGTTTGTGGAAGGCCCTTTCCTATTCCAGCATGGCTGCACCCTGTGCATGAAGAGATGACCATAATGACTGCAAAGAGCCCTGACCTCAAACCAATAAAAAACCTTTTGGATGAATTGGAACACTGCTTACTAGTCAGGCCTTCTATTCCAACATCAGCACCTAACCAAATGCTTTTTTTGGCTGAATGGGCAAAAATGTCCACAGACACACTCCAAAATCTTGTAGAAAGTCTTTCCAGAAGAGTGACAGCTGTTATGGCTTCAAATGGGGATCAACTCCAAATTAATGGTTATGTTTTGGAATGGGATGTTCATATAGGTGTGATGGTCAAGTATCCACATATTTTTGGCCATATAGTGTTTCTGACTGTCAGTCTTTACATTAACAACAAAAAGGTCTAAAAATCTGCATTTTGTTAAGATCCAAAAATTGTTGTTCTATTGTCTCAATGCAGAACAAGTTATTATTCAATTTTAAAGTAAGCACACCATTTTGATCTTAAGCTCTCTTTGAGCATACTTTCACTACAACATTATAGTCTCTCTCATATGCTTTCAATTACAACTCAAAAAAACAGAAATTCAGAGCCATAACTTTCCTATACACTAAAAATAATCATATAGCAATAAGCCACATTACTTTGCCCCTTCATATTGGTCCGGAATAAATGCAGGTTTATTTCCTACTGATAGCGTGCTTAGGGTCTCAATTCGTCTGCCTCCTGTTGTTTATCCAAGGTCGGTAGGTCATCATTCATCCCTCTATCTGGCTTAATCCTTACACAGATACTCTTGTAGACATGAACGCTATTCTGGTTGGTGTCATGGTCCGACAGACTTTGGCTCCTTGTAAAATTGTTTATTATTAAAAGCTGAAAATGGTAAAATTACTGAAAGTGCACTACTGAAAACCACAAAGAGATTTATTGACCTATGTGTTTTATTGGCAGCCAATTGGATTTACAATTAGAATGCTGTGTGAACTGCAAGAAATTGGGGAGTAAATATCAGTGTTCTATTTCTATAAGTATATATGTGTGTGTGTGTGTGTGTATATATATATATATATATATATATATATATATATTAATATATGTTTATATATATATATATATACATATATATATATATACACATATAATTATTTAAAGGTATAGATATACATATATATATATATATATATATATTATATATATATATATATATATATATATATATATATATATATATATATATATATAAATATGTGTTTAGAAATACTTAGATCATATTCTACTATCATTTTATTCTTATTATTGATTCATCATTCCATAAATCATATGAACATTTCGGTCCCAACTTGGGCCTTTTTAAAGGTAAACAATACACAAACAAAACTGATTAAATACCCTGGGCTTCACAATTTCGTGCCAGGCTCCCACAGCTGACATCACACATCAACCCCTCTCTGTACTTCGCCTCATACCACCACCTATTGGACAATTCTAATAACAGCATTGTTTGTTTCTATTTTTTCTTGTAGCAGAGGAAATAGAGGAAATACAATGTCATCAGCACTGGATATACCCATGTCATTCAAATTGGCTATATATAAAACTGTTGAAAGTGTTCTCATCTCATTTATAGGAAGCCTGTTAAAGACAAATATATATTCAACCATTTGGGTTGTACCATATCCAATTCATATATACAACTGGCTTCCCTCTGAAGTAGTGGCTTTTTTCTATCTCTACCCTGACCTGTTGTACTGTCTGGTCTATTGGGATACATCTTATGCTTGATGTTGAATATCTACATTCCAAAAAGAAGTTTGGCCACTGGTTAATTGGTCTTACCGTATCTAACACTGCCCTTATGTTAGATCTGTGTACTTCCATTCTCTCTTTTAGCATGCATTCCGTTTTACCTACATAGGATTTCCCACATGGACATTTGATTAAATATACCACATACTTGGACTCACAATTGAGCACCTGCTTAATCCTATACTTTTTACCAGATCTACTGTGGGTGAATGTATCTCCTAAGATTAAACTATTACATGTTACACAACACAGGCACTTAAATACACCTGGTTTTCTGTTAAGAAAATGAGTACTTGTCACTTCATATTTATCTATGGGTTCTGCTTTGATTAAGAAATCTTTTAAACTTCTCCCTATTCTGTATGAAAATATTGGTGGTTCCCAATGTCATCATCCCTCAAAATATCCCAATTATTTAATACTGCTTTTCTCAGTTTCCATACATCTGTAGTGTAGGCAGCTACAAAATGTAATTGGTTCCCCTTATCTTTATTCTCTGTCTGTATTTCTAGTGTAGGTCTACAGCACCAAATCTTGTGAAGAAACTTAGCTTTATTTAAGCATTTAGACACACAACAGCAACAAGCAACGTTTCTGGCTAATCACCCTTAATCATGCTTAATCAATCACTTTTGTGATTTGAGGGGGTGTTTTGCAGTGGCCCCTATGTCACTGGCACTAGGTATAGTGCTGTTTGTCTTTTGGACTGTTAATTCTTGTGTAGAGTCTAGAACCCGTTGACCTTCCTAAATCATTTTTCTGGGGTAGCCTCTCTGGATACATTGTTCCCCCACTGCCATTGGTGTTTCCTCTGGGGCTAATATTAATCTCTTAGCCCTTAGCTATTTTTGTGTTTGTGTGTATATATACATATATCCCCTGCTCTTTTAAGTTTAACCTACAGTGCTAACACGAAGATAGTAATAAATATTGTACATTCCAATATTTTTCACATAGAAGATGTTCTATTTATTTTTATATAGATATTTGTCTACATTCTCTCTCTCTCTCTCTCTCTCTCTCTCTCTCCCCTCTCTTTTCTCTCTCTCTCTCTCTCTCTCTCTCTATATATATATATATATATATATATATATATATATATATAAAAAATATATAAAATATAAATATGTAAAATATATATATCTATTCTATATATATATATATATATATATATATATATATATATATATATATATATATATATATATATATATATATATATATATATATATGTATATAAACAAGTATATAAACAAAGTGTAAAGTTCCTTTATCCTTTCACAGAATAAAACGCTGCACTCACCGGTCTTCAGAATGATACATTTATTGAACACTTAAAATCAGCATGTC
Organism: Bombina bombina; assembly: GCF_027579735.1. Classification (NCBI taxonomy): domain Eukaryota; kingdom Metazoa; phylum Chordata; class Amphibia; order Anura; family Bombinatoridae; genus Bombina; species Bombina bombina. The sequence continues at coordinate 259,884,213 of NC_069499.1, read as the reverse complement.
ACTGCACAAATACCCCAGACATTTTGGTACCAAACTGACACCTTTCTCAATGGGTGATTCCTCCAAAACAGTCTCTGAGAAACTAACAAACCCCTTCCATATTTAAATCCTAAAGTGCTCACTACATCTGGTTCAGACAAGCCAATACGTTCCTGCTACGTAACTGATGCCGTGCATCTTGTCATGCAGACTAAACGGCATGGCTAATTTACATAGCCACTCCCCCTGTGATGAGTATCAACTTACGTCACCATAAGGTCTATTGACTGTAAAATGGATATGTAGCAGCGTGGCTAGTCACAATAAACAGGACATTCCCATCTAAAAACACTACACTATTACTATATACAAAAAAAAACATACAAATAGCCCATCAGTATAATTCAGATACGACTAAATAAAATTTAGCAACACATTAAAACCAATAATATCTAAATTGTTTTGTGCTAATAATAGTATGGTAGAAACTTATAAAGGCGGAGCACACACTCATCTGTCAAGCCCCCCAATTTGGTATCAAGAAATAATAGTACAGCCATCAGTACTCATTGCAAGGGTGATGCTCTAATGTTCTTGTACTTGTACTGCCAGATAGGACCTAGATCGTCCAATCATAGCCAAATCCAGCTATAGGAACACATTATAATCCAATTTGAAATAATTATTTTCTAAACAAAAGGTTAACAATTCAAGCAGGAACTCTATGGGGGGTCCCACATATGCCAACGATGAGCTTACCATGGACTTGACAGCCTGCACACCCCACATGGGGGATAACGGTGTACAAGCTGTCAACGTCCATGGTCACCAATAAATCACCTTCCTCTAACCACTCTACATCAAGTAACATCCTAATCAGTGAAGGGGACTCTAGAAGGTAAGAGAATGATTCTTTGACTACAGGCTGAAGATGGTAATAAATGAACTCTGCTACCTTGGAGCATAGTGAATCCCTGGCAGATACAATAGGTCTGCCTGGGGGGGGGGGGGGTTGATAAGAGTTTTGTGGACTTTGGGGAGTAGATCTAAAACTGGAATGACATGAAAAGCTATGCTCATGTATTCATATTCATTATCATTAATCATACCAGACTCAAAACCACATTTCAAAATGTAATCCAAGGATTTTTTAAATGACATAGTGGGGTTACCCCTCAATTTTGCAATAGGGTGGTAGTATCTGAAAGATGTCTATATGCTTCATTGTGGTAGTCCAAGTAATTCTGAATCACTATGGACCCACCCTTATCTGCAGCATGTATAATGATGGAATGATCATACTTTAAAGACTGTAAAGCTGCTATCTCCTCTCTAGTAAGATTGGAGAAATAGCCATCTGGTTTGGCTTGCTCAAATGAATTGGTAACCATTTGTGTAAAACTTTGAATAGAAGGATTGTAGATAACAGGGTCAAAGTTACTTGAAGCCTTGAATTTGCTGGGCACAGTGTGTGGCTTGTCCTTAAAAAAACCCTTATCTTTAGTTGTCTCTGCAACTTATACAAATCCACATTCATGTGAAATTTATCATCTTTAGGGGTCGGGACAAATGACAAACCCTTATTCAGCAACTTACTTTCATCTTCACTAAAGGGGTGGTCACTTAAATTATAGATAATATCTATTTCCTTTTAGGTGGTTTTTTTCTTTGTACCCTCCCCTTCTGACATATTTCCTGTGTTGTTTCTTTTTATAAAGGGCAGGGGGGGGTTTGTTGGAGGACCTTGTTGTAATGCCCCCTAAAGGGAGTTTAATACTACTAGCACCACCAGGTGTCTCAGTGTCCACCTCTGAGGAATCCTCCCCACTACTGTCAATTGTGTCAATGTTATGCCTGTTCTAAAATTGTTTCCTATGCCTAAATTGAAAATTTGAATCATCCTTCCCATATAACCATCGATATATTCTTTTCTCACGGTAATCTGTTTCAAAGGTAACAAATTTGTTATTTTTAAATGAAAGCAAATCATTAGGATATTTGTTAACCTGCGTCTCCAGTTTCTTTATCCAATTCTCATTAGTGTAATTAACCAAAACCTGGTATCTCTGTTGTTTAACTTCACTTATTTACAATTTGATTACATTATACAACCTGTTTGACTCCTCCACTACGAGTAAAATAAGGTCATACGAGCACTTATTTAAAATTGAGCACCATTTCCTGCAAAAATCAGGATTAGATCTCCCTATAGTGGGAATATTCTTGATGCAAAAGTATCTTGGTATGTACTTATTTTTGTGGTAGTTGGACAAATAAACTGAATGCAAATGATGATCAACCTCTCTCTTTTGTAGATTAAGAAGCTTATGATACACATCTAGGGGCATATCCCATCTCAGCTCATGCAAGTCCGCCACAACACGTATTCTTTCCACATCCTCTCCTGTAAACATAAAAGCATCTTTGTTCACAGAATCATCACAGATGTTAGACACATTTAGTTGCGAAGAACCTTTTGCCTAGATTTAGAGTTTGGCGTTAGCCATCAAAAGCAGCGTTAAGGGGTCCTAATGCTGCTTTTTAACGCCCGCTGGTATTTAAAGTCAGGCAGGAAAGGGTCTACCACTCACTTTCTTTCCGCGACTCGAGGCTACCACAGATCCCCTTACGTGAATTGCGTATCCTATCTTTTCTATGGGATTTGCCTAACGCCGGTATTACGAGTCTTGGAGAAAGTGAGCGGTAGAGCCTCTACCGACAAGACTCCTACCGTCAAAAAAAGTCAGTAGTTAAGAGTTTTATGGGCTAACGCCCATAAGTCTTCATCCAAGCAGGGCAAGAAGAGGTCCTCCATCCGGTAGAAGTCTTCATCCAAGCGGCGTCTTCTATCTTCATCCATCCGGAGCAGAGCGGAGCCATCTTCCATAAAGCCGATGCGGAGCTATCCTCTTCAACCGACAGACTAACGACGAATGACGGTTCCTTTAAGGGACGTCATCCAAGATGGCGTCCCATGAATTCCGATTGGCTGATACTATTCTATCAGCCAATCGGAATTAAGATAAGAAAAATCTGATTGGCTGATTCAATCAGCCAATCAGATTGAAGTTCAATCCGATTGGCTGATCCAATCAGCCAATCGGATTGACCTTGCATTCTATTGGCTGATCGGATCAGATTTTTCTTACCTTAATTCCAATTACCTGATAGAATCCTATCAGCCAATCGAAATTCAAGGAACGCCATCTTAGATGATGACCCTTAAAGGAACCGTCATTCGTCGTTAGTCCATCGGCTGAAGAGGATGGCTCCGCGTCGGCTGTATGGAAGATGGCTCTGCTCCGCTCCGGATGGATGAAGATAAAAGACGCTGCTTGGATGAAGACTTCTACTGGATGGAGGACCTCTTCTTGCCCCGCTTGGATGAAGACTTCTACCGGATGGAGGACCTCTTCTTGCTCTGCTTGGATGAAGAATTTGGCTCGGCTGGGTGAAGACGACTCAAGGTAGGGAGATCTTCAGGGGGTTAGTGTTAGGTTTATTTAAGGGGGGTTTGGGTGGGTTAGAGTAGGGGTATGTGGTTGGTGGGTTTTAATGTTGGGGGGTTGTATTTTTTTTACAGGTAAAAGAGATGATTACTTTGGGGCAATGCCCCGCAAAAAGCCCTTTTTTATTTTATTAGGGGGCTTAGATTAGGTGTAATTAGTTTAAACTTCTTGTAAAAAAAAATATTTTCTGTAATTTAGTGTTTTTTTGTATTATAGATTAGTTTATTTAATTGGATTTTAGTTTAGCTAATTGTAGATAATTTATTTAATTAATTTATTGATAATGTAGTGTTAGGTGTAATTGTAACTTAGGTTAGGATTTATTTTACAGGTAATTTTGTAATTATTTTAACTAGGTAGCTATTAAATAGTATTAACTATTTAATAGCTATTGTACCTAGTTAAAATAAATACAAAGTTGCCTGTAAAATTAATATAAATCCTAAAATAGCTACAATGTAACTATTAGTTATATTGTAGCTATATTAGAGTTTATTTTATAGGTAAGTATTTATTTTTAAATAGGAATAATTTATTTAATTATAGTAAATTTATTTAGATTAATTTAAATTATATTTAAGTTAGGGGAGTGTTAGGGTTAGGGTTAGACTTTGGTTTAGGGGTTAATAACTTTATTATAGTAGCAGCGATGTTGGGGGCAGGAGATTAGGGGTTAATAATTGTAGGTAGGTGGCGGCGATGTTAGGGAGGGCAGATTAAGTGTTAATACAATTTATTATAGTGTTTGCGAGGCGGGAGTGCGGTGGTTTAGGGTTAATACATTTATTATAGTGTTGGCGAGGTCCGGTCAGCAGATTAGGGGTTAATAAGTGTAGGTAGGTGGCGGCGACGTTGGGGGCGGCAGATTAGGGGTTAATAAATATAATATAGGGTGTCGGCGATGTTAGGGGCAGCAGATTAGGGGTTCATAGCTATAATGTAGGTTGCGGCAGTGTCCCGGAGCTGCAGATTAGGGGTTAATAATATAATGTAGGTGTCAGCGATAGCGGGGGGTGGGCAGATTAGGGTTAATAAGTGTAAGGTTAGGGGTGTTTAGACTCGGGGTTCATGTTAGGGTGTTAGGTTGTAGACTTAAAGAGTGTTTCCTCCATAGGAAACAATGGGGCTGCGTTAGGAGCTAAACGCTGCTTTTTTGCAGGTGTTAGGTTTTTTTTCAGCCAGCTCAGCCCCATTGTTTCCTATAGGGATATCGTGCATGAGTGCCAGGGCGCTGCGTAAAATACATAAGCAAAGTTCCTTTATCCTTTCATAAAATAAAACGCTGCACTCACTAGTCTTCAGAATGATATATTTATTCAACACTTTAAATCAGCATGTCACAGCACAAATACCCCAGACGTTTCGGTACCAGAGGATGTGGAAAGAATACGTGTTGTGGCGGATTTGCATGAGCTGAGATGGGATATGCCCCTAGATGTGTATCATAAGCTTCTTAATCTACAAAAGAGAGAGGTTGATCATCATTTGCATTCAGTTTATTTATCCAGCTACCACAAAAATAAGTACATACCAAGAGGCTTTCGCATCAAGAATATTCCCACTAAAAGGAGATCTAATCCAAATTTTTGCAGAAAATGGTGCTCAAGTTTAAATAAGTGCTCGTATGACTTTATTTTACTGGTAGTGGAGGAGTCAAACAGGTTTTATAATTTAATCAAATTGTAAATAAGTGAAGTTAAACAACAGAGCTACCAGGTTTTGGTTAATGACACTAGGGAGAATTGGATAAAGAAACTGGAGACGCAGGTTAACAAATATTGTAATGATTTGATTTCATTTAAAAATAACAAATTGGTTACTGTTGAAACAGATTACCATGAGAAAATAATATATTGGTGTTTATATGGGAAGGATGATTCAAATGTTCAATTTAGGCGTAGCAAACAATTTAAGAACAGGCGCAACATTGACACAGTTGACAGTAGTGGAGGGGATTCCTCAGAGGTGGACACTGAGACACCTAGTGGTGCTAGTAGTATTGAACTCCCTTTAGGGGGCATTACAACAAGGTCCTCCAACAAACCCCCCCTACCGTTGATAAAAAGAAACGACACAGGAAATATGTCAGAAGGGGAGGGTACAAAGAAAAAAACACCCAAAAGGAAATATATATTATCTATATTTTAAGTGACCGCCCCCTTAGTGAAGATGAAAGTAAGTTGCTGAATAAGGGTTTGTCGTTTGTCCCGACCCATAAAATGATAAATTTCACATGAATGTGGATTTGTATAAGTTGCAGAGACAACTAAAGATAAGGGATTTGTTTAAGGACAAGTCACAAACCGTGCCCAGCAAATTCAAGGCTTCAAGTAACTTTGACCCTGTTAACTACAATCCTTCTATTTAAAGTTTTACACGAATGGTTACCAATTCGTTTGAGCAAGCCAAACCAGATGGCTATTTCTCCAATCTTACTAGAGAGGAGATAGCAGCTTTACAGTCTTTAAAGTATGATCATTCCATGATCATACATGCTGCAGATAAGGGTGGGTCCATAGTGATTCAGAATTACTTGGACTACCACAATGAAGCATATAGACATCTATCAGATACTACCACCTATTGCAAATTGAGGGGTAACCCCACTATGTCATTTAAAAAAATCCTTGGATTACATTTTGAAATGTGGTTTTGAGTCTGGAATGATTAATGATAATGAATATGAATTCATGAGCATAGCTGTTCCTGTCATTCCTGTTTTATATCTACTCCCCAAAGTCCACAAAACTCTTATTAACCCCCCTGGCAGACCTATTGTGTCTGCTAGGGATTCCCTATGCTCCAAGGTAGCGGAGTTCATTGATTACCATCTTCAGTCTGTAGTCAAAGAATCATTCTCTTACCTTTTAGATTCCCCTTCACTGATTAGGAGGTTACTTAATGTAGAGTGGTTGGAGAAAGGTGATTTATTGGTGACCATGGACATTGGCAGCTTGTACACCGTTATCCCCCATGTGGGGGTGTGCAGGCTGTCAAGTCCATGGTAAGCTCATCGTTGGCATATGCGGGACCCCCCATTGAGTTTATGCTTGAATTGTTAACTTTTTGTTTAGAATTTTTTTTTCAAATTTGAAAAAGACTTCTTCTTAGACTAGAGCCACCCAAGAAGATGCCATGAAGATTAAACTAAAGGAGAGAGTCTATAGAAAGGTGGAAATTGCTGAAACACAAGATATATTGTCACAGTATGACCAAAGGGCACTCTTATATAAGAGGAGGAATGGGAATGATAACATCAATAATATCAATTTAATCACCACATTTACCCCCTTCACAAGGTATTAGAGGAATCTGTTTGAAAGAACTGGGACATTGTGAAGTCCGATAAGTCACTTCCTTTTATACAGTCTAATGCACCATGTGTGGTATACAAAAAGGCTCCCAACTTAAAAGATATTCTGGTACACAATGACCCTGTGAAATGCTACCAGAAAGGTGCTTGGATAGATGCCAGAAAGAAGCTGGGTTGCTTTAAGTGTGGGGATTGCACCACATGTAACAGCATGCTAACGGGATCCCAATTTCATCACCCTAAGACGGAAAGAAGAACAAGATTTTTAATAGATTGACATGTACTAATAGTTTTGTGATTTACATATTGACTTGTCCGTGCTCCCTTGTCTATGTTGGGAAGACCTCGACCACATTTAGGGAGAGGATGGCCAATCTTCGCCACACTATAAGATCTGCCATTGGCAAGGGAGAATTAGACCAACCTGTGTCCAGGCATTTTATGGAAGCAGGACACACTGCCGCTAGTTTAAGGACTATGATAACTGATCATGTGCCACCACTGAATAGAGGTGGTGATAGACACAAAAAGCTCCTAACGGTTGAGGCTTCATAGGATTTATCGATTAGATACCATCACTCCCAGAGGTTTGAATGCCCAATTGGATTATAATGTGTTCCCATAGCTGGATTTGGCTATGATTGGACAATCTAGGTCCTATCTGGTGGTACAAGAACATTAGAGCATCACCCCTGGAATGAGTACTGATGGCTGTACTATTATTTCTCGATACCAAGTTTGGGGCCTTGACAGATGAGTGTGTGCTCCGCCTTTCTAAGTTTCTATCATACTGTTATTAGCTTGAAACGATTTAGGTATTATTGATTTTATTGTGTTGGTAAATTTTATTTAGTCGTATCTGAATTATACTGATGGGCTATTTGTATGGTTTTTTTTTTTTATATAGTAATAGTGTAGTGTTTTTAGATGGGAACGTCCTGTTTATTGTGACTAGCCACTCTGCTATGTATCTATCTATCTATCTATCTATCTATCTATCTATCTATCTATCTATCTCGGGGTTCATGTTAGGGTGTTAGGTGTAGACTTAGAGAGTGTTTCCCCATAGGAAACAATGGGGCTGCGTTAGGAGCTAAACGCTGCTTTTTTGCAGGTGTTAGGTTTTTTTTCAGCCAGCTCAGCCCCATTGTTTCCTATGGGGATATCGTGCATGAGCACGTTTTTCCAGCTTACCGCTACCGTAGGCAATGCTGGTATTGAGGGTTGAAGTGGAGCTAAATTATGCTCAACGCTCCCTTTTCTGAGGCTAACGCAGCCATTCAGACAACTCTAAATACCAGCGTTGTCTTAACGGTGCGCTAGAAAAAAAAGGAGCGTTAGCACCGCGGGTCTTTACCGAGAAAACTCTAAATCTAGGCGTTTGTTATCCATCTTAATACTGTATCTGTTATCACTCAAAAAGGTATCGAATCCTGTTGTAGGATTAAGTGTACTCAGACTCACTCAACAAAATGTCTAGTCCATAGACAGAAAAAAGTGTATGAGCATTCAGGAGCGAAAATAAAAATGCCAACTCTGTGTCGTTTGTCACAATAAATAAATCACAACATCATCCAACATAAATAAATCACCACAAATTTGTAGGGTGCTACCTCAGTCCTTTATATTCAAATGCAATTCCAGGTGCACTCACTAAAACCACATGTGCAAGTGCCAGGGCGCTGCGTAAAATACATAAGCAAAGTTCCTTTATCCTTTCATAAAATAAAACGCTGCACTCACTAGTCTTCAGAATGATATATTTATTCAACACTTTAAATCAGCATGTCACAGCACAAATACCCCAGACGTTTCGGTACCAGAGGATGTGGAAAGAATACGTGTTGTGGCGGATTTGCATGAGCTGAGATGGGATATGCCCCTAGATGTGTATCATAAGCTTCTTAATCTACAAAAGAGAGAGGTTGATCATCATTTGCATTCAGTTTATTTATCCAGCTACCACAAAAATAAGTACATACCAAGAGGCTTTCGCATCAAGAATATTCCCACTAAAAGGAGATCTAATCCTAATTTTTGCAGAAAATGGTGCTCAAGTTTAAATAAGTGCTCGTATGACTTTATTTTACTGGTAGTGGAGGAGTCAAATCCATCTATCTATCTATCTATCTATCTATCTATCTATCTATCTATCTATCTATCTATATATATATATATATATATATATATATAGGTATATACATATATATAGGCATAGATATATATTTTACATAAAATGTTTTCTCCTATGTAAACATTGGAGTGTAAAATACACAGTAAACCCCATTATTAAATATTAAAATGTATTAAAAATGATTTCTCATGTTTTCAGGTATTTGTGTAGAAATGGCTCCAAAGTATAAATACATATGTTAATACCATAAAGAAAACTTTAAAACAAAGTAATCTGAGTGCCAGATCTAAAAAATAAACAAGCACATCAAAGGAAATCTTTAAAACAGACGCTAAACTAAAAACTTTCTACCTGAACTGCCAATTCAGCTGGCCCTGAAACAGAGTTACGCTGCATCTGAGATGGCTCATTTGGAGAACATTTCCCTATAGCAAATTAAGCTTAAATGAGAGGTGAACCGGGAGTCGATAGGAGACAGTAAGACTTTATGGCAGTCACCTGTTTTAAAGACATTAAAGATTTCCTTTAATGTGCTTGTTTACTTTTTAGATCTGGTACACAGATGACCTTTTTTTAAAGTTTTATTTATGGTATTAAAGTATTTTATTTGAGTCCAGTTGCACTCTTTTCCTTTTTATCTTTCAGCTCCATATCTTTATTTGGGGCCTACCACTGATAAACCCCCAGGAGAGCAGCATACACCTCTGTGTGGACACAAGTGCAGTTCATTGCATAACATCATACACGTTTGAGGTTGGATTTTATTTTCACCATTTTCTCTATTTCCATTTTCTATATTTGGAGTTTTGGAAATATTGGACTACATGTAATAGTGTGGACTTTAGATTATATCCTAATTGAGTATATTGTTTACTGTAATTCTGTTTGTGATGCCATTGTGATATTTATTATTATTATTATTATTATTTACATTATTTTGTTACTTTTACCACTTACTCCTATCTTAGAAGCGCTGATTTTTCCTTTTCTTTTTTTTCCCTATAAATACATATGTATATATGTGTATACATGTGTATATAAGTGTTTAATTGTATATATATATATATATATATATATATATATATATATACATACACAAATTTAGAAATATATATGTATGTATATACTATATATATATATATATATATATATATATATCCCCTTTCCATTCAAATACCTTGTACATATATATATATATATATATATATATATATATTATATATCACGGAAATATGGTGTATGCACTCTCACCACCGTCCTACAACTGCCAGGGTGCTGTAGAAAGGTATGTAGCAAGCAAATACAAAAGCACTCGCTGGACTTCTGACATCAGTGTGAATCATTTATTGTGACGTTTCAGGACCACAAGCGTCCCTTCTTCTGACAACCAGAACAAGTGAAAATGCAAACCTAAAAAGGCCTGTTAGACCCTCCCCTTCAGGGCTACCAATCAATGATAGCCGTGTGCAAAAATGAGTATACCAAGTGTGTGAACCCGTTGTTCATATTAGCATGGGTTATATACGTGAAACATTTGTGAAACATATCATACCATACAAGTAACATAGTAATTACAAAAAACAATGTGCAAAATTAAATGTGCAAAATATATTGGTAGATCCCCTCTCCGTCAGAGCTGATCCTGGTAAATGCGCCAGTAGTGGACCTGTGGACTGGAATGGCTAAGCAAAAAAACGATCATGATTGGATCAGTGAGACAACACCCACTGGTCCCTAGTAAAGTTGCTACTTCACTATCACCCTCAGGGCGCAACTCATTTCACACATATTAATCAGTGTCACATATTTACATAAAACTGGGGTAGGAAGAAAGCACACCACAAGGAAAAACATGCCCCCACTAACCAGATTCAACGTGTAATATGTTACCGGAATCCGAGTCCAAAACAAATAGCAATATCCCTGATTGGTTCAACTCAGTGATGCCCACTCATCCCATAGGATGCTTACTGAGGGGCTCGACCTCCACTCCTGGTGTCATCCCATCCTGTCAGCAAACCACGCACTCACCTATCAATAATCAAAAATCCCCAACCAGGGTGGCTAGGAGTCTGCCAAAGTCATCACAAGCGCAACAGCACAACTAATGGAATGTGGGTTCCAACCCATCCAAATCGCAAGCAACCATCTCTCCCTTACAATACGAGAATCCTACCTTGCAGAGGCATCTAACCATCACTCAAACCATTAGTGCCAACCTTACATCTCACACCGAGTGCTATAAAACACGCCGAGTGCTATAAAACATCCCTCTGTGGTCCCGAACATCTGTCACTGACAGGTCCCTGGAGCCATTCCAACTGTCACATAACTCAGCTTCCCATTGGTCCACCAAGCCAAGTAGCCCTGTTTCTATTGGCTGGACACTAGTTCCATAAGTGCCCATCGACCTTGTAAACACGCGATTGGATCAAAAATCACTAAGATAAAAGATCTTTACTACCCGTCCTAATTCTGCTCACCACAAGCCGACACAATAACAGGGACAATGTAATCTGCTCATAGTGAATATTACAATGTGGCCAGATGCCTTATATTTGCGGACACCCGCACTCGATAGTCTATAGTCAATATTAAAGTCCAGAAGTGCTCTCATCACTACCACACATAGAGCCATGCTCACTATAAAGCCCCCAATAAACAGGAAAGAAAGAGCCAAAACAAACAACCACCACCCCCTACATAAATAGGAACAACCAAAAGGGAACAACCCAATGGGGGGAACATAAGCTCCCCGATATGGAACCAGAACAGAATAACACTAATGTGCCATATCAAACAGCAGGATGATCCAACTACAGGGAGATCAAAATAAACCTACACCGTCCAAACCCAACTCACGCTGCCCGAGGAGGCAAATCAAACCAGCTATCAGGCTGATCAGTATCATATGAACGGGCATAGGCAACACAAACATACCTATGCCACCATCTCCAACCGAATACTCGAGTGAAACTGCATCAACTAATCAAAGGGCCAATCTCGTAAACAAAAGCACAGGGGAGATTCCATAACTATACCAGAAGCCTCAAACAGAGACAATATAGGCAAACCCGCAAATCAAAGAGAGCCAGAGGATAGCCATAATAGCACCAGACAGAGGTCATGAACCCCTACACACCAAGATCGTCTAACGGAGAGGTGAAACAACCCCAAAATATGCAAGTGAACCTAAGTGAACATAAACATGTGCATGAATGTAGACCTGCACAAAAATAGGGTTAATACCCAGATCACATAAAAAAATAATAAACAAAAATTAACAAACAACATGTAATAAATACGGGATCTAAAAACAAACCCTCCTGTCAAGGGGACATAAATACTTGAAACGAATCACGAAGCTTACTATGTAACCTCAAATGTGACACTAGGACTCCCGATAGAAGGCTAAACTCAAAAGCTATCAATACACTCTTCCGACCTAAGGGGTATTACTCAGATAAACCCATTTTGACCACAGAGATAGAGAGGGCAACAATAGCTAGAGGCCCTACATCTACCTATATTGTCTGAAAGGGGGGGGACAACCTAAAATAAGATAAATAGGGAAACAGAGAGATACAGTAATTCAAAAATTAATAAATAAGGTGAATGAGAGAGCCCAAATCAACCACAGTGCCGGGGAGGCCCTAGATGCTAACCAGAACAAATACTAGCAACCAATGGATCAATGGGCTATCATGGTCCTGAGTAAGATACTCAGTCTGACCTCTATCAATGATCTTGTGGACTCTCACTTTGAGACTAATCAAATATTAAAGTCCATCAAAGAAAACACTGCCAGCCAGTGTGGACATTTAGGCTCCTCGGTGCCAGAGTCCCCAGTTCATGTATCCATCTAGCCTCTTTTCGCAGTAACATCTTGGCTCTATTCCCTCCTCTTCTTGGGATGGGTACATGATCGATGATCCTAAATCTCAAATCTGTGACTGTATTGCCCCCTTCCAGGAAGCTTAAGGGGTTTATAGTGCATATAGCGCTGGACTTAAAACGCTTTTGCCTCTCCAAAATACTGTCCTCCTCCTGGACAGAGAGAATGAGAATAGAGCAAAGATTTTTTTTTTTTTTTGGGGGGGGGGGGGGGCGCTAAGTAAGCTCAAAGCATTAAAGATAGGGATATGATCACTCTTCTTATATTTTTGTGATAATAAAAACCTTTATGTATTTTATTTTGTACTTAGTATAGTCTCAAAATGTAACCGATTTTCACCACTCCTCAAAATAGGTGTTGCAATAATGTCATAAATATTTAAACACTTATGAGCTTCTTTTTTGAAATTTCTATTTTTGTTAGGGATATATTCACTCTTCTTATATATATGTAATGATAAAAACCTCTGTGTGTTTAATTTGTACTTAGTATAGTCGTTATATAAATGTTACTAATGTATGCTTTTCTCTTTTAGGGCATAACAATCAATATATTTAAATTCAGATGTAACCAATTTTCACTGCTCCTCAATTTATGTTTTTAAATAGTGTCATAAATATTGGAATATTGAATCACTCACAGGCTTCTATTATGAAGCTTCTATTTCTGTGTTGCAGTGATGTCACAAATTTATAAACACTCTCTAACTACTATTTAGAATGAAGGAACCAAGAAAAAGTAACAATTTAAAAAGATATTTTTACTTTTACTTAAAACCGCTTAAACAATAAAAAACATACAATTTATAGACTTTTGCTAAAGTCTATATATAACAATAATTATAAAATAAAAAAATATAAAAAATTTAAATGTGCTCATTTCAAATGAGACCTATAGTATATTGGCATTGAAAAACAGATTAAAGCATATACCTAAATACAAGTAATTTCGTTATACGAATTCTCCTTAGGGAGAAGACTTCATATTTACAACTAAACAAATTGTATTTTTGTGGAATATGTATCGATACCACCTTGGGTTAGTTGTAAAGAAAAATACAGTCTCTCCTAGAAAGTTGTACTTCGTATTATTGTTGCAATGCCCCTTTTTTTGACAGATGCAGTTTTTCTTACGTTTAGAAATAAAAAGTCTCTCCTAATGTATTTATTTTTGACAATAAAATATAGTAGTGGCCAACTACTGGTTACCTTAATTGCCTTTTTAGAGTTGTTATAGAGAGATGCATTCACTGATCGTATTAGTGACAGTACCTTTGGTAGACTCTGTTGTAATCCTGCAGTGCAGGTAGTCTTACCCTTCCTTCAAGCAATTTTCTCTCAGGAGCTGATGCTTTCCGGTCCGCTCTGGCAGCCAGACAGTTCCAGGTATTCACCTTAAATATTTTCAAACCTGCGCAAGTTCCTTAATTCTTTAGACCGGACTTCTTCCCCTGCCCTTAGTACAGAATGTACGCAAGGGGAACGGAAATCTGTAGTTTTTTCTTTTCCACTTCAGGTGTTTGTTTCTCAAGATCTTGAGAAAGCCCGCAATTAGGGTGAAACCGTTTGAAGCTGTGTTTGGAGCAAGAACAGGTGGTTTGACGCTGTGTGTGAGAATCATCGCAGCTAGAAAGTTTTTCCTGAGAAAAAGGGATTGCCGTGAGTTATACACAAACGGAGAGAGAAACAGAGAAACAAACACCTGAAGTGGAAAAGAAATAACTACAGAATTCCGTTCCCCTTGCGTACATTCTGTACTAAGGGCAGGGGAAGAAGTCCGGTCTAAAGAATTAAGGAACTTGCGCAAGTTTGAAAATATTAAAGGTGAATACAACTTTCTAGGAGAGACTGTATTTTTCTTTACAACTAACCCAAGGTGGTATCGATACATATTCCACAAAAATACAATTTGTTTAGTTGTAAATATGAAGTCTTCTCCCTAAGGAGAATTCGTATAACGAAATTACTTGTATTTAGGTATATGCTTTAATCTGTTTTTCAATGCCAATATAATATAGGTCTCATTTGAAATGAGCACATTTTAATTTTTTATATTTTTTATTTTAGAATTATTGTTATATATAGACTTTAGCAAAAGTCTATAAATTGTATGTTTTTTATTGTTTAAGCGGTTTTAAGTAAAAGTAAAAATATCTTTTTAAATTGTTACTTTTTCTTGGTTCCTTCATTCTAAATAGTAGTTAGAGAGTGTTTATAAATTTGTGACATCACTGCAACACAGAAATAGAAGCTTCATAATAGAAGCCTGTGAGTGATTCAATATGCCAATATTTATGACACTATTTAAAAACATAAATTGAGGAGTAGTGAAAATTGGTTACATCTGAATTTAAATATATTGATTGTTATGCCCTAAAAGAGAAAAGCATACATTAGTAACATTTATATAACGACTATACTAAGTACAAAATAAAATACATAAAGGTTTTTATTATCACAAAAATATAAGAGTGATCATATCCCTATCTTTAACGCTTTGAGCTTACTTAACACCCCCCCCCCCCCCAAAAAAAAAAGAATTTTTCCCCTTCCAGGAAGTGCCGTGCCATCGGCTGGTCAGATTTTCCAATCTTTAAAGCTGATCTAATACTCGAACGATGATTAGCCATATGCTTGTTCTGGCGTCATCAATGGTTTTACCAATATAGAACAAGCCACATCGGCAATTCAAGAGGTATATTATGTACGGTGTGGTACAGGCAAAAAATAGTTGATTTTATACGTCTTCTTTCGATCCGGTTGCTGGAAGCTCACCCCGTGTGCATGGTGTTGCACGTCACGCAGCTCGTGCACTTGAAGCAACCATTTTTCTTCGTTAGCCAGGGCTGTTTATTACTCATAGGTGCCCTATCAGTTTTCATAAAATAAATCCTTCAGTCTCTTCCCTCAGCAGTATGCCAAAAGGGGTGCACCCCAGTTTGTGAATGGTAGCGTCACATCAGATTGAATTAGTGTCATCTCTGCCAATTGTGTATTACATCGATCAGGGTCAGTTATTCCTCACCACTCGTTGGTATTGCACCTTGTTTGTTTTGGCTCGTTCTTTCCTGTCTATTGGGGGCTTTATAGTGGCTCTATGTGTGGTAGTGATGAGAGCTCTTCTGGACTTAAATATTGACTATAGACTATGGAGGGTGAGGTGCCCGCAAATATAAGGCATCTGTCCACATTGTAATATTCGCTGATGTAGGCTCCCTATGGCAGATTACATTGTCACTGTTATTGTGTTGGCTTGTGGTGAGCAGAATTAGGATGGGTAGTAAAGATCTTTTATCTTAGTGATTTTGGATCCAATCGCATGTGTATGAGGTAGATGGGCAGTCTTATTATGGAACTAGTGTCCAGCCAATAGAAACAGGGCTAGTCGAGGGGGCGGAGCTTGGCCATGCAGGAACATGGACGTGTAGATCCATAGCTCCGTGAAGACTACTCTCCGCTGCAGGCTAGGAGATGCCCTTATGCTCGAAAATTTCACCCTAAAGGCTCTCATGTACACTAACAACATGTGGTGAAAAGAATCAACAAGAAACTTACCCGGATCCGCTACTACGCCCTAGCCATCAGATACCTGCACCCAACATAAGCGGACGATCAGCCTGAAACATCGGACCGCAATAATACTAAGTGGTGAGTCAGACCTGCCACCCGATACCCCTCAGCTACATTTTTACTAAAAGCCCACATAACAGAGATAACACATACCGAAGCCGTCACTGAGCCGCATCTGTGTCGCGGACCGCCGCCATTTTGACTCACCTCCCTGACACGTTCACTCCTTACAGTCTGTCAGCGTACCGGAGCAGCTCCGACTTGTTAGGGAGAGTAGAGGAGACAAAACATATTAACGTGGGTTCCGCTAAACAACTCATAACTCCAGTAAAGAGTCACTACTTCGGCCAACCAACTAACTAATGAGGGATTAGAACACTCTGCATCACCATATGACCCGGTTTGTGGGTTTCTAAAAAAGAGACGTTACACATCACCTCATAGTTTTTTGTGATGAATGCTAATCTCCAGCATTTTTATATATAAAAGTCTAAGCTTTTACAAAGAGAGCCCTATACAGTTAAGGGACCAAAAGACCGCAACAATGTGAAGGCTAATTGTAACAGCACATAAAGCTGCAGACAACATATTACGGCCTACAGTTCTATACACCTAACTGTAATACCCTATTATCCATCTATCACTATGGCTTCTAAACACCTTCCTAAAGGGGAGAAAAGCACAAAACTTCCCACTCAAGCAGGGAACCTTAACTCCTTTTTCACAGCACAAGAACACCCAAATGAGGTGCAAAGCAACTCCTCTCCACCTAAATCAAGTTCACAAACAGAACTACAAGCACCCCTACAATCCACAACACTCCCTCAAGAACAGCAATTGCACATTCAAACTACTATGTCCTCCAAATCAGACATAGCAGATCTGAAAACCTTTATAAAATCAGAACTTACTGCAATCAGAAGAGAAATAAATGAGCTAGGTTCTAGATTAGACGACGTAGAAGCAGAACAGGACACTCTAAACAACTTGGTTTCCTTATCAGAGACATGCTTATCACAAAACTCTACATCCATCCAGTCCCTACAAGAGAAGGTAGAGGACTTAGAAAACCGAGGGAGACTAAATAACTTGAGACTTAGAGGAATCTCAGAGGAAGTAGATTCAAATAATTTATTGCCCTACCTCATAGAATTCTTTAATACCCTGACACAGACCACCCAGATCTCAGAGATCTCCATCGAAAGAGCTCATAGAGCTCTCCGCCCTAGACCTGTATCATCCGCTCCGCCACGAGATGTCATTGTAAAACTTCTACACTATAGAGACAGAGAATTAATATGGAATGCAGTCAGAACATCACACACGATCCAGTTCAGAGAACAAAAAATTCAAATTTACCAAGATTTATGCTCTGCTACCATTGAAAGAAGGAAAGCTGCAAGATTCATCACGTGAACTTTACAGGAACACAAAATAAAATATCGTTGGGGTTTCCCCTTCAGTATTATTATCCCACATGCCGGAAAACGCCTCATCTACAAGGACATCTCAGACCTAGAACCGCTGTCCAAAGCACTCAATGTGAAATTTCAACAACCACATCAGGAGGAGGGGGGGGGGAATCACCCTCCCAACCCTTGACATTACGCAACTTGACAAAGGAAGGCATATATCAATGGTCAACGGTTCACAGAAGGACATTACCCAGGCAACAAGACAAAACCCAGCACCCCCCAACATGAAGCACCGGAATAGACCTTCTTTCCTGTATTGCCTGCAAAGACAGATAAGTAACTTATGATTACGAGCCATGTCTTTCTCCTTGACATTAAATATTAGAGATATCTACTTTTAAAATGCAATAGTATAAAAGATATACGTTTCTACATCATTAGTATGTAATGTTTTATATTGGTCATTGCCCTACTCCTAAAATGGCCTATCGAGATAGGATATGAATACATCGAGACCCTGTACTCTGATCACCACCAAGAAATCCAGAGAGCATTTGACAATAATGGGCTCCTGGGATGTAGTGGAGAGAGCCGATTTTTTTTTCCCCCTTCATTTGCGTGTGTACGGACTGGAGATATTTCTCTTTTCCGTCCACCAGCAAAACTTATACAGTTTTGAATTTTTATTTATGTTACTGTTTAATGAGTTAATGTTGTTGTTAATGTTAATGTTACAGTTTATAAGATATGTAGTGTTGAATTTAAACCTTTTGTCGCAACCACTACTTTTCACCTATATGGATATAACACAGAAGAATTGGAGCGTTGAGGTAAACCCACATAAGCTATGTAACCCCTTTTACTTTCTAAGTCCGTCCCGTAATATAGATCAACACCTTTACACACACTTCTAATATGATGATTCATAATGTAGACAATTCCATGCTCTTATTATCTGTAAATGCCAAAGGATTAAACTCACCCATAAAACGGAATGTTGCCCTCTCAGAGTTTAAGAGATTGAGAGGTGATATAATACTCTTACAAGAGACCAACTTCCTAAAGGACAGGGAACCTAAAACTTTTCATTATAAATTTGGAAAATGTTTCTATGCCTCTCATCCTAAACGTAAGATCCAAGGGGTGGGAATTCTCCTCAAAAAAGACGTTCCCTTTCAGGAAACCAAGGTTTACAGAGATAAAGAGGGTCGATACATTTTGGTAAATGGTTTATTATATGGTCGCCCTGTGACAATTATATATTTATACGCCCCACCTACACGACAATACCAATTCTTCAAAAAATTGGCTAATGAAATATTTGAATTCTCCACAGGCACCATAATAACTGGGGGGATCTAAATATCGCATTGCAACCACAACTTGATTGCTCCTCTACACATTCTTCGACCCCAACATAGGTAATACGGAAAATCACAGGGCTTCTAAAACAACTCACATTTAGAGATATATGGCGAACGTTGCACCCAGACAGTCGCGATTATTCATTTTATTCCTACCCCCACAAGCTCTACACCCGTATTGACTACATTTTCACAGACATAACTAGCCTGACAATGTTTAGAACTGCGAAAATGCTCCCTGTAACATGGACTGATCACAATATAATACAGTGTTCACTTAACTGGCCCTCCAAACCAATTAGAAACTATATTTGGAAACTGGACGAATACATGCTTAATGACCCAGACACACAAACCAAAATCGCTGAAAATATTACGGAATATTTTCACCTAAACTCCACACCTGACATCTCCCCACAGACCATATGGGAGGCACATAAAACAGTTATAAGAGGGTTACTGATTGCTCAAAAGGCCCGACTAAATAAAAATAAAAGAGAATCCATAACTCTTCTGGCACACTCTATAGAAGAAATAGAGATACAACATAAAAAAGACCCATCTGACTTAAAAACTCTAGAACTTTTAACTCATAAGAAGAGGGAACTATCTACACTCTTAAACAAGGAATTCTATAAACAACAATTCCTATCCAAACGACATGCATTCGAAACCCACAACAAACCAGGCAGAGCACTAGCTAGACTTGTTAAGAAAAAATCTAGGGCCAGGTATATTATGCAGATTAGAGACAGAAGAGGACAAATGCAACACTCCTCCTATTCCAATAGATATAACTATATGACTGGCATGGAATAATATTGTCTCAACGCTCCAACTAACTATTGAATGTTCACTGACAGCTGGTATCCATTGAATGTATGTACGCTCTTTATTATTATTGGTTGTTCTTCAATATATTGATCATTTAACCTACATATCTATAGGTTTACTCACAATCACATATAATGGACTGATTAGTGACTTTTAAATTTGATAAGTGATGTGAGCAAGAGTTGTTTTATTGTTTGGAAAAAAATCAGCCTCTGTATACTCAAAGGAGCTGCGTCTCCACTCCTTGTACACTGACTTTATTGAAATAAAGCTGGTTTGAAAAAAAAAAAAAAAAAAAAGAAACAGGGCTAGTCGGCTTGGTGGACCAATGGGAAGCTGAGCTATGTGAAAGTTGGAATGGCTCCAGGGACCTGTCAGTTATGGATGTTCAGGATCACAGAGGGATGTTTTATAGAACTCGGCGTGAGATGTAAGGTTGGCACTAATGGTTCGAGTGATGGTTAGATACCCATGCAAGGTAGGCTTCTCATATCGTAAGGGAGAGATGGTTGCCTGTGATTTGGATGGGTTGGAACCCACATTGAATTAGTTGTGCTGTTGCCCTTGTGATGACTTTGGCAGACTCCTAGCCACCCGGATTGGGGATTTTTGATTATTGATAGGAGAGTGCGTGGTTTGTTGACAGGATGAGATGACGCCGGGAGCGGAGGTCGAGCCCCTCAGTAAGCATCCTATGGGATGAGTGGGAGTCACTGAGTTCAACCAATCAGGGATATTGCTATTTGTTTTGTAACATATTACATGCTGAATCTGGTTAGTGGGGGCATGTTTTTCCTTGTGGTGCACTTTCCTCCTCCCCCAGTTTTATGTAAATATGTGAAACTGATTATGTTTGAAATGAGTTGCGCCCTGAGAGTGATAGTGAAGTAGCAACTTTACTAGGGACCAGTGGGTGTTGTCTCACTGATCCAATCATGATCGTTTTTTTTGGTTAGCCATGCTGGTCCACAGGGGTTCGCTACCGGCGCATTTACCGGGATCAGCTCTGATGGAGAGGGGTTATACCAATATATTTTGCACATTGTTTTTTGTAATGACTATTTTACTTGTATGGTATGATATGTTTCACATATGTTTCACGTATATAACCCATGCTAATATGAACAATGGGTTCACACACTTGGTATACTCCTTTTTGCACATGGCTATCATTGATTGGTAGCCCCTAAGGGGAGGGTCTAACAGGGCTATTTAAGTTTGTATTTTCACTTGTTCTGGTTGTCAGAAGAAGGGACGCTTGTTGTCCTGAAACGACACAATAAAGGATTCACACTGATGTCAGAAGTCTAGCGAGTGATTTTTCTATTTGCTTGATATATATATATATATATAAAAAAAAATATATATATATATATATATATATATATATATACATTATATTTATATATATATATATATATATATATATATATATATATATATATATATACCTTTTAACCCAAACATGGTGTATATGTGAGTTGAACACTTTATGTATTTATGTGGTGTTTCATGCAAATTATTTTTTAGCCCTTTCCCTTTATAAGAGGTCTTCAGTTGCGGTAACCAGACGAGTGCAAATTTACACTTGTGCAGTCGCATTTACTTTCAAATTGTAATATGCGTGGAAGTTAAAGTAGGCATGATATTGTAATATTGTGCTCGCTAACATTAGAACTCTACTTGTAATCTAGCCCACTGTGATCACCTGTCATAAATAAAATGTGCATTTGTTAGAGTAGAGGTTAATGGGATATTTTATGTGCAGATCAAAGTGATATAAATGTACTCAAAAGACCTTATTTATATGATAAACCCTTCTTTGATATTTAGGTATTTTTGAGGGCTTATAGTCAGATGATCACTGAGGTGGCAGTGTTTCCCTAGCTGTAAGTTAAATTGACAAAGTGTTTAAAGGTGAGCCCCAACTTTAACACAAAAAGTGCAAAAGGCCTCCAGAAGCCCTTGTCCAAATAAGAATAGGAGGCCCTTACTAATAAATAAATAAATACTTATTTCACTCTTTTTTATACGTTCATTTTTATTAGCTTTACAAAAAAAATTGCAAAATACAAGATTTCTGACACAAATTATATAACAGATGCATATAACATTAAACCAAGTATATCAGCCATGGTATACATAAAAGTTTACATAATTTTATTAAATTGCATGCATTAATAGGGAATTCAATTAATGCCCATTTAACCATTCAGTCCCATTCATAAAAAGTACCAGTTGAACTCAACAATGATTTGACATTTAGCATTATTTGTATTGCTCTCTTTTATAGCTTCTCATTGTATGCATGAAATGCGTTGTGCTGAAATGTAACAAAATAAATTATTTTTCCTTTTGACTTTATATAACTTATTTCTAAAGAAAACACTGTGAATTATTCTTTGTCTCTGCTTTTTTAGAGAGGTACCTAATATAATAACAGATCCACAAAAGCTTTGACTATAGAGTTTCGAAAAAAAAAATAACACACTCATCTTTACTACATTGTTTATGTTTATTAATATTTTAATAAAAATATAAAAAAAAATTACACTTTTTTGTTGAAGAATTATCAAATGCTTTGAAAGATACATAAAATAATGGCATATTTTGAATTATTATTATCATTATTCTTTATTTATAAAGCGCCATAAGATTCCTCAGAGCTGGATCCATGGATATGAAGATATAAGTACAACGGTGAAACAATACAATATAACACAACATTGTTCAGGCAAATACAGGGTGAATTGAGGGCCCTATTAATTTCCTGTGGTGAGCAGCTTAAAAAGGGGTTAATTTATCATCAGAATGCAGAAAAAAAGCTCAAAATTACTATTGATATTCTGCATATTTTAACAAACATTTTTTTTTTTAATTTGGATAGTTTACCATTTTGTTTTCTTTTCAAACATTCTTTATGTATCCTTTTTTTTTCTTTTTCTTTTCCCCTTTTTTATTTTAGTATCTGGAACTCCCAATTCACATAGAATATAAATGTGTTTGCATTTTAAGTATTTTTCATTTGGGAATACAGAAATGACTATAACGTCTAAGATTTCTCCCTCAATACCATGTGACTTTTAAACAAAGAGCAGGAACATTAATTTAATGAAGCACAATTTATTGCTAATAACAAAAAAGCCATTTTGGCTGCTACTTTAGTCTCCTTGCTAAATCTAATAATTTCTCTGCTCTTTTAAAAGCCATTCAGTGCTTATACAGCCACAAAAGGTCCTTGTATTTAACTGTTTATTAGCACATACATATAAAAACAGCCAAACATATCCATAATATAGTTGCTTTTGCTCCCTGAAAAATTGCAGAACACTTGAACTATTATTCCACCGCAAGTCAAGTCCTAATGACCTTTGATATATGAGAGTGATATTTTTCAGAACATCTGAATTTCTTATATCCAATGCCAGTAAACACTTTAATCACCATTATTCCAATAAATTGCAAAACTAATTAGCCTCTGATTTTAGTACTGAAGACAATAAGAGGTTAAATGTGATTGAGTTTTCCAGTTAGACACTTGTATTAATCCTCATTCATTACAACAATCAATCCCTCTGATTAAACATGTCTGATGGCACCACAACAATCCCTACCACAAAAAAATGTATATTTTCCAAAACATAACAAGATAAGTGAACAGTTGGTCCCACAGGACTGAATCAGACTTTTTCAGTCTCTAATGCTGCTATTGCCATATTAAATTGCTTGTCCTATCTTTTGTTCCAATAGTAATCAATTAACATTATATTTTGTAATATTAAACGCTGAATTTCTATACTTCATAATGCCTGCTTTCCATCTTTTGATAATTCCGCAACATAAAGTTGTCTTCTAAAAATAATTGGTCTGTGAAAAAAACAAGGTATGATTTGAGTGGGTACCTCACAGAAAATAAATAAAAACAGCTCTAGCCCAGGGCTGAGAAAATGTTCAGTAAGGTTTCTCCATTTTATATTTTATAGTTTATTTTATATTTTTTATATTATAGTTTTAAAAAGATAAAAAAATAAACAAATTACTTTAACCACATTGCAGCAACTCATTGCTAATCCTTAAAGGGATATTGCAGTCAAATATTGTAATCATCTAATCAAAGATGTATCAGTTTTCTTGCCATGCTTGCAAAGGCATTTCACCCTTCACCAGTAAAGCAGTGGAAGCTGTCCTTTAATAGAGTACAATGCAAATTAATGGTCCCTAATACTCTTCAAAAATTGGGGGTGCTATACTATTGATTCAGGGCACCTAGTGTCTCCCAGCACCCAACCCTAAAGCAACTATGTGAGAGTACTACTAGCAGAGGACACATTCACCTCAGAAATAGTTTTTTTTTTAAATAAAAATAAAAAACAAGATAAAATACAATTCCCTTGTATGCTAAGTTAGGTTAAGTAACTGGAGATTGGTTACCTGAGTTTACATTATGAAATGTGTACGAAAGTATTATCATTATTAATACACAAGTAACTTTTCATGTTTTTGTGCATTCCACAATCCACATTTTTAATATGATCTTAACAAACAATACAGAATGCATGGTTTCTTATTTTTTGAAATTATAGAATATAGACCGTTTGACTAATTATAGTTATTATACTCTTTATCATCTCCTATGGAGCATTCATTAACATGTTGCTTTTTTTTTCTACTTGATAATTGAATCAGCTGACAATGGACTATCTTTCAAATATATATATATATATATATATATATATATATATATATATATATATATATATATATATATATATATATATATATATATATACTGTATATATAAGTAAAGAGAGAGAGATAAATTATAAATGATTGTGTTTCTAAATTGAGATTAATCACTTACAATGTGTGTTTTCCAAAACATATTATTAATTTCTAGAATTAATAAATGATAAAAATTTCCAATTCATAATAGTTGGGGTATATACATTATATATAAATTATGGCATAGAACTAGATTTTACAAGCAGTGGATGCCACTGTCTCCCCCCGAAATGTCCGGCTTGCCAGAAACTGAAGTTATAAAGCAGCGGTCATAAGATACGATCAGGATGATTGACACATGCGAATGTGCAGGGGGCGGCAATGCACAAGCATTTCACAAGAAATGCTTGTGCAATGTTAAATGCCGATAGCGTATACTACAGTGAATCCTGTCCGCCCGGGAATTTAATAAATTTACCCCATAGCGTTTACATGTGTTTTGGACATGCAAGCTGTGTGCCAAGGTCTGGATATATACATTGAACAAGATCAATGTTAAATTGCTGAGTTTTATTCCCTGCTCTCCTGGTGCCTGATGATCCCAAACTTGATGACATGGAGAGAAATCTCTCAAAATCTTTTGGGGCTTTCTATAAACATTATAATAAATGTGTCAGCTAAAATAAGGGGCCTCACAGCACTCATGAGACATGTTAGAAAATATCTCACAAGTGGGAGCTTTAGACAATCAGGGTCCTTGTATCATGGTAGACCTTCAAAAGAATCTGTTGTTTTGCACTGGACGGTTTGTACTAAAAGGCAGTAAATCCATTGGTGGGGTTCGGACAGTTCTCACCAGTTCTTGCAAACCTAAAATTCCCCAGGTTCTCAATAACCGTTGGTTGGGTGATGCCATCTTCCTTAAAGTGATATTATACTATAAAGCTGTGTTTCTCTTAATGTGTTTCTAATTTCTTGTTATGCCAGCAGTAGAGGATACAATGCATGAGAAATTACTCCTTTATGCTTATTCAATCAAGGTATAGTTCAGTCTTGTAATGTGATAATGTGATGTTTTTAAGGAGTTAAACCAGTGAGGCTTAAAGTGTAAAGGTTCACACACAAATTTCCTAACTTTTTGTATTATGGAGAAGTTAGAGAACCTGTTGCTAAAATGTCTGAATCCCACCACTGAGTACATTATGTTATTGACTTGCGAAATTCCCTATACAAATTCATTAAAAAGACATAGGTCTCCATGTATCTTTCAGTGGGCAGGCAAGGTTCGCTGTCATGAAGCTCCTCTGCCCAGTGCCGCAGTGAGCGTGCCGCAGTACTCTGCCCGCATTTAACATTGTACAATCCACTGGCGAAACGATCAGATGATTGCAATGCACCTCCTAAAGCGTCACGTAGAGGTAAAGTAGCAGCGGTCTTAAGACTCTCTGAGCGAGCCTGAAACACAGGGGTTTGAAACTGCTATCAAAGCCTTATAAATGGAGCCCATAGAGTGCAAACAGAAAATGTTCTAATATGTTCCATTTGGCAATAGAAGTGAATTCAAAGTGTCTTGCAATTGCATATTGTTTCTAAATCATGAAAGTTTAATTTATTTTTTTAGGCCTCTTTAAGATATAAGGTATACCCTGAATACCCTGTGGCCCTAAGTAGTATATACAGTAAGTAGTTGGTCAGCTTTACAAATAGTTTTCTCCTCTCCTGGAATCCACTGATTTCCATGCAAACAAGTGTAAGCATGTTTTATGATATCAGTAATAAATCACATAAATCTGGATAAATAGCCAGACAGACAGAACATTGAGACAAAACAGTAAACACCGGCTGCTCAAGTCATGTGATTAAAAAAAAGAACAACAACAACAAAAAAAAAGACAAGATTATGAACTGTTTTGCGTATTTTATCCTAAGTAGGGCTTAATTACAAAATATGTAGCTCCAGTTTTTTACACTCTCCCAAACAGCTAGTGGCAAGACAGCTGAGGGAAATTCCAAATAATATAAACAATAGAAAAGCATAAAATCCCTAAAAAATGAGTCATAACATTAACTTGTGAAATATAGTGATTCATATCAGCTATTAAATATTGCAGAAGAACAAAAAAATATACTTATTATTTTGAAAAAAAAAATAGATTTGTTTTTTTGTATCTGTATATACAAAAGAAGGTGCAGGACCCATGGAGTAGCTGGCTCCTGTAATTGCGCCACCTCTACCCCTGGTAGCTATGGTAATTCCCCTCTGCAATAACTCTATGCATTGTCTCACTAGCCATGCTCAGGAGCAGAAATCAGGAGGGACTTCTGCATGTAAACAGCCACCAGATGTCATGTTTGTTCAGGACCTCTTGGACAACATACTTGGTGCTGAGTTTTAACCCTTTGTAGTGCACACACAAGCATGACTGCAATAATCAAATGCTCTGATGAATTAGAGTAATTTATTACTAAATCCTTGTTCCTTTAACAGCAGAGGCACACAAACTTTGTTATATGGAACACTGGTTAGGTTTGTGGGATTGGCTGAGGGCCACAACAATACATTATAATGATAGGATACAAAGCATGTGCAAGTGATATATGCTTTTATTGAGGAACTGCAAACTATTATAAAAGTGTTTATGAGGTCAGTCAGCAGGTAATTTTGAACATTTCCACAGCCCGAAGTTGTCAAATTAAAATGTGTAGCAAAGACATTTTTCACTTTCAGAGTGTCAGTTACATGTCATACAGAAGCTAATTTTGTAGAAACCTGTAATTTTTAAAGTGAGTCTGTAGCAGCCTTGAATAGTGTATAGAAATGAAGAAAATATTTGCTTGTGATATAAAGAAGCATTTATAGAGTTTCCAAAGTAACTTATACCAATGAAAAATCACATACAGGTACATGATAATCTAGTGACAAAATGTTCTAATGTACATAAGGTCTAAAACAGCTATTCTTTACCCATAACCTTAAATAAAAATACCACACCAAGAGCTGGAGGTTAAGACCAACATGGTCGCGTTTATTAAATTAACATTTAAACTAGATGACTATACTTTTCCCCAAGTCATCTTCATAAGGTGGTGGCCAATAAAGTTCCTAATATAAAACCCCAGACAGGGGAGAGGGCGGGTCCAAGGATATCCTGGGATGAGCATTCAGAGACTCCACCCCAGTCAAGGACTTCAGACGCCCGAGGGTCTCGCAGGCCTGCAGGCCCACAGGGTGTGACACTTCTAGGTCTCAACCTAGGGACATGGTCACACCTATTAGCTCGACCTTCAGCCCCTTAAGGACTCTGCAGCCACAAATTTAGACCCTGTCTTCCCGCCGCTAGAGGACAATGATTCGCTCCAAACCTTAAGGTCACCAGTGAAGACGAGCCTTACCAATATATGAGAACAGCGCTAACTTACAGCAACAGATTATGGTCTCAGAGGATAATTGTACAATAGCAACAATTTAATAAAAAAAAAAATAACAAAAATTGTTCCAGCTTAAAAAATATATCTCTTATAAAACAGATGTGTAAAAGACATATATAACGGACGTCTCCCAAACAAATACACTTTAAGCTCAGCAATCTTGAAATAAAGACACCCTCTAGGGGCTAAAATAAAACTTAGATTATAAGATACAAAGATAACTGCAATCGTTACTCTTAATTTAGTTGGAGACCAAATGGCAGCAATAGCAACAAAGCGGCATTAATAGCAACAAAAGCAGTAGGACTCCCGGGACAGAATCAAAGAATATCTTAATGTGTTTCCCGTAGCAGGGTCGCTGAATGTCTCGTAGTCACTTTGTTGCTATTGTTGCCATTTGGTATCCAACTAAATAAAGAGTAATGATTGCTGTTATCTTTGTATCTTATAATCTATATTTTATTTTAGCCCCTAGAGGGTGTCTATATTTCAAGATTGATGAACTTAAAGTGTATTTATTTGGGAGACGTCCCATATATATGTCTTTTACACATCTGTTTTATAAGAGATATATTTTTTAAGCTGGAACAAATTTTGTTATTTATTTGTTTTATTAAATTGTTGCTATTGTTCAATTATCCTCTGAGACCTTAATCTGTAGCTTTAACTTAGAGCTGTTCTCATATATTGGTATTTGCATTTATTAGTTTAACTAGAGGGGTTATTCTGAGTTTCAGCAAGATGAGGTTATATTTTCCTAAGGCGCTTCTATCCTTCTCTTTGTATCAAGACGAGCCTTACAGCATGACAGCCATGGGGGAGCCAAAATTACGGACTGGGGGCTTATGAAGACCAGTTAACTAATCAGATCCCATCCCTGGCAACTATCAGCAACCCTTACTGAGCCCTTTTCTTCAAGGACGCAACCGACAGCATGTGAAACGACAAGAAAAAAATGTGGAAAGGAAGGAAGGAAGGGAGGGAAAAATCACCAACTACAGCTACAGGAAGAAACAGGTAAAGAATAGAGCACCCCAAGGTTAGGCAGGTGGCAGCCAATTGAGTCCCTAATATTGAACTCTAGACAGGGGAGAGGGTGGGGCCAAGGACACCCTGGGATGAGCCTTCAGAGACTCCACCACGACCAAGGGCTACAGACGCCTGAGGGGCTTGTGGCCAGCAGGCCCATGGGGTGTGACACCCCTAGGTCATGACCTAGGGACATCACCCCACCCATTAGCTTGACCTTCAGCCCCTTAAAGGGACATTATACACTCAATTTTTCTTTGTATAAATGTTTTGTAGCTACCTTCTTAACAGAGATAAACTGGGAGCTTCTAAGTAAGTTTTTACACAGTTTTATACTGGATTTTTATATCAGTATCTGCGCATATTATTCTTTATAGTAGTGTATATTACATGCAGTTACAGTAAACTCTCAGTTAACCAGAACTCAAGCAACCAGAACTCTCAAGCAACCAGAAAAAAAAAATTGAAGATACTGTACATTAAAATTAACACTAACTTTGCTCTGCAGCTTCCTTTCTCTACAGTGAGCTCTCAAATGTGAAAGCAAGCCCTTTTAATGCCACCAGACCCTACATAACTGCTCTTGAAAGTTGTGAGCACAAGGCAGTCTGAGAATTAGACATCATGCTGCCACTGGGTGCCCGGGACTGAACGGAGCTGGCATTAATATTAATTAATAATTTACTTTTATTTACTGTATTTAAATATTAACATCAAGTAAATACAGCGGTTATAGTATATTATGGGTTATAGAACCTAGTTAGGTCTATTTTTAATGATAACTCTCAAGCAACCAGAGACTACACTTATCCCGAATCTACCAATCCCCATGGGTGCCGGTTAACTGGGAGTTTACTGTATATGAAAATTGGTGTATACTGTCCCTTTAAGGACTCTGCACCGAAAATAAAGGCCCAGTCCACCCGCCACAAGAGACAACCTATATTACAGAGAGGAAAGGACTCTTGTCACCACCAAATAGACTAAATTAGGGCAGACCAAGCAAATTTAATATTTGCTAAGTAAAACCCCAAACCCTCGTCTGGTAGATGTACCCAATCAGGGTGATACAAATGCTGCTTGTCGGCTGACAGTTTACTGTTGCGAACCACAAAGCCACCCACAAACATTACTGCCTTCTCCAGCTTTCAGTTTAATCTTCTTCCTCCAGCTATAAGCAGCTTTAGAAGAAGGAAAGTTACACGAAATAAGTCTGGCCACAATGTTTGACCCTCACACCCGGAAAGAAGTCACACGTCCATCGCACATCCAACTTAATTACATTAATTAGATCTAATGCAGGGAGACAACCTATATCATCCCCCCCAAATGCAATACAATGACATCCAGCTTTCTCCAATGATGCAGTGCCTCCTGTAACACCCTAGGCAGCTCTGGCCATCTCATGTCCCTGCGCCCAAGCAATCGCAGTGAAACTCGGGATGAAGAAAAACCTAGATGTGATCCACCAGGAAGAATGAGGGCTTGATTGAAACCAAATGCACATAAGAGTGCCCCACAATCCCAACCCTTGTGTGACATCCAGGTGACAAACAAATACACCAGGTATGAGCCTAAAAAACACAAATATTAACTGAACCGAACCAAGCCATGCAAACCAGCATGCAAAAACATTAACTTTGAACTAAGGGAGAAACATACAACTTATAATGCTGCAATCTCCACCTGTGTAGCCTCCAGATAGACTGCCGACCATCCCAACATAGCTGTGCCTACCGCCACACTCCCTAGAATGTTCTGGAATTGAAACCTAGACGAAAAGCAACCCAGGTGCACCCAAAATTAAACCAACTCTATTGGCTGGACCCCTGCATAGGCCCTGGTTAGTCCCAAAGGGTACACTGCTGCGTCCAACTGCAATGGTATGTGCCTCTATCCTCCTGGTCAGTCTTCGACCGTGGCACAAACATCAATAGCGCATTATCAGAAAAACGCACATGCTCTAGCAGAACCCCTTGCCCTATGACTGCCCAAGACGTTGCCACAAGCTCGCCAACTCTCAATGAACCAAAAAAGGCCATAGCAAATGTGCAACGAAACAAGGATACCTCAAAAGCAGAACCACACACCCCATTGAGTGCCATAAGCAAGGCCTTTAAACACTGCGCTGTAATAGGCTCCCTCATATCCTTCTTCCTAGGGGCCAACAAACCCCAACCCTTCAAAAACTGCCACACCAAAATGGAGCTGCTAAATTATCTATAACCAAACAGTTGGTTAAAGAATGTAAAAGCAGCCACATGCCCTTGCACTACACCAGTAGACGTCCCCTGAAAACACACGCTTAACAATAATTTCGTCAGCAATACCGGCAGAGCTCCTCCCACTCTTTCCAATCATGACTATAAGCCTGCCAAATCCTAGGAGCCAAGGATGCTTGCACTAATGAGAACACTGCTTCTAAACACCTCTTTCTGCCAGGGAAAAACGGACATGGCAGACCATTAACTGTGGCTGATGGTACCAACCTTCTAAACCACCCCCATTGAAAGTGCGTCTG
The DNA here is from genome assembly GCF_027579735.1 of Bombina bombina. NCBI lineage: Eukaryota > Metazoa > Chordata > Amphibia > Anura > Bombinatoridae > Bombina > Bombina bombina. Next base: position 259,852,500 of record NC_069499.1, on the reverse strand, counting down.
CTACTACAGTGTTAACACACATGACGCACCTCAAAATGAAGGTTAAGCTGCAAACAGCAGAGCACTAAATGCTGCAAATAAGACACGACTATAGGGGAGGAAGCAGACAACCATTTTATATCATAGACAATGCTAAGATTATCTGACCAAAACAGCACGGAACGTTTCCGAAGTTTATTACCTCACAACTCCACTGCAACTACAATGGGGAATAACTCCAGCATGGTCAATTTTTTTACAAGACCCTTGGACAGCCAAGATTCAAGCCATGGCTCTGCACTCCATGCGCCCTCCTGATATGCCCCATAACCAAATGCCCCAGCTGCATTTGTGAACAGATGTAAAGCCTGGCTGGACACACAAGTCTCTGGCCACGGCAAAATCCCATTAAACTCTTGCAGAAACCGCTCCCATACCGCAAGATCCTCCCACATTTCTGCGCTCATTAGCACTGCCGCCTTTTAGAAGGCCCTCCAGCCGCCTGTTGAATACTTTGCCCATCGGAATAACCCTGCATGCAAAGTTCAGTAAGCTTAACAAGGATTGCACCTCCTTAACAGGCAAGGACTGCACCACAACAGCTATTCAAACCACCTCTACAAAATGCAGAAGTTTTTCCACAAGCAAAAGACAAAGCCATGCAACCATATCAATTTCAATACCCAGGAAAGTCAATGTTGTAAAAGGCCCCTAAGTCTTGTGTTCTGCAAGTCATACATCAGAGACCATATCACTGCCATCAACCTAGCGCACTCCCCGGACCCAGGATCTCCTACTAACTAAAAAATCATCCAGGTAGTGGGCTATTAAGCAACCAATGCAAGAACGAGCTGAGCATTTAGAAAAATGCAAACTAAATGGAGCAACCCATAGGGAGACATTTTTCTACGTAGATACTACCCTATAACTGAAACCCCCATCAACCGATAGGATGACAGATGAATAAGGAGCAAGCAAAAGGCTGACTTAACTTACAGCTCAGCCAGCAATGCCTCATGACCTGCCCGTCTGACCAAGTCTAACACAGCATCAAATGAATGATACACCATGGAGCTAATCACAGGATCAATCGCATCATTAACTGACCATCCTTTTGGATAGTACAAGTGCTGCAAAAGTCAAAACTTTTCGGGTTCCTTTTTTGGCACCACCCTTAAAGGGGATATTACCAAGTCAGGAACTGGAAGTGCCCTAAATGGACCTGCAATGCACCTGAATGCCAACTCTTTTGCCAGCGTATCACTGGCAACCTCTGGGAACTTGTAGGGGCATATACCACATTCCTAAACACGTCCCTAATTCCTAGGTCAAGAAAACTGACAGCCTCTCTATCCGGGCACAGATAGAGAGGCTGCCATGACCGGAGCGCATCCAGGTTCAGGGGGGTCGGAGCCCTTTCCAGCAGCCACTCTTCTTCCTGTGCTCTTTCCGACCCTACAATCACACTTTGACTGGCAGTCCAGTCTGGGATGTGGACCCCTGCAGTACAGGCAGACATGCCCAAAAGAACAACTAGAGCCTCTCTCACACTGGTGGTTATTAAACCTCCAGCATTGCCGACCTTTCTTTTGAAAATCCAAAGAAAATGCTGCTCCCGACCCCTGAGCGAAGGGGCCTGCCACTACTGGCCTTTCTGGGCCCAGACTGGACCAGAGATCCATATTGTTCATCCCCAAAAAAAGGACCGGATTACCCACCATTTGAAGCCTAAACTAAGAGTCATAAGTTCTTCAAGCACCGTCTGCATACCGTCAATAAATCTGATCAATGATGTTCGTATACTTCAAGACATCCAGAGCCTGATCAGGGCACTGTTCAATGTAACACTATGTCAAGACTCGAAAGCAGCACTGCCAATCTTCATTTGACTCAGGCAGTTTAACATTCTTGAGCCCAGTATGTCCTCACTACTCTCCCTATCCCTATGTACCTCATGGAGAACTCAAATACATTAACATATTTGCCCTCTCTGATCTTATCAAACGTTATAGCCTTCAAGTGTTCATGCAATGTGTGCACCAGGCAAGGGTATGTACTCCCCTGCACAGCTACCCTTCTTGCTGACAGTACGGTGTCTGTCCCAGCTGCGCTTGTAACCCACCAACCCTAGGACTAGCAACCACTGCTTCTGGCTGCAATCCCCTAGCCTAGGGGCACTAACGGAGGATGCAGAAAATTCTTGCTCACCCCCTGCCTGAATCACTAGCAAGCATTTCACCATCTTATATATCTTCCTCTCTCCCTTGCTAGCTAAACCTAATGGTAGTGGAGGGCCCTCTAGTGGGCCTGGAACAAAATTAAGGGTTTACCAGCTTGAAGTCTGGAGTAATGCTAAATGGTGTTGTTACAATGTTGCAAAGTGGAGAGGAGGTGTCTGTTTCTTACCTTTATAGGGTCCTGCAACATTGAGATCAGCCTCTTTCGGTTTCCAGACTTCAAGGAGAAGGTTTCTGAAGTTGGCTGAGGGTTCTTGAAGTGAAGCATGGAGAGATCCAAGAGAAGAGCTGTACCTCCCAAGCGTTACAGGGAGGTGGTGGAGATGGCTGCGAGGAAGAAAGGACCTGCAAAGCAGAGACAGGAGCCTGAGTCAGAAGATATGGTACCCCCACTCCCCAAAAATCCCCACCAGTTAGGAGTTTTAATAAGGGAAAGGGGAAAGCTGGGGGAACCGGAAGGGGTACAGGCCCTAAGGGGAAGGCCCAGACTAGTAGGGTTAAGGAGGTAGCATTCAGCCCTGGGCCGCAGCCCGGCAGGGTTATTTCTACTGTGAGGGGTGCTATGGTGGGAACTGAGAGGGGGTCAAATCCGGTGGCCCCAGCGGATGCAGGGGCCAGCCTAGCAGGGCAAATTGCGGCCTTGCCGCCGGCGGCCTTGGTGGCAGTCTTGGCCTTGGCCCAGTCTTTCACTGGGGGCTCACCTCTGGGGGATCAGGGCCTTGGCGTGGCGGGCGCGGGGGCCGGCGGTGGTATGGGACCGGGCCCAGAGCGCAGCCACATTGCAGAGTGTGCAGCGGAGTCTGGCCCTTCGGATGGCGGTTCCCGCGAGATCTCCTCCTCCGAGAGTTCTGAGGAGGAGGGAGATTGTGGCCGCCATTCTGAGGGAGGACATGGAGGTGAACGGACCGGCTCGCGTGACCGGAGCCCCGGAGGTAACTTGGGGGGGCTCCGGGTCACGAGCGGGTCAACAGGGGGGCAGGCAGGTAGCAGTGGGGGGTCACTTACCGGGCAGGAGCATGGCTGATGGTCCGGGTGCCGGGAGAACGAGTGGCGCAGTTGGTTCCCACGTGGGTATGCCTGTTGATAGTGCGCATGCGCGCATGGCAGTAGATTGCGGTCCTCACGCGGGCCCATCAGGTGTGTCAGGCAGATCAGTGTGTTCAGGGGAAAGGCCTTCAGAGCGGCCTAGCACGAGTGCACAGGTGGTGGTTACGGATAGAGGCAATGAAGGGCAAAGGCCCACGATTGTCATGAGAGAGAGTGGAAGCACATTACAGAGCGCTGGTAGAGGGGTCGCATCGGGACAAGCTTGCATGAGGGGGGATATGAACCTGAGGTATGCAGGCGCAAATGCAGTATCAGAGGCCGGTGGGCCTATGGGGGCATATGGTCGATTGGAGACTGGAATGAGTTATGAACCACATAGGGGTTGGGGACATGCAGGGATAACGCATGTATATGAGGGAACTTCTCAGTTTAGGGCTGGGGGAGTTGTGAGACCGAGTGATGTGCCGAATGATACGCAGTATTACAGGGGGCAGATCCCTAGAGGTGGTCAGACACATAGTGGAGTGGATGAGAATATGATCAGAAGGGCTGTCGAGGCAGCGCTACATGCAAGGGATACTGCAAGGCCCCAGCCTGGGTTTAGTGGTTTCGCCCGGGAGGGGGCTTCACAGGAGGCAATTATTAGGAATGCTGTGGCTAATGTGCTGGGTGTGTCAGTTGGGGGGAGGCCAGGGGAGGGGAGAGAGGGAGTTTCCCCTGTTGTCCCTCTCGCAGACCAGAGTACCCCCCAAGTTGTTCTGTCTCAACAGGTCCAGTCAAGCACAGCAGAGATGGCATCGAGCTCAAGCAGTGCCCTGGCAGTGGCAGGGCCCAGTGGAATACAGAGTGCTGCAAGTCAAGCAACACATTCTGGAGCAGGGACTCAAGGCGAGGGTGAGTGCAATGCACCAGACATCCTACACACTGACACGGGGTCATCTTCTAGTGAGTCAGGATCAGATAGCGGGGAGGATCTCGGATTAGTGGGGAAGGGTCAGCGCAGGATGTTTAGATGGATAAAGAAGATGGCGTCGGCGCAAGCTAAAGACAAGGCAGGTGCTAGAGATCAGGCACTCGGGCTGCAGGGGTCGCAATCTTTAGGGGGTGCGATAACGCAAGTGGGACCAGTGCCACGTAAAGTGGCGGCACAAGGGGATACGTACCCCTGTTTGGTCCATTCGCTTTACGGCCATTTGAAAGCGAAGGTTGTTAAAAAGATACAGGAGGGAAGATACGTTAACGTATTTGAGCTCTCTTTAGACGCGTTTAGGGCCAAAGAAAGAGCGGCAGACGGCTCCGGCCCAAAGAAAGTGTGTAGGCCGGAGACGTACGAGGAATGGCTTAAATGCTTCCGCGTGCTGGCTGCGTGTTATATTGACAGATGGCCATTGCAGGGGCACAACCTGTTTAAGTACCAGGATACCATAGAGGATATCCATATGAGATTTAAGGAAGGTGCATGGTGTGAATACGACATGGCCTTCAGGAGAAAGATGGTAGGGAACCCCTTACTGCATTTTGGGACGCAGGATATGCACTTGTGGTCCAAACTGGGAGTGGAGGGCGGTTCCCCCTCCCCCGTGGCGTCACGTCAAGCTCCGCCGCGCCAAGGGCTGCGGCTGGGCAGGAAGGGGAGGGAATGGTGGAAATTCCAGGATAGGCAGTGTGATGGGGGAGCAGTTGCTCCTTTCGTCACATCTGCAAGTTCTGTGCAGGGCCACACCCAGGAGCTGATTGCGGAAAACGAAAGGAACAGGGACAGCCCAAACTCGGCGTTACAGTCAAGGGCACCAACCCCGCTTAGGTTGAAGGCCATGTTGATATGGCTGGCGAACTACCCCGACATAGAGGCAGCTGAGCTGCTGAGGTTGGGGTTAGAATGGGGTTTTCGCATACCGGTTATGGGACGGGTAGTGGGTTCCCCAGTGCACAGAAATTTGAAAACGGCCTAGGAATTCCCACACGTAGTTCGGGAAAAGTTGGCAAAGGAGGTGGCGCTGGGCAGGGTGTCAGGGCCATTCTCCACCTGCCCGATGGAAGATCTGGTGATCTCCCCATTGGGAGTGGTGCCCAAGAAAGAGGAAGGGAAGTTCAGGTTAATACATCACCTTTCATTCCCAAAAGGGGAGTCAGTTAACGACGCAATTGACCCAGTATTGAGTTCTGTGCACTATCAATCGTTTGATCGTGCGCTGAACGTGGTCAGGGCGTGCGGGCCTGGGGCGTGGTTGGCGAAGCTAGACATTGAGTCGGCCTTCTGCCTAATACCGCTGCATCCCTCGGCATTCAGACTCATGGGCATGAAGTTTGAAGGGGAATATTATGTGGACAGGTGTTTGCCGATGGGCTGCTCATTGTCCTGTTCCCTCTTCGAGTGTTTTAGCTCGTTCCTGCATTGGGTAGTGTACAAGGCGTCCAGTGGGGGAGCAGTGGCACACTACGTGGACAATTTCTTGTTGGTTGGGAGGGCCGGTTCCACGGAGTGTGAACGGCTTATGGAAGTTATGCAGGACATGATGTCACGCTTTGGAGTGCCGCTCGTGGACGACAAAACGCAGGGGCCCTGCACCTGTCTCACATTTCTGGGGATAGAAATTGACACAGTGAAGGCGGAATGCAGGCTGCCCATGGACAAGGTTATCCGGATGTTGGATGCGGTCCGAAGGCTGAAAGTGGCAAACAGGGTGGCAATAAAAGACGTGCAGTCACTGCTGGGCCTCCTGAATTTTGTGGGTAGGGTGATCCCGATGGGTAGAGCATTTAACCGCAGATTGGAGGGCCTTCTGAAAGGCCCTACTGGTCTGGCGAAATGGGCAAGCGTTTCGGCAGACGTCAGGGAGGACCTGGAGATATGGGAAAAATTCTTGGTGAATTTTAACGGGGTGTGCCTATGGAGGGGTAGGAAAGTACCTAACAAGGCAATAAACTTGTATACGGATGCAGCAGGGGGTTTCGGGTATGGAGCATACCTGGATGGTGAATGGAGCGCTGCTCCATGGCCGAGGGAATGGATAGCTGCGGGACACACCAAAAACCTGACGCTTTTGGAATTATTCCTGATAGTGGTGGCTGTGGAAATTTGGGGGGATAGATTGGCTAATAGAGAGGTGGTGTTCTGGACGGACAACCTGAGTGTGGTGTACGCCATTAACAGGTTGTCTGCGTCATCGCCAGCGGTTGTGTGCTGCCTGCGGCATCTGGTGTTACGATGCTTGCAGTGCAATATACAATTTACCGCCAAACACGTCCCGGGAGTGCAGAACATTATTGCGGATGCACTCTCTCGATTTAAATGGGAGCAGTTTAGAGCAGCGGCACCCATGGCGGCAGAGGAGGGGTTAACATGCCCTTCTTCTCTTTGGCAGCTGGTGAAGGTTGGATGAGCATACTTGCCTTGGTTAAGGCATCCTTGGTGCCAAGGACATGGTCAGCTTATAAGAATCACTGGGACTGCTGGGAGGCGTTCTGTCAACGCAGAGGTGTGCAGGTACAAAGGGCTTCTAGAGTATTGGTGTTAGATTGGTTGGCTTTATTGTGGTCAGAAGGGGTCAGTAAGGCTGGCGCGAGCGGTAGGCTCTCGGCGTTGGCTTTCTTTAACAAGGCGCTTGGCTTGGAGGACCACTCTGGCACATTCCTAGTAAGGAAGGTGTTGAAAGGGTGGGGCAGGTTGGCCCCCTGTCAAAAAGATCGGAGGGAACCCATTACCCAGGAGAGGGTGAAGGCATTGGCAAAGGGTGTGACAAAGGTTTGCACCTCAGATTACGAGCAGCTTCTTTTTAAAACGGCATTTGCATTGGCGTTTGTAGGAGCGCTCAGGGTGGGGGAACTTGTGGCGTCAGCCAAAGATAAGGGCCGCAGTGGAATACAGTTAGAGCACGTCCGTTTGATGGACGGGGGGCTCCTGCTGTTTGTACCCAGGTCCAAGACGGACCAGGAGGGGGTGGGGGCATGGTTACCCCTAGAACGACAGGAGTTTGAGGATTGCTGCCCGGTGTTTTGTGTGGAGCAATACCTTAAGGTGAGGCCGGAGGGAGGGCAACTGCTCCTGATACATGAGGACGGTTTGGCCCTGTCGGTCTTTCAATTCCGCCAGGTACTGGCAAAAACGGCTAAACATGCAGGGCTGGATCCGAGCAGGATCGCCCCGCATTCTTTTAGAATAGGCGCAGCGACCAACGCAGCTCAAAAAGGAGTTGCGGTGGTGGAGATTAAGCGCTTGGGTAGATGGAAATCCTCCCAGTACAAACCTATATTAGACCGGGGAAAGGGCACTGCTAGAGCGCAGGCATGTTGAGGGTCAATATTCCAAGGAGGGGGTTTTTTCTTGGGGGACCCAGGCTGTGCAGGGGCATTTTGTTCATGGTGGTGTACTCTGTTTCATCAGGTGTTGAGAATGTGAAAGCGCCTCCGGTTCGTGTATGGATAGTAGGCCATTCATACATCCACTTGGCTCATCTCAGGGCGTTGCGATCGCCGGAGGGATAGCAACTTGGATTCCCAACGTCCAAGGCAAGCTTTCGGTGGTTAGGGCGCAGGGGATTGTCGTGGGCCGATTTGCCGGCACTCTTACAGGAGGCGCACAAAAGGTGGGGGCTGCCTAACATTTTAGTGCTGCACCTCGGGGGAAATGACCTGGGGGCATTGCCCGCGCTGGATTTGATCAAAAGAATGACAGCGGATGTGCAATGGATGCACACTTGGTTGCAGGGTGTGACTTTGGGGTGGTCAAATGTAGTTTCTCGACTGCACTGGCGGCACATTGTCACACAGAGGGCTGCATATAATGTGCGCAAGAAGGTGAACAGGGAGATGGGAAGAGCGGTCACGGGCATTGGGGGTTTCGTGGTTAGGCACGAAATGATAACAGCCGACAAAAGGGACCTATTTAGGCCAGATGGAGTACACCTTATGGACGTAGGGTTGGATATGTTCATAAGGGACGTCAGGGGAGCATTGTTGGGGGTTATTCGTTAATACAAGTGCTCATATGGTTGGTGGCAATCTGTTAAATCGTTATATTGTTATTGTTATGTTAGTTAAATTATGTTAATTACTGGGTTCCTGTTGGTTTGGTTTGGCGGCAAGAGTTCGCCTGGCTCTTGTGGCGGGTGGTCAATGCCCTGGGGAGCGGGCACAAGGAGAGAAGAGTGACGGTCCTGGAAAAGGGAGGGGTTATGCCTGCCAGGCGCCTGCCTGGGGGTCCTCTCCCTCGTAATGGGACCGAAGACCTCTGAACATCACAGCTCTCTCTGAGTGCCATGGGGCGTGACAGCTGGGTGTCACGCTGCAGGTATAGAAAGGGGCCTTGACCATCTGCTAGTAGGGGCTAGGTTAGGGTGAGATGCCGCCAACGTTTAGGATCCCGAACTTGTTGCCAAGTTTCGTTGATAGGTTGATCAAGTGCCTAAGGGTAATTTGAATGACGCTTAGGCACAAGTTAAAGCGTTTATTTAATAAACGTGAACCGTGACCGGTTCTTTCTCCCAAACAAGTGGTGTTGTGTCTTTTTTACTAGATAAGGTATTAGACAGTAAGAAGGATGGAATAGATGGTTTAAACCTTATGCCCGCTCTGACGCTCACCCTCTGAGTCTGAGTCACTGCTATCATTGCTTAGTATGTGTGCAGGAAAATGAAAAGGAGTCCTATCTGTTCTTGCAGTCTCAGATGGTCCTACCAGTGCTGCTGCAGCTGGTGAAATGTCACTTACAGCTCCTGCAGCCACTGGAACAGATGCAGCTACCGGGGATCCTGTGGAGCCATCGCTGCCTGTACCTGTAAGGGCGACAAAAAGGAGATGGGATCACCCAAGGCACTGGTAGCAGATCCACAATGTAACCCGCTTCAAGCTAGCCTACTCTCTCTAGCTGCAGTATCCATCACAACAGACGCACTGGCCACAGACCCCACTGGAAGTGCAACAGCAGCTGACCCACCAGGCACACTCCTATCAGAGACATTCTGAGCTGCGAGCCCCAAGTTTTGCATAGTCATAGCCCCATGCCCTATTATCCCTCCTGATAGCTGAGCACCAACCTCACTCAGGAGCCGTTGCTGGCAAAAACCCAACACCTGCATCACCACTGCCAAACACTTCTGCATCTATCCCAGCAGGCAACCCCACAGGTACTCCCCTGGCTTCCCTTTTCTATAACTCCCCCACAGACCCTCCAGCTAGAAACCCTGCATACCCTCCAGGAATTAACCTGCCTCCCCACACCTGCTTCCATGCTCTAGTCCTTAGCACCTGCGCCACCACATTTACCAGCATCCAGGCCTGATTGCCACTGCTGTCAGGCCTGGAAGCCCCCAACTCATCTGCCTGCCTTTTCACAGAAGGGGAGCTATGTAACTGACCAGGCCCAGCCCGATCCTTCCACCTGTCGTGCACAGCCCCTCCATGCACCCGGACTGCCGAACCAGAAATTACATCACATAATGCACCAGAAGTGACCACAAGAGGAGGACAAATGAGCCAGGAAAAGTGCAAAAGCACTTCCAACAGCCCCCATGACAGGCGCCATGGCCCCCAACTCCAGACCTGCAACTTTGCTCACTGCAGCCAAAATGGAGGGATTAGCAGAGAAGGCCTTTACCAGTGTAAGGATGGCAGCCAAGGCCTCTGCCGATAACAATCCTGCTGCCCCTGCTTCATCCAGTGCTTGCCCCCCCTCCCAAAGCTCACAATGCTTGACAGGCCCTCAGCCACCGGTCCTGACTGCTGTACAGAAGGCCCTGCCTGGGGAGCCCCTGCCAGGCCTACAACTAGGGACCACCCTGGTGATCCCTGGCCTTTTCGATTTCCCAGATAGCTGTCCAAGGGGGGGGGGGGGTGACAGGCCCACCAGTAGTAGGCAAGCCTTGTCAAAGAGGGCCCAAAACCCCTTCCTGAGTAGGAGGGACTACCTCCTCTTCATCTTAACGTATCTTTTCTCCAGCTGGCTGCACACGAGGAGAAAAACCTGCAGCATCTTCCCTGAGTCTAAGAGAAAGAAGATAGGATCTCCTAGAAGCTCCATGACAGCCGAACCCAGCAAAAATTGCCATCCACAGCTACAGTACGAAAGATGAAGAGGATAGAGCTCCCCAAGGTTAAATAGGTAAGCCAAGCTCCCACCCATAACAATGCAACATTGTAGCCATCACACCAAATCATACACAAGCATACCTGTATGAGTCAGGTCCTTAATACACTTCAGGCTGACAAGCACTCTTACACTTTCATTTTGGGGTCGATCACAATCTTTGTGATCTTGTTTATCAGCAGTTTACCGGATCACAATTTGTCATTTTTGTCATCAGATTTGTCCCAATCCAAACCGTAACACAATTTCTGATTTGAAATAAGAATTCACCTGTACTATGTATGGCCATTATAAACATTGGCAATCACAATCCACCAACCATAAGATTTGCAGTTTATACCAACAACAATATGGACACATCAAGATACTTTTGAATAATTCTATTATCTTGTGCATGTGCAGAACATTAACAAATGGCCACAAATGTCAATTTAGATGTACAGATAAATATATGGGCTAGATTCATTAAACTTTGTTCAGCACTATTGTGTAATCCAAAGGTAATGGGCTTAAAGGAACATTTTACTCTAAAATGTTCTTCCCTTTAATGTGTTAACAATGGTCAATTTTAACCGCTGGAGTATATTTAATTGTTTACAAACTGCTCCGTTACCTAGTATGCCTCTGCACTCACGCCAGTCCTATTCCTTAAAGAATCTGCTGACAGGCAGACTTGTAAAAGTGAAAAATCCTTTATTCTTTTTAAAACAATAGCAATAATCCAGTAAACATAAAGAATATATTTCATTGTGGACTGATTTTTTTTGCTGGATTATTGCTATGGTTTTAAGGTGAATAAAGGATTATCTACTTTTACAAGTCAGCCTGTCATCGGATTAATCCTTGGTGTGTTTGGCAGATCACACCACTTCTGGCACCATTGATCGCAGTCCTCTTGGGGATAAGTTGATTGTCTGTGCTGAAGAAACGCTGTATGGATTCCCTGAAAGTGGTGGTAAGTGCACCGGTTTTGTTTGTTTACCTTTATTTTGATTTTTTATATATCTGCTTTTGTCTCTGGAAACCACAAGCTTAACTGAAAAACATATGTTTAAATAAGTTATGTAAACAGGAGACAATAGCGCTAATTAATCTTCCAGTGAGGGCAGATAAGAAAGAAATGTTTGTACCTAAAATAGCTGGTTGTATTCTTCGAGCCTGACTTACGGCTAGATTACGAGTTGTGCGTTAGGCTTAAAAAGCAGCGTTAACAGGTCCTAACGCTGCTTTTTCCCTACCGCTGGTATTAAGAGTCTTGAAGGTTTAGGGTCACCGCACACTTCTTTGGCCTTACCGCAAAACGACTTACGTAAACTTTGTAAAGTCTTTTTTCTATGGAACTTCCATAGCGCTGATATTACAAGTCTGTCCTGGGAGGCCAAAAAGTGAGCGGTACACCCTAGCCTGTCAAGAGTCCTATCGCATCTAAAAGTCAGTAGTTAAGAGTTTTATGGTACAACGCCGTAGCATAAAACTCATAACTAAAGTGCTAAAAAGTACACTAACACCCATAAACTACCTATTAACCCCTAAACCGAGGCCCTCCCGCATCACAAACACTAAAATAAAATTATTAACCCCTAATCTGCTGCTCCGGACACGGCTGCCACCTACATTATATTTATGAACCCCTAATCTGCTGCCCCAACATCCCCAACACCTACATTATATTTATTAACCACTAATCTGCCGTCCCAAATGTCGCTGCCCCACCTACCTACACTTATTAACCCCTAATATGCCCCCCCAACGTCGCCGCCACTATAATAAACATATTAACCCCTAAACCGCCGCACTCCCGCCTTGCAAACATTATTTAAATATTATTAACCCCTAATCTGCCGTCCCTAACATCAACGCCACCTACCTACATTTTTTAACCCCTAATCTGCCGTCCCCAATGTCGCCGCCACTATATTAAAGTTATTAACCCCTAAATCTAAGTCTAACCCTAACACTCCCTAATTTAAATATAATTTAAATAAGTCTAAATAAAATTCCTATCATCAACTAAATTATTCCTATTTAAAACTAAATACTTACCTATAAAATAAACCCTAAGCTAACTACAATATAACTAATAGTTACATTGTATCTAGCTTAGGGTTTATTTTTATTTTACAGGCAAGTTTGTATTTATTTTAACTAGGTAGAATAGTTACTAAATAGTTATTAACTATTTAATAACTACCTAGCTAAAATAAATACAAAAGTACCTGTCAAATAAAACCTAACCTAAGTTACACTAACACCTAACACTACACTATAATTAAATACATTAACTAAATTAAATACAATTAAATTAAATTAGCTAAAGTACCAAAAAAAACACTAAATTACAGAAAATAATAAACAAATTACAAGATAATTAAACTAATTACAGCTAATCTAATAGCCCTATCAAGATAAAAAAATTCCCCCCAAAATAAAAAAAACCCTAGCCTAAACTAAACTACCAATAGCCCTTAAAAGGGACTTTTGCAGGGCATTTTTTTACCTGAAAAAAAAAATACAAACAACCCCCCCAACAGTAAAACCCACCACCCACACAACCAACCCCCCAAATAAAATACTAACTAAAAATACCTAAGCTCCCCATTGCTCCGAAAAGGGCATTTGGATAGGCATTGCCCTTAAAAGGGCAGTTAGATCTTTTGCGGCCCAAAGCCCTAACCAAAAAATAAAACCCACCCAATACACCCTTAACAAAACCTAACACTAACCCCATGAAGATCGACTTACCGGGAGAAGTCTTCATCTAAGCTGGGCCGAAGTCCTCAACAAAGCCGGGAGAAGTCTTCATCCAATCTGGGCGAAGTGGTCATCCAGACGGGCAGAAGTCTTCATCCAGACGGCATCTTCTATCTTCATCCATCAGGCATGGAGCGGGTCTATCTTCAAGACATCCGGCACGGAGCATCCTCTTCAATCGACGTCTTCCTACTAAATGACGGTTCCTTTAAGTGACGTCATCCAAGAGGGCATCCCTTAGATTCCGATTTGCTGATAGAATTCTAATCAGCCAATCTGAATTAAGGTAGAAAAAATCCTATTGGCTGATGCAATCAGCCAATAGGATTGAAGTTCAATCCTATTGGCTAATCCAATCAGCCAATAGGATTTAGTTCGCATTCTATTGGCTGATTGGAACAGCCAATAGAATGCAAGCTCAATCCTTTTACCCAATCGGAATCTAAGGGATGCCATCTTTGATGACGTCACTTAAAGGTACCTTCATTCAGTAAGAAGACTCCGGATGAAGAGGATGCTCCGAGTCGGATGTCTTGAAGATGGACCCGCTCCGCATCGGATGGATGAAAATAGAAGATGCCGTCTGGATGGAGACTTCTGCCCGTCTGGAGGACCACTTCGCCCGGCTTGAATAAAGACTTCTCCCGGCTTCATTGAGGACTTCAGCCCGGATTGGATGCAGACGTCTCCTGGTAAGTTGATCTTCAGGGGCTTAGGGTTAGGTTTTTTAAGGGTGTATTGGGTGGGTTTTATTTTTTAGATTAGGTACTTTGGGCTGGAATAGAACTAACTGCCCTAAGGGCATTGCCTATCCAAATGCCCTTTTCAGGGCAATGGGGAGCTTAGTTTTTTTTAGATAATATTTTATTTGGGGGGTTGGTTGTGTGGGTGGTGGGTTTTCCTGTTGGGGGGGTTGTTTGTATTTTTTTTTCAGATAAAAGAGCTGATTACTTTGGGGCAATGCCCTGCAAAAGGCCCTTTTAATGGCTATTGGTAGATTAGTTTAGGCTAGGGTTTTTTAATTTTGGGGGGGGCTTTTTTATTTTAATAGGGCTATTAGATTTGGTGTAATTAGTTTAAATATCTTTAATTTGTTTATTATTGTCTGTAATTTAGTGGGGGGGAGGGGTTTGTACTTTAGCTAATTTAATTTAGGTAATTGTATTTAATTTAGTTAATTTTTTTAATTATAGTGTAGTGTTAGGTGTTATTGTAACTTAGGTTAGGTTTTATTTTACAGGTCAATTTGTATTTAGTTTAGCTAGGTAGTTATTAAATAGTTAATAACTACTTAATAACTATTCTACCTAGTTAAAATAAATACAAACTTGCCTGTAAAATAAAAAATAAACTCTAAACTAGATACAATGTAACTATTAGTTATTGTAGCTATCTTAGGGTTTATTTTATAGGTAAGTATTTCGTTTTAAATAGAAATAATTTAGTTAATGATAGTAATTTTATTTAGATTTATTTAAATTATATTTAAATTAGGGGATGTTAGGATTAGGATTAGATTTAGGTTTATGGGTTAATAACTTTAATATAGCGGCAGCGACGTTGGGGGTGGCAGATTAGGGGTTAATAAATGTAGGTAAGTGGCGGAGATGTTAGGGACGGCAGATTAGGGGTTAATAAATAGTATATAGGTGTCGGCGATGTTGGGGACAGCAGATTAGGGGTTAATACATATAATGTAGGTTGGCGGCTGTGTCCGGAGCGGCAGATTAGGGGTTAATAAGAATAATGTAGGTGTCGGCGATGTCGGGAGCGGCAGATTAGGGGTTAATAAGTGTAAGATTAGGGGTGTTTAGACTCGGGGTTCATGTTAGGGTGTTAAGTGTAGACATAACTTTTATTTCCCCATAGGAATCAATGGGGCTGCATTAAGAAGTTTTACGCTGCTTTTTTGCAGGTGTTAGACTTTTTTTCAGCCGGCTCTCCCCGTTGATTCCTATGGGGAAATCGTGCACTGCCACATACGACCAGCTCACCGCTGACTTAAGCAGCGCTGGTGTTGTAGTGCTGTAATGAGCAAAATTTTGCTCAACGCTCACTTCTTGTCTTTTAACGACGGGTTTCTGAAAAACTCATAATACCAGCGCTGTAGGTAAGTGAGCTGTGAGGGAAAGCTGCTTGTTAGCACCGCACAGCCTCTAATGCAAAACTTGTAATCTAGGTGTTAGCATTTCAGTACCTAAGGATTACATTTTTATACAAAGCTAACATTAGCAGATCTGCTTTACCTGCAGGCTCAGCCCTATTTATGGGTATGTTCTTGAGATTAACAGGTGATGGATTTAATAATCAAAACCAACTATTTGAAATATAGAAATAAATATAAAGGAACAATCTCCCATACATTTGATATTCTGCAGTATGTATGACAAGACATCTGGAACACATTAAGGGGAAACAACTTTTATAGTAAGTATCACTTTAACAGATTTGTAAATGTATTTTATAAGTGATATCTTTTACAGCAAACAAGATCTGAAGGAAATGCGAGAAAATGGAAATCATAACCGCAACAATTATGTTTGGTTTTATTTCATATTCACATTTTCTCATTGTAAATTACAGTAATTTAGTGTTATTAAATGGGATTTCTATCAGCAATGACATATTTGTGATTGAGATTTAACCGTTTGCTGTTTCATCTGGTTTACTGGCAACTAAGATCTTTTGCACAGGCTTTAACAGTAAACAGAAGTTCCAAAAATCACGCGGATTTGGTATCCTATATACGGCGTAAGCTAGAAGTTACGCGCGTAGATTTCTGGCGTCGCCCGTAGTTTTTTGGCCCATAGACTGACATACAAAACACGCGCAATTTGCTATCCAATATACGGCGTAAGGACTTACGCGCGCAGATTTTACAAAATCTACGCCATTCTCAGCTCGCCACAAATTGAAGGCGCAGGTACCCTTGCACTGACTTAGAAACCAACGTAACTCTCAGAAGGCCTAACAAATGCATGCCTAACAATATACATAGCAGCAGCTTGTTCACAAATAGTTAACCTCTTAAAAGCATTTATTATTCCTGCCCCTGCAAGTGTGTCAAACCAATCACAAACAGCACAACCTCTCACCTGCAGACTTAAAACACCTGCAAATGCACACCCTCATTAGCCACCATGTTTCCCTTGCAGTATATTGCATTTAGAGTCAGACAGCGTCGTGGGGCACAAGGGGTGCTTGAACCCCTACAAGCCCCTGTTTTGGATGGTATCCCTGCTGCTGAGGTCCCTGGTCATGGTGCTGTAGCTGTCCCTGCTCCAGCTGCTGCTGCTGCCCTCCCTGCTCCTCCTGCTGTTGTCCCTGTTCCTGGTGCTCCCCATGCTGCTGTTGCTGCAGCTGCCCATAGGCCAGCAGGGCCTATAAGACGAAGGCATCAGCAGAGGGGAAGAGCACCAAGGGTACACAGGGTTAGGGTCACCCTGTTTGGGATGACAGAAGTGGAGGTCAGGGAAAAATATCGCTTGACATCTGCAAGCCTCATTAACCTATATGAGGTGTTGAAGGATGAAATTGACCCTCAAGCGTATAGGAACCGAGCTCTGACTGGTATGCAGAAGCTGTTGTGTGTTGTACACTTCCTGGCAACTGGCTCATACCAGTCAACAGAGGGGCTTGTGTCTGGCCTAGCGCAGTCAACCTTCTCCAGGATTCTAGGGGAGGTTCTGACTGCTCTAGATAACCAGACACAACGATACATTCATTTCCCCCATACCCCCCAGGAATGGAACCTTCTTAAACAAGGCTTCTATCGACTGGGGGGTATTCCTAATGTCATGGGGGCAATTGATTGCACACATGTGCGTATTGTGGCCCCACATGAGCATGAATATGTCATAAACATTATAATAATACCTTTTTGGTCCATTTCAACACAGGTATTATTATATGTTTTACCAATATTACTGTACTAAAACACAACTCACATGGATGTGGATGACAATTAGATAGTAAATAACAGAGGACAAGATTTTCAATGAAATTGAATAATATTTTTTTTTTTTTAGGCCTCTTAGATGAGGGGCCTGGTGTGGGTCTTCTGCCTCTCCTGGGTTGTGTGGATCCAGTAGGAGTGCTGGTCACAGAGGAGATACTTGATGCCATGTCCTGCTGTTGGGTGAAATGCTCCACCAAAGCCCCCAACAGTTGGTTCTGTTCCCTCCATCTTTGGTCACTTTGGATTTGCATGTCCGATATTACACGCAGCATTTGGTTTTGATTTTGGACCATAGCTGATACAGATGCTGCCATGTCCCTTTGCAGCTCATTCGACCTCTGTTGCAAACGGTGTTGGCTTCTATGGAACCTGTGTTGTTCCCTCTGCATTTTTTGACACGTTTCCGTTAGAGTCTCACAGGTCAATGTTTGCCTCCTCTGTAGTGAGATATATTCATCACCCATGGCAGAACTCAATTGATCCATGGGCTCTTCAGCAGCAGGGACAATAGGCACTCTTTCAATTACGTGTTCCTCAGCTGGAGGTGCCGGAACAACAACCTCAGTTGGAGGTGCCGGAACAATAACTTCAGTTGGAGGTGCCGGAACAATAACCTCAGTTGGAGGTGCCAGAACAATAACTTCAGTTGGAGGTGCCGGAACAATAACCTCAGTTGGAGGTGCCAGAACAACAACCTCAGTTGGAGGTGCCGGAACAATAACCTCAGTTGGAGGTGCCAGAACAACAACCTCAGTTGGAGGTGCCGGAACAATAACCTCAGTTGGAGGTGCCGGAACAATAACCTCAGTTGGAGGTGCCGGAACAAAAACAGCAGCTGGAGGTGCAGGAATAACAACTTCAGTTGGAGGTGCCGGAACAAAAACAGCAGCTGGACGTGCAGGAACAGATATCTCAGCTGGAGGTGCAGCCACAGGAATATGAGCTGGAGGTGCAGGGCGATGGATTACAGTTGGTGGAGCCCTTCCAACTGAAGATGATGGTCCAGATGTCGGGATGGACCGATAGTCCCAATGGCCGCTGGTGTGCATCCACTCAGCCTGCTGGTATACTCCTGTAGTGCCATGATATTCTTGGGGGGGGGGTAAATACATCTACCCTTCGGGGCTGGCGGGGCTCCCCCTCCAAGCCAAAGGAATATTCCTCGTGCCAGGGCTCCTGCCAGGTATCCTCCTCTAATGCAGGTGGCATGATATGTGGATTTTCTATTGACGCAGTCCAAGCCATGTCATGCCTGGCATACTCCTGCTGTCTTATCTGTACCGGTGGTTGAGGTGGACATATATTTTGAACCGGTGTTGGGGGATTCATGGGCGTAGGCACCCTGGTGACTGGAGGTTCTGTGGAGGAGTCAAATGATGAGAGGGATTAGTACAGTCACATATCTATCCATGTGGGCATACAATTTACATGCTAGGGCCTATCCACATTCTCATGTCAAACTCTATAACATGCATGTGCACATTGAGATTTGTGATATGAGGGTTTGTAATATGCTAATTATACATGTATGTGTTTCATACAATAGTTCTGTGTACATGTCAGTGATGGAGAAAATGTGTTCTTTAAGTGACACTATGGTTGTGATGACTATGGTGTCCATTTACTGAAAGGTCTACATGTGGCTTGTGGCCTGTGTTACTCTGAGACATGTTAGTATTTCACTATTCTACCTCATATCCTGATTTTCAATGTGTTAAGTAGCATTAAATGGACATGCAAACCATATTTATTATTTCATGATTCAGCTAGCCAAGCATGGAATTTTAAAAAACTTGTAATTTACTTCCAGTAGCTAATATGCTTCATTATCTTGATATTCTTAGCTGAAATGCATTTCTAGATAGGCTCAGAAGCTGCTGATTGGTGGCTGTACATCAATGCCTCGTGTGATTGCCTCACCCATGTGCATTGATATTTAATAAACTAAGATTTTCAAAATAATAATTAAAAATAGATAATGGAAGTAAATTTTGATGTTGTTTAAAACTGTATTCTCTATCTGAAAAATGAAATAAATTCTTTGTGTTTCATGTCCCTTTAATGTTAAATCTCATTGTATATTTAGTTGTTAGTAATCAAAATACCATGATCCTCATTGTGTACATGAATGTGTGACAATATAGGATGTTATAACTCAAATACATATTATACTAGTGTGTGGGATGTTACTCACCAGCATGCTGTCCTGATGTTGCAGTCCCTGAGTCACGAGCCCCTGGAAGTCCACGGACTGCTGTGAGGCTCAGGGACCTACGAATGAGCTCCTGCCACTCATTGTATTCGGCCTCATAGTGAGGCCCACCTCCTGTTGCCCTCTGGGAGATTGCTTCCTGGCCCATCCTCTCCTTGACTCTCCTCTTGCAATCATTCCATCTCCTCTGTTGGGACACACCATTGACGGCCTCCACCACCTTCTGCCAAGCATCTTTACGCCTCCGGGCAACTCCTTTGCCCTTCTCTTGTCCAAAGAGGGCATTATGGTTCTCCAGGACAGCCTGGACTAGAGCGAGGTTTTCGGCAAAACTGAAATTGGGACACCTCATACGCTCCTCGTCCTGGGCTGCCTGGCTCCCTCCCTGGGATGTCCCTGGTGTGGGTTCCTCCCTATCCTCTCCCTCCTCCCCCCTTCTATCCCCATGTGCACCCTCTATCCCTCTTCTCAGTGTGCCTGGCCTTTGGGCAACCCCACTCCCATCCTCCCTTCTGGCTCTCCCTCTCCCCACTCCGCTCACTCCCTGACGGGGACCCTGCTGCTCCTCCTGTACATAATCCTCTCCCTGCGACTCCCCTTCCCTCCTCCCCCCAGCCCTATCTCTCCCTGACATCCTCACACTACACACACTCACACACTCACACTCACTCCCACTTCAATCACACACAATCACAACCAGACACTCAGCCTTTCAAACTGTAAAAGATAAATAAAAAGTGTTGGGTGTTATAAAAAAAAAGTGTTGTGTATTTTGTATATGTGTGTATGCAAAATGTGTGCAATATGAAAAAAAGTGTAAGTAAATGTACTGGCTTAACAATCCAACCAACAATCCGACCTAACTAACTTGATGAAATGCTCCTTTCTCACTACTCTTACCACTAATCTCTATACTCGCTGTAGTGTGCTGTAGCTCCAAGAACCAACCAAACACACTAAAGAAATGGCGGCTGCGTAGGTGTTTAAGTATGATTTTTGAATCTCGTCATTACGTGGCACATCTCTTAGAACTGGCGTTATTTTTTACGAGTCGTAGGCTAATTTGCATAAAACTTTATTATTTATTGAGACTTTACGTGAACAAAAAACAGGCGCAAGTACTTGCGACGACTAAAAGGTGTATTTGCGCACATTTTGCCTGCTCGTCGGTTTTTCTCACTTACGCCAGTTTAGCATCTGACGGCGGTGAATATTGGATAGCTCGAGTTGCGAGCTGAAACTGCGGGCGACGCGGGTTACCTCGCTTGCGCCGAAAACTACGACCTATATCGGATCGCGCCCCTTGAACCCTGAGTCGCCACCTTCTTACAGTAATAGAAATTTGGCATAGACAAACTTCAGAAAAATTGTAATCACTTTGTTAATGGAAAAAAGTATGTTCCCCTTAGTTTCATGGCTGATAAAAACTCTTACTTAACTTAATAAACACACCAACACAGAGTCGGGTTAAGACAGCTAGGTCACTTTTATTATAAATGGCAACATAAATAACTTTAAACGTAGAAGTATTTTGCCTGGCAGCAAATGGGACCCTATAGACTTTGAATCCATGCTAAACTGGTTAGGACCCAGGCTGCTTGCTTGGCGGAGCCTAGCTAACAGGCCTATGTTGGAACAATGGTTGTTCTATCTGAGATCTGCGGCTTATCGCACAGCAGGAGGAACACCCCCAGGCCCGGACCAGGGAACATGGCTCCCTCCTGAATAGCCATCACTCGCATTTTAGGAAATAGCCCGGGACCAGACCACAAGAAACCCGACCCGCTTATAAATTTGGGTCTTGCCGCCAACCAGAAGGAAACTATACTACAAGTAACAAAGCCCTTTCAATAGTACCCAAAAACAAATCCAGACTGGCGTCAGCTAAGTCAACTCAATCAGAGAGGTAAAGGCTTATGTTCCCTCCTATGATTTTGCCATGAGAAATAACAAACCCAGAAAGAGACCTAAAGGCTTTTCCCACCTCTCTGTTACTCTTCTTACGAAGACCAAACACAGCCCTGTGGCATAGCATGTGTCTCCATTGCGACCTATGAACAATATTAGACCCACCGATCACAACACCAGGCAACCACGCACACACCCACTTAATGTTGGCTATGATGATTTTAATCAGATCCAAAGCTGAGACCAATTCTAGATCGTTGACTTCCAAATTTATAGCTATCACATTTGGTCTGCCCCAACGTCTATGGGCATCTTGAAGCAAAGACAGGAGATCTGCCCGTCATAGACCCTTGCAACCTAGCCAGCACAATGGTGCTCTGGATGGATACATTCCCAGCTGTCCTCCCTCAGTGGCTGCCAGTACTCTATAAGATGCCCAGTGAATGAACAAGTGTCCCACAATCCAAATTCTCATGGAATAAAGGTTGGATCCTAAAAAAAACAACCAACTGTTAGGAAGAGAAACAAAATAGAAAACAAAGCCCTGTCAAGAAAGGCAACATACACCACACTCACATACAGAACTCACTCAGTGTCACTCTCTAGCTTTAAATTAGGGTTGTTGAACTTATGTATATATGTGTTTTTTGTAAGCAGAGATTTAGAGTAAGGAAAATATAGTTGTAAATACCTTCCATATAAACCTCTGCTTAATTAATATACATCAAAAGCTGAAATAATGCTGAAACAACTTAATATGTTATACAGAAATCAAATTAGAATAAATCTACATCAAAGAGGAAAGGCTAAGTATTGACAGAGTAGGATTAATTACCCAAGTGGTGAACAGTAATATTGTAGGATCAAGTAACAGAGCTTGCTAGGAGACAGGTGATTACTAATTGTTAAAGAGCACAGAGGTTGCAAAGGTTATATGACAATATAGCAATTGTAGGATATGATTGCAAACAGTCAGTAAGTAATACTTTTAGTAGAACTTCTGTAAATAGTTACCAGTGGTTTAAGTAGCTGCGCACATTGAGCGCATACATGAGGTGAACAGCTAATAAGCTGTGAGCACAGGCAAATGAGAGAGACACAATCTGAAGTAAAACAAATAACAATACTACCTTGAGCATTGCGCAGACACTTTAGAGAATAGGTAGTACTTGCACAGAGATACTTCCAGCATGTGAGTGGCATATGAAGATTGAGGAGAGGATTCACAGTCACAGAGACTCAGAGAGATCCAAGAGGTGTGTCAGGGAACTAGTCAATAACCAATCAATTAGGATGGTGCAGCTGATATTTATTAATTGGAGAGGTGGTGTGCACAAGGTAAGATGAATTCAGGTTAAAGGGCCAGAGGAATAGTGGATGTTAAAGGGGAGGAAAATATATGACACTCAGACACCAAAGGGTGCACGTACAACCTGTATCTCTGCGAATACCATTGCCCTAAATCATAATCTGCTCAGCCATACTCATAGCTGCACCCACTCTAAAATAATGAGGGTCAATTTTCTTTGGATCTAAGCCTGCCTCTTTAGCTGACCAACAAAGTATCCTGCAAAATTGGCACCTAAATGAGACTGTAGCATCTTAATGTTTAAGAAACTGACCAGGGGAGGACCCACATAACCTAAGATAATCAACCAAAATTGACCCCAAGCAAATAGAGCTGTCAACTGCAGCTTGAAAAGTGAACCAAGTCCCCCGTGACTCCTGGTCTTAGAATGAGGGATTAGCAACAGAACCGAACCATCCAGAAACCTAACATGTTCCATCTGCACACCCTTACCAGACACTTCATAGGCTGGTGCCCCAGCTACCCTAGGCAAAGAGCTCCATGAAAAGCTAGTGCAAATGCCACCCTGAACAATGCCACCTCATAACAGATCTACTAACAGACTTGAGCACTTGCATAAAGAGGTTCAAACAGAGCACAGTACTAGGATCCCTAGTGTAAGAGCACCGCACCTCAGCCCTGAGACCAACACTTCAGGACCTGTCTAACTAAAAAATTATTAGAATAATCAGGCCACCTATACAGCTTACCAAAAAATTAATGTGCTGATAAGCTCCTTGTACCGCTCCTCCAAGGGAAACACCTCCACTGACACAAAATTGCTCCCACTCACTCCTTTGTTGTCAATACAACCTTTAGGTGGATGGGGCCAAAGAGGCTTGAATCAGGGGCAAAAGGGATCTCCAGGAACCGCCAAGTGCCAGAGAAAAGATGGACAAGGGACACCATCAGACTGAGCCAACTGCTTAAATCTGTCCCACTAAAAGCAGTACAAAGCATCTGCCAGAACATTCTTGGTGCCAGGCATATGCCAAGGCCAGAAATCAATATTAAACTCAAGGCAACACAACACCAAATATCTCACAACGTTAGGGGAGGAAGGGGACAGAAGCTTAACAGCATGGACCACATTTAAATTATCAGTCCAAAACACCACTGCACGGTCACAGAAGCAATCACGCCACAATTTCACTGCCACAAAGATAGTAAATAATTCTAAAAAACACAGATTCCTTTCAACTGACCATTGTTTGGCACTCCAACAACCATCCAGGTAAGCACTATACCAGTGAAACCCTGAAACATGATTAAACAGGCCACATGCACACACCATTGTAATTTACCAAGAACCACACCAATACAGCTAAATCATCACAAACCTCTGCAGGTATATGCAACCTACACTTACATTGCCTGCCCCCTCTTAAATGAAACTCAAACCTCTTGTTGAAAACCTGTCCATGGGAATCACTCTCCTGGCAAAATTCAACAGTCCCAGCAACAACTGAATCTCATGAATTTAAATTTATTCAAAAGCACACATCTCCATCACCACACTTAGCGTGCAATCTACCTTCTTCTTAGGCAAGCGACATAGTATGGCTACTGAATCTACTTTGATGCCTATAAAAGACATGTACAGGGACCCTGCATTTTGTCCCCTGCAAACCATGTGTGTGGTGAAAAACAACAAAGTGATGAGCTGCACCAGGGTACTTGTTAAAAACTTTTATTGTCGGTCACAAAAACTTCCTTCCAGAAGTATCATTTCACAACAATACAGGACATTGTGATGTGTATATAAGTCACCCAAGGAGCTTATTGCTGACGCGTTTCAGCCTGTACCGGCCGTAATCGTAGCATAATGCTCATAATCCCAATTCACCTTTAAATCCCTTGTGCTAAATTGTGATTGGATAAAACCATTATCCTGGGCGGTTTCTAGGAACACACCTGTTGTGTATATACATCAATATAAAGTACTATTCCTATGTATTTTATAAACAATGATAAGTAATAAAAACATTATACATTCGCTTATACTCAGATGAACTCTTGGTTGGGACTAAAAATGTTTTGCAGCCTTAATCTTATGGTTCTAGCTGTTTGTTTTTGTATTACCATTTTGAGACCATATATGTATTTCTTTTTTTTTTTTTTTTTTTTTGAAAATTTTTTATTAACAGAAATCAAACAATTACAGTTGTAAAACAGTAATGCAATTCAGGTCTCAGTTAATTCACAGGCAATAGATTAACAATAATGTTCTAGTCCTTCAAAACTAGGCTAACTTACAGAGGTGGTATTCTTAAACAGGTTGGTGATTAAGGCATTCTAAGTTCTTTTCTTTTTTACAGCATTCAAATATTCTTCCCATAGAAACACAATAGAATAATATTCCTCCAGTTTGTTCACTAAACCATAGTGGTATTTCTCTAGGGATAATGTTAATGTGATGGAGTCTATCCATTCCTCTCTAGATGGAACATCAGTACTTTTCCATCGTCTTGGAATTAACTGTTTAGCACAATTCAGCATCATATTCAGTATTACCGCTCTGAGCCTGCATCTAATCTTGGTTGGCTTATGAAATAAACACGTCTGTGGGTCTAGGGATATGTCATAGTGTGTGGCTTTGCGGATCTCAGAGGTCACCATTCTCCAAAATTCCTGTATTTTTGGACAGTGCCACCACACGTGAAGCAGTGTACCTGTCTGGCCGCAATTTCTCCAGCATAAGGCTTGGGTGTTAGGGTAGATCAGGGATAACCTATGTGGTGTCAAATACCATCTACTTAGTAACTTCATGTTTGTCTCCCTGAATTTCATAGATGTGGTGGAAGAGTTCATGTGTTTAATTATGGTGAGCCAATCCTTTTCTGTAAGAGGGGAGTTAAAATCTTTCTCCCACTTCTCTGTATATGATGGTAGCTTGCGTGAGTGATAACTTAATAGTTGTTGGTAGGTCATAGAGAGGTGGCCCTTAGTCGCCACTTGTGAGAAGCATATATTTTCAAACGGTGTACGTGTTCTAAGAATTTGCTGTTTGTCAGGGTGTGTGTTGATATAGTGTTGAAGTTGGAAAAACTTATACCATTGTTGGAAGTGATCAATATTCAATTCTAGTAGCTCTTCTTTTGTACATAGGGACTGCCCCCTTAAAACCTTACTAAATGGAATTAGAGTGTGGATCGTGCTGTCGGTTGTACCAATACTTTTGTACTTTATTTGAAAGACAGGATTAGTGATAGTTGGGGATAAGGGGGATGGAACGGATGATATAGAAGGGAAATGTTTGAGAACATAGTGCCATGATTTAAAGGTTTCCCTTGTGAGTGAAGATATTGACGTAGTACATGTTTGTTCGGTAGGGGGTATCCAGCAGGCGCTACCAAGATTGGGGAAAGAGGCTAGTGAGTGTTCTAGTGCAATCCATTCCTTATTTATCCCATTTTTGCACCAATCAATGATACGTACCAGCTGTGTTGCTAATCTATAGAGTGCTATGTTTGGGGCCCCTAATCCCCCTCTATCTTTAGGCATATACAACGTGTGCATTGGAACCCTTATCATATGTTCAGACCAGATAAAGGAGTTGAGAGCCTTTTGTAAAGAGCGTATATATGAGTCCGGAAGTTGTATGGGGAGGGCTTGGAAAGTGTATAGTATCTTGGGGAGTACCATCATTTTTATTGAGTTTATACGACCTATCCAAGATATACTTTTATGTTTCCACTCATGTAGTTCCTTTTTAAGTTTTTGCAGTAGTGGGAGATAGTTTAATGAAAATACTAATGATTTGTTTTCAGGGATTTGAACACCTAAATATTTAATTGATTTAGTGTTATGATGATACCCAAAGTCTGTTTGTATCTTGTCTACCAAATTAGAGGGGTTGTAAAAGCTGATGAATTCTGACTTAGTTTCATTAACTTTGAAGTAAGAATACCTGCTATAGTTTGAGAGCTCTGACGATATCGCCTTAAGGGAGGTGGCAGGGGATGTTAATGTGAGCATGACATCATCGGCATATAATGCCATTTTATAGTGATTGCCTTGGACCTCAATTCCTTTTATCTCTGAGTTCTGCCTAATTTTGGATGCCAAAATCTCCATTGCCAGAACAAACAGCAAAGGCGAGAGAGGGCAGCCCTGTCTCGTACCATTGGCAATAGTTATTGGGGGAGTTAGGGAATCGTTTAGTCTAATTCTAGCTGAGGGGGAATTATACAATGCAAATATTTTTTCAACTATTGTTTGTCCAAATCCAAATTTATATAAAGTTGCCTTTAAGAACCTCCAATTTAGTCTATCGAAAGCCTTTTCGGCATCTATTGATAGAAATATAGTAGGTATCTCATTAACTGTGACATAGTCGAGAAGGTTAAGTAGCTTTATTGTATTGTCCCTAGCTTCCCGGGAGGGAGTAAAGCCTGCTTGGTTGACATGTATTAGTGTAGGGAGAAATTTATTAATACGGGAGGCAATAATCTTAGCGTAAAGCTTTATATCTGTATTAATTAAGGAGATAGGGCGGAAGTTTGATGGGGTTGTAGGGGGCTTATCAGGTTTAGGTAGTACTGTTATATGAGCCTCAACCATGTTTTTAGAAAATGGATTCCCCTCCCCCACCTCATTAAAAAGTTGGAGAAGAAAAGGGGACAAAATATCTTTAAAGAATTGATAGTAATTCACTGAAAAGCCGTCTGGGCCTGGGCTTTTACCCTTATTCATTTCCTTAAGTCCTCTAATAATTTCTTGATGGGTAATGGGTGAATCTAACTCAGCTCTCTGTTCGGGAGTCAGGGAAGGCAGGACACAGTTCTGTAGGTAATGTTCTAACTCTGAGTCTTCAATGGGCTTAGCGGTGGTAGGAGCTATATTATATAATTTAAGGTAGTATTCCCGGAATTGTGCACCTATCTCCGGGGTAGTTTGCACCTTTTGTTTTTGAGGGGTGATCAAATGGTGGATATATGATTTTAGTTTTCTCTTTTTAAGAGCTCTGGCCAATAATTTCCCTGCCCTATCACCTTCATAGAAAAATTTTTGTTTAACTTTATGAGTGATAGCTTGTTGTTCTTGGGCTAGGAGAGATTTCAATTGATTTCTAGTGCGCATTAAATCTTGTAATACTTGTGGGTCGGTAGGTGTTTTCTTGTGTTGTAGGTCTAATTTAGATAGTGATTCAGCCAATTCGGTGTATCTTAAGCGGGCTCTTTTCTTATTTTGTGCCCTAATTTTTATGAACTCCCCTCTCATATAGCACTTATGTGTTTCCCACAAAGTGGAGATTTCAATATCAGGGGTGTTATTGATAGTAAAAAATTCTTGCAGGGAGCGTGTCAAGGCCTCTGTGTGCTCAGTCTTGTGTAATATTGCATCGTCCAACTTCCATATGAATTCAGAATTCCTGGAGTTGGGCCAGTTTAGAGAGAGTAATACAGCAGAGTGATCAGACCATGTGGTGGCTTTGATCTGGGAGTTTGAAAGGTGAGGGAGACCTACTTGGTTTACAAAAAAATAATCTAATCTGCTGTACATTTTTGTGGGGGCTGAGAAGAATGTGTAATCGATCTTGTCCTCATGGAAATATCTCCAGGAGTCATAAAGATTGTGTTCCCTTATATTTTTCCACAAAAATTGTGCGGTTTTCTTAGAAACGCAGACGTTGATATTTGAACTATCTTTTAGTGGTTGGAGAGGGAAGTTAAAGTCTCCCCCCAGGATGACAATACCTTTGGCCATATCTACTAGTTTCTGAAACATTTTACGAAAAAATGGGATGTGTTGAACATTTGGGGCATAGATGTTAATTAATGAGACTGGGGTTCCATATAGAAGTCCAAAGACTCCCAGAAACCGTCCTTCAGTATCTTTGGTGGTTTGTATGTGATGGAAGGCTGTGTTCCTATGGAATAAAATGCTAACCCCCCTTTTTTTTTGTAGATCAGAACTGTGGTAGTGTTGGGTAAAGTGGGAGCCTAGATATTTAGGTTCTTTGTGCCTTTTGAAATGTGTCTCCTGTAGAAACAAAATATCTGCTTTTCTCCTAGATAAGTCAAGCAATGCCATTGAACGCTTGTTAGGTGAATTAAATCCCCTAACATTTTGTGAGATTATTTGTAGTGTGTGTGTCATAGTAACATATGTCTAACATCATACCTGTCATCTGAAATCCTACCAGAATTGAAATCTTGTAAATACCAATAACCTGCTTTCCTTTGAATGTACATGAAATATGAAAAAATGGGACCTGCATTGAAAACGTAATTAAAAAAAAATACAAGTATAAATAAAAACACATGTCTTAACAGTAAACATCTAATAATTAGCATCAATTTTCTAATAACACAAACTCAGGGGTATCCTAGAGAAACCGCGAGTATTCTTATCATAATTACTATAATTAAGTAACACCAGAGAACTTAAATTGTGCCACCTAGGTGGCCAACAGGAATGTCCTTGAGTTAGTCCTGAAACAAAGTGTCTCTATAAAATTATAGAAATCTTCGCCTTAAGGCGATAAACAGAGTCATGGAATTATAGCACACATAAAATAACTTTACTCACGAATCCGAACAGTCATATTCACAGAGATTCTGGTTCTGAGTCCTCTTCATCCTTGGAAGAGGCTGGGGACCCCGACTCCCTTTGCTGTGAGGGTGAAGCAGTAGATTTCTGTGCTTGTGAGAGTCTACCTTTTTTTTTGGTTGAATAGTGTTCCATGTTTCTTTTTTCTTCTGCGCTTGAGATTTTGCACTCTCCGACGGGCATTCCTGTTGAGTGGATGGTATAGGGGGAGGATCTAAGTCCAATAATTTACAAAACTGTGGTATTTCTTGTGGACTTGCACAGTGGACCCATCTGTTATTATGAATAACCATGAGTTGAAATGGAAATCCCCATCTATACGGGATCCTCTTATTTCTAAGGATAGTTGTGACTGGAGAAAGTTCTTTTCTACGTTGTAGAGTACGGACTGCCAGATCTGCGTAGAATTGTAAGACAACACCGCGAAACCTAACGGGTTGTTTTTTCCTCGACGCTGCCATAAGGTTTTCCTTTTCCTGGAAATTTTTGAATTTAATGATGATGTCTCTAGGGGGCGCTGTATCAGGTGGTTTGGGCCTTAACGCCCTATGTGCCCTCACCCATTGTATGGTAGCTGCATTAGGGTCATCTAACAAATGTTGAAATAAAGCTGGTAGATACACTGGGAGGTCCTTGGGGAGAACTGATTCTGGGGCACCTCTTATTCTTATGTTTTTCCGTCTATTCCTATTTTCCATGTCCTCCATTTTATCCTGCAGCGCCACTATCTGTTCTGCTTGCTGTTCAATTGTTTCTTGTATGGTTGTCACCTCTGTTTTAATCATATCTTGGTTATCTTCTAGAGCTTCCACCCTAAAGCCTACAGTATGTAAATCTTGCTTTAGTTCCATCAGCTCTTCTCTGATACATGTTCTTACTATTTTAGCAATGTCCTGTGTAGAAGCCAGAGAGGAGAGGATATGTGTGGGTATCTGAGTATGCTCCTCATTCGATGCTTCTGGGGAATCTTGTGAAGGGGCTGTGAGGTGCGGGGATACCACAGTTGTTTTAAGGCTTTCCAATTCCTTCCTCTCTGATGGGCTAAAGAATGAGGTGACTGAATGTCCTTTAGTTTGTTGTGGTTTAATTGTTTTAACCGGTTTAACATTTCTCTTAGTAGTCATGATATGGCAGTTTGTGATATATGGTTGATTACAAATGTTTCCCTTCTCTAGTATTGTAAAGCCAAACTGTTATTATTGCACAGGGTTTTGCTTGTGCTAAAGTTTCTGGTTTCTTTTAGTGGGTGAAAAAAGACAATGGGGAGAGCAGAAAAACTCCAGCACTGTGTCTAGTTGCTTGTGGTAATCAGGCATTCACTGTACTAGGCTGTCTCCTTCCAGTAATTTAGTTCACAGTCCCCAGCATTCCTCCGACCTTTCCTTACACTTTTTTAAAGTTTTCTTGGGCATAGGACTTACCCCAGCTAGGTCTATTCTGTGCGGATTAGAGGATCTCCTGTAAATGCTGCGCCACTCGATTTCCAAGATGGCCGCCGGACTGTGCTTTCACAAATCTGTAAAAGTGAGTTAAAGTGCTTATTTTTGTCCTTTAATCTCCGGAGTGACACCGGAGTGTTCCCTGAAGATTCCCAGATCTATTCCATCTAGTTAAGTAGTAATAGGTTCGGATGAACCTACTGTAGGTCCGGTGTTTTGCGGCTCTCAGCAAGGAGCTCTGGGCTTAAGCAACTGTCATCGTTGCGGCCGACTCCGCCCCCCCCATGTATTTCTTTTTTTATTATATTATATTTTTATTCTCATTGTCATAACTTTTCCTGACTAATAGTCAGGAAAAGTTATGACAATGAGAATAAAAATATAATATAATAAAAAAAGAAAAACATATATGGTCTCAAAATGGTAATACAAAAACAAACAGCTAGAACCATAAGATTAAGGCTGCAAAACATTTTTAGTCCCAACCAAGAGTTCATCTGAGTATAAGCGAATGTATAATGTTTTTATTACTTATCATTGTTTATAAAATACATAGGAATAGTACTTTATATTGATGTATATACACAACAGGTGTGTTCCTAGAAACCGCCCAGGATAATGGTTTTATCCAATCACAATTTAGCACAAGGGATTTAAATTGAATTGGGATTATGAGCATTATGCTACGATTACGGCCGGTACAGGCTGAAACGCGTCAGCAATAAGCTCTTTGGGTGACTTCTATACACATCACAATGTCCTGTATTGTTGTGAAATGATACTTCTGGAAGGAAGTTTTTGTGACCGACAATAAAAGTTTTTAACAAGTACCCTGGTGCAGCTCATCACTTTGTTATTCTGGAATTCACTGAAACGGAGCCTGCACGGAGGTAGCTTGTAACCGTTACTACAACTGTTGATCCAGCCAGCGCCCATTGGACAATTCTGACAGCTGATTGAACAGCTGAGAAGGATGAGGCCGGTGACGTCAGACGCCGAGTTACCGCGAGTGGAGCGGGACCCAGGAGGAGAGCGGAACACTAGCCGGAGGCAGTAAGAGAGGGGCTCTGATCTGCATTAGCCCACTGCCCCGGAGGAACAAGTCAGCTCTCGGAGGATGGGCCAGACTCTGCGAGCAGCGGAAAGAGGCAAGAACCCGGCAACACTCTGCAGCCAGGGGTGAGTCAGTTTACAGAGACATTTCCATCTTGGTGATACACAAGTTTGGGATTACTTAACATAACAAGTAAATTGACTGAGCGGTTATACTAGGTGCTCACACATCTTTTGACTTTTGGTGAAAAACAAGACTGACTCACCAGGCACCACTGCTGAAGTGGAATCCACCATCGCTAGACACACTTCCTAGGATCCTGATGTTCCTTGGGCAGATGATGATGCTGCCGCCGAGCCATACTCCACCAACTTCATTCCTGGGTGGCCCTATAAGTACTGGCCCTGTCCATAGGGCCCAAACTAGCATGGGAAACATATGCCACAGCTTGCCCTATGTACAAACCCATGGAAAAAAACTCCCTTACTGGTATCACATTCATGCCTCAACTTCTTACTGTGCACAGGCCCCTGCACAACCTCCTCTACTAGCAG
Source organism: Bombina bombina (assembly GCF_027579735.1). Classification (NCBI taxonomy): domain Eukaryota; kingdom Metazoa; phylum Chordata; class Amphibia; order Anura; family Bombinatoridae; genus Bombina; species Bombina bombina. Next base: position 259,820,374 of record NC_069499.1, on the reverse strand, counting down.
ATCATGCTTAGCTGATGATCCTTGCCAGCTTCCATTTGTCTTTCCACTCTGAGCTCTACCAACCCCTGCACTGCATAGACACATGCTCCAAGGCCTTTGCCACGAGCCCATACTGCTCTGAAGACCCACGCCTGTGCTCAATAGTCTAACCATGCTGTGCACTGCTGGCCTGTGCCCCCGCCTGTGGCACTCCCTTGCTACCTGGGCTACTAGGCAATGATGATTTTGCACTCCTTTTCACTGAATGCTTGCCTCTGCACTCTGCCCCGCCCCGTAAGACACATCACCACTAACTTCATAGGGCCTACTGGCCACACCGACCTGGACATGCCCCCCGGAGGCTCCAGAGCTTCTACACCTGCAGCCAAATGTACAGCAACCCCCGCCAACATGGAGGCGGGGGACTGCACCATGTTAAGAACCTGTGCCATGGCCTCTGTTTGTAAGGCAGGACCCCTGGAGGAAGGTAAATGCAAGCTAGGCCCGGATCCTGGAGGAACAAGTAGCCCTGCTCCGATACTACTAGGCTCACTACTCCAGCCTACACTAGGTTCAACCACCAACATGCCTAGGAAGCCTCAATCCTACCTCTTACTAGGCTCTACACCCTGCTGCACGCTAGCAGTGCCCTCTGCTACCCCGGGCTGTTCAGCCTCCATTAATTCCACTAAAGCCCACAACTCTGCATCACTATCTGACACTGATGGATCACAACTTAAAGAACCCCTGAACCCTTGCCTCCCAGAGCCCAAACAGGAAACCAGCATGTTCAGGTCAGGGGAAGGAGGGATAACATCACTCTCATCTCCATCACTTATCTCTTTCTCAGTTCTCTGAAGAGCCATGAAAGAATCCTCCTCTCTGTATCTCCTTGGTGGCTGAGAGACTCTACATGTGCAATCTATCCCAGATGACAAAGTCTAAACTGCGAAGACGAACAGTACAGGGACTTTCTAAAAGAATGCAGTAAAAAAAGAGGATAAGGCCCAGGAAGCTTCAACATTTATACTGGTGAGTAGTCACCCCCCCTTCAAATCCAACAGCCAGCAAACATCCATAAGGGCCTTAACCCTTAGTTTCATTACAGGCTATGGCCTTCCACTGCTGATATAGAAATAAAACATCAGAAAGATTGGAATTGATCCCTTAATTGTTGCATGCATTCCTGTGTATAACAATGTCTTTAAACCTCACAAGTAGGTTAAGGAGACATGATACTCAAAAAATGTCTCTGTTCTATTTAAAAGAGGATTTTTCAAACTGTATAACAGGTTTTTTTAATGGATGTTCCGGTACTAAATAAAACCAACTTTTTATTTTGGAGTTGTCCCTATCAGCCAGTGAAAAGTCCAAATAATGTGAATAAAAATGAAAAACTTCCAAAAAAACAAAGTTCGCAGGAAAGGAAATAAGAAACAGCTGCAGTCTCTGATGTCTCTGTTGCAGTGAATGCTTCAAATAAATGAAAAGAAACATAGTGCAATGCTTTAACGACGAACAAAAATAAATGTCATCCAAGTTTGAACTCACGTAGTGTAGAGCTACTATGGGGCCTATCTATCAAGCTCTGAAAGGAGCTTGACGGCCCGTGTTTCTGGCAAGTCTTCAGCTGGTGCAATGTTGAATAAGGAGAGCGTATTGCTCTCCGTATTCAGCGAGGTCTGGCGGACCTAATCCGCACTGTCGGATCAGGTCCGCCAGACCTTGTTAAATAGAGGCCATTATCTCTAAGACAATAGCCAAATCAGAAAACTTCTGAAAAAACTGGAACTTTTTAGACTTCAAAGCGTATAAAAATTATGGAATTATAAACAATATAATCTTCTTAAATTGCATTTAGGGTGCCACTGACACTAATCTCTGTGTCCTACTGTCTAAACTCTAATTTAAAAGTTCCTTTGGGAGTGTGTTTTAGTGAATCTCATATATTTAACTTTTCCCTGTGACCAGCAGCAGGTTCCACTAAAATGTATACTATTCACCTTAGTTATAGTTTTACCAAGGATTCAATCCATAGCCATCATTCATTTTAATAAAACTCTGTAGATTTCTGATTGGTTTATTGGACTGTCCAGTCACTTAACCCTCTGGTTACCTAATTATTTTGAAGATGTTCAATAATCTTCATAAAGGATTAACATATATAAAAAGGTAAGACAATTCATATACACTCAATATCTATAAAAATCTATATAAATCTCTCTCTATATATTATATATATATATATATATATATATATACAGTATCTATCAATCATCTATCTATCTATCCATACATACGTACATACCGTGCATACATACATACATTCTTAGTGATATATCTAAATATGAAATCGTAATTATCCTCATCCCCATATGGAAATATGAATTTTCGATAAAAATAAAAATAACTGTTATAAAAACAAAATTTTAATTCCGAACTGGGGATTGAACTCATAATTTCCCATTATATGTACCATAGTGCTATAGTGATAATGTAGCACAAAAAATGTATACATAATAATTACAATAACTGTTCAAATGAATATTAGCATTGTCATTATTTAAAGGGACAGTCTACTTGAAAATTGTTATTGTTTAAAAAGATAGATAATCCTATTATTACCCATTACCCAGTTTTGCATAACCCACAATGTTATATTAACACACTTTTTACCTCTGTGATTACCTTGTATCTAAGCCTCTACAAACTGCCCCCTTCGCTCAGTTCTTTTGACAGACTTGCAATTAAGCCAATCAGTGCTGTTGACTCACAAATAACTCCACGGAAGGAAGCACAATGTTTATCTATATGGCACGCATAAACTAGCTGTGCCTAGCTGTGAAAAGCATATGAGCCTACCTAGGTTTAGCCTTTATCAAAGAATACAAAGAGTACAAAGCAAATTTGATGATGAAAGTACATTGTAAAGTTGTTTAAAGTCTAAAGTCCTATCTGAGTCATGAAAGTTTAATTTTGACTTCATTGTCCCTAAAAGTACTTGACTACAGATTTTTGGACAACCTTATAATTCTAAATGTCATTACTCCAAATCACATTCTATGATTGATAAACCCAACTTCTTTAGAAAACAATTTTAAAAAAGCTATTCAGAAAATCTCTACAAGATATGCTCAAAATCTGTATTTAAAGGGTCAGTCAATGTTGTTTATAAGGTTACATAATTCTGCACTATGTCAAGAATTATGAAACATTAGCCTAGGGATGCCTGTAAAAAAGGAGGCATATTACAGATATAACCCCCCAAAACTTTACTTAATCCCTTTGCTGTCCTCTCGCTCCTCAGTTTTTTCAAAAGTGCGTATCTAATCACAGAGCCTAATCACGTTGTTGAACTACATTTAGTGCGGTCCAGAGCTGGGTAAAGCTGTTTGCTTCTTTACCCAACGCAGAAGCGTGATACATGTACTGTAGTTCAATGGTGTGATTGGGTGTGCTGTGATTAGACAGTATGCCATTAACATGCTTTTGAAAAAAACTGAGTTGAAGAGTACGGCAAGGAAGTGAAGGTTACAAAAGTTTTGGGGGATTTAAAGTTTAAAATGCCTTCTTATCTTACAGGCATCGCTGGGTTAATGTTGCATAATTCTGTACATTAATAACGATGACCCAGATTACAAATTGTGCGGTGCCTTTACCGCTTTGGCCTTTGAGTGCAGAATGGTCAGCTCACCGGTATTACAAGTTGCACGTTACGGCTTTACATTATAGCCTATACCGCAATGATCCATTCCGCAATGAAAGACCAATAGTTATGGATTTCGCGAAACAAAAATGTTTCACAACACTCATAAAAAATATGTTACAAAGTACACTAACATAAACCACCTATTAACCCCTAAACCGCCACCCCGCATCACAAATACTAAAATAAACCTATTAACCCCTAATCTGCCACCCAATCACATCCCGACTACCTGAATTAAAGTATTAACGCCTAATCCGCCACCCTGCATTGCTACCACCTAATCAACCTATTAACCACTAAACTGCCACCCCCACATCTCAAATACTAAAATAAACATAATAACCCCTAAACCACCATCCCCCACATCGCGACAAACTAAATTAAACTATTAACCCCTAAACTTTAAATAAGAGTTACAATATAACTTCCTTAAAATAAATAAAAACTTACCTGTGAAATAAAGCCGTGGAAAAATGTTGGCATTTGTAATAAGAGAGAATAGAAAATACAACAAGCGTAAGATTCAGCTTACAAACCAATTAATTAATAGATATAAACAATATACCCAAAATCTGTCCAAAATCAATTGGAAAAACTATTTAGGAGCCAAATCCTAAAGAGATGCATATTTTCTACAAAAAGAGGAAATGATGGAGGTTAAAAGAGCGGGGAAATTTATGAGATACGGGAACAAAACAGGTACATTTTTAGCTAAATTGGTAAAAAAAAAAAAACTAAAAAAACTAAATATATAAAGGCGTTGAAAGTACAAAACCACCAGGTCTATCAATACGAGGAGATATTGGAGTCTTTTTATAAATATTACAAAGTGTTATACTCCCCGATTCAGGTGGACGAAAAAAAAAAAAAGAACATTTCTGGAAAGATCTTAAAATACCAAGAATAACAACAGAACAAGAATTGACTATTAACTGTCCAATTCAAATAGAAGAGATTAAATTAGCAATTAAGAAACTTTCTTTGGGTAAAGCTCCAGGTCCTGATGGGCTCCCGGCGGAGTTTTATAAAATACTAGAAGTTAAAATGAACCCTCTATTACTGAATATGTACAATAATTATTTTCTGAAAGGGAAAAATCCTTCTTCATATTTTAAAGAACCAAGAATTATTGTACTACATAAATCTGGGAAAAATTCAGAAGAAGTGGAATCATTCCGCCCCATCTCCTTACTAAATACTGATTATAAAATTTTAACTTAAATTTTTGCGAATAGATTACAGCCAATAATGGCCCCTCTCATACATCCGGATCAAACCAGTTTTATGAAAGGGAGAACTTTGATTTCAAATATTAGAAAACTGGAGTTTATTATTGAGCAATATTATTCTATAAAGAAAAGAAAGGAAATTTATGAAAAAGATGCAGTAATAATTTTGCTAGACACTCACAAGGCTTTTGACTCTTTAGTATGGGGCTATTTATTTGTGTCACTTACTAATTATGTATTTAAGAGTAATTTCATTAATATGATACAAATATTATCTATCTCCCCTACTGCAACAATTTGTGTAAATTACATACAATCAACTTGTTTTATGTTAAGTAGGGGTACTAGACAGGGATGCCCAATTTCACCTTTATTATTTAACTTGGCTTTGGAACCCATAGCTATTTATCTTAGGGAAAATATTACTGGATTAAAATGGAAAAAGAATTTTGTAAAGTTAGCTCTATATGCAGATGATATGCTAGTGTTCACAGAGGATATTGCTAATAATATACCGATATTGTTGAAGGCCTTGGAAACATTTAAATCTTTTTTAGGTTTTGCTATAAACAAATCTAAAACCGAAATAAAGTGGTTAGCTAAAACCTCTTACTCCCCAACGACTCCATTTCAAGAAGCCCAGGAGGCAACAAAATATCTAGGCTTAAAATTTTCCAAAAATCCAAAGAATTGTTATACTTTAAATATCACTCCGTTTATTCAGTCTATACATAAAGATTTTTTCTTACTACTTAAAAAGGATATTGTGCAAATGAATATATATCTCGATTTATTTGGCATCAAAAGAAACCAAGAATTGCTATTCATAGATTAACCGCTAATAAAAAATGCTGTGGAATGGCACTTCCAGATGTAGAAAAATATAATATTGCGGCTGTGGTCAAATTTATTTTTGACTGGTTTATGGATGTTGGGCATTTTACATTATTAGATTATGAGAAAGCTTTGGTTCATCCTTATGCATTGAAGGCTCTGCCTAATATACCATTTAAAAATCTCCCTAAATTTATAAGAATGAACTATATGTTCAGAGAAACACTTTTTTTAAATTTGCTAGATTTTAATTTTAGAGCTTCACCATATCTTACTATTAAAGGAAACCCTGAACTCATTGATGATAAAGATGCTTTAAGGTTTAATAAATGGAATCAGCATGGGATTTACTTTATCCATCAGATTATAGATATAGAGAGGCAGAGAATGAAAACATTTGAGATGTGTAAAGCCGAATTTGGTATTCCCAACCAGCTATTGTTCTCCTACTTCCAACTTAAACATTATGTTAAAAAATTATTGGAACAGGATAATTTGGACTGGCTGGGTAGTAATTTTAATTCAGTAATATTACTCTTTAAAAAAGGTAACTTTTTAATTTCCAGCATATATAGGGTTTTATTAAATTCACAAGATACCAGCAATTTAAAATATCTTTCTATCTTACGGAATAGGGTGTGTATTGTTCAGGATTCAACAAATATATTGGTTGATTCGATTAATAAAAATTATAAAGCTATGATATCTGAGAATTATAGAGAACAACACTTTAAAATAATGTACCAAGTATATATCACACCTTTAAACTCTTCCCGCTATTGTACTGAGATGTCTAAAATCTGCTGTTTGAAATGTCAATACATGTTTGCTGATATATTGCACTGTTTCTGGAGTTGCCCAGTGTTACAAAGATTCTGGGGTAAAATCAGCTTTTGGGCCTCCAAAATTAAGAAATATCATGTGAGATTTGATGCATTGCATATGTTTTTTTTTACTAATTATGACGAATTTGGTAATGAAGGTATCTTTTTTAATACAGTCATTCTCCTAGCTAGGAAGTTGATTTAAAAAAATTGGAAATCCCCTAAAGAACCCAGATTCTCGCAACTTAAAAATATGGTATGGCATCAGTTATTAAGCGAACAAGTGGAGGTGGAATTGCGAGATGAAATTAAAATTAAAACTTTTCTCAAGAAATGGGAAAGCTATATAAAATCATTGGAGCTAAAACTTTAGAAGTATATAGTTTATCCTTTCAAAGATTCTATTTTTATATTGGAAGCAAACCTAAGAAGAGAATGGCTGTATAATTGGGGAGACTGACGGAGAGAATTATTTAGATATAGGATGTTATGGGGCTTTTTTTTTTTTTTTTGTGGGGATTTTTAGTTTGTGTAGTAATAACATTAGGAGGTCAGAAAAAATAGATTTTTTGTCTTTCCTTGGTCTCAATACAGAGTAATTATTAACAAGAGGCTATTCAGAAAAGAAATCGACATATTATGTTTTTTTTTCTATTTTCTTTGTAATTTCGAGATGACAAAGCTATGTTCAGTTGCCTTAAATGTAATTACGTCTTAAACAATGTACGTAACTTTACATATGAATCTTAATAATAAAAGTAAGAATAAATAAAAATATTCAACAATATATAATAATGGTTTCTAAGTGTTTAGGACTCTAAAGTCTTGTAATAACATCACTGTAAGTGCAATAGACAATATATTATGTTATATACTCTGAATTGTTTTTTGATTAAAATGTAGCACGCCTGTTTATGAAATTAACATGCAGCAATGTAATCTTACGATGTATGATACCTCAATAAGTTTTTTTTTTATAGGTCACACCTTATAAACCCAGTCTTATTAAAATGTTTACAAGTTTATTTTGTAACTTGACAGTGTTTTCTTTCTCTTGTATACTAATCTTAATTAAGAAAATGGAATTGGCTTTGTATACAAATTGATGGAGCTGTGTCTCAAAACTCTGTAAACTTTTTCTTTAGATATAAATAAAGCTGATTTAAAAAAAAACAATAAAAAAAAAAAACCTAAGCTTCAATGAACACTTCGTTCAGATAGAGCATGCAATTGTAAGCAACTTTCTAATTTACTTCTATTATCAATTTTTCTTCATTCTCTTGCTATCTTTATTTGAAAAAGAAGGCATCTAAGATTTTAGTTTGGTTCAGTATTTTGGACAGCACTTTTTTATTGGTGAATTAATTTATCCACCAATCAGCAAGAACAACCCAGGTTGTTCACCAAAAATGAGCCGACGTCTAAACAAATTCTTGCATTTCAATTAAAGATACCAAGAGAATGAAGAAAATTTGATAATAGGAATACATTAGAAAGTTGCTTAAAATTTCATGCTCTGTCTGAATCACGAAAGAAAAAAATTGGGTTCAGTGTCCCTATAAACTATAAAAAACCTAACATTACTATTTAAAAAAAATAAAAGATACCAAAAATAAAAACCTAAATTACAATATTTAAAAAACTTAACACTACGAAAAAAAAAAAACCTAACATTACAGAAAATAAACTCTAAAATTACACAAAATAAAAAAATCTAACATTACAGAAAAAAACTAATGAAATTATCCAAAAAAATTCTACCCATTGCCCCTAAAAGGGCATTTATATGGGCATTGCCCTTAAAAGGGTTATCAGGTCTTTTAGTGCCCATGAAAATAAAAAAAGCTCTAATCTAAAAAAAAAAAACGCCCCCAAAAAAACAAAAAATAACACTAACCCCAAAATAGGTACTCACCATTCCTGAAGTCCGGGAGGTCTTCTTCCAGGCGGTTCCATCTACATCCATCTATAATCTTCATCCCAGTGGCGCAGAGCAGAGGCCACCTGGAAGAAGACCTTCAGCCAATTGGATGAGAGCTGCTTAAATCCTTTTGGCTGTTCAAATCAGCCAATAGGAATAAAGCAGTTCTCATCCTATTGGCTGATTAAATTTTGTCATCCAATTGGAATGCAAGGTACCCCAATATAAAAGGGGTACCTTGCATTCAATCTTCTGTGTGAGGTGGACGATGACATGAAGAGGATCCTCCACGTCAGATATCCATGCTGTGGCCGATCCACCTCCGCTCCGCACCACTTCCGCCCTGGGCCACCAGGATGAAGATTGAAGATGGTCCCGCGCTGGATGAAGATGGAGCTGCCTGGAAGAAGACCTTCGCCACTGGAATTCAGGAATGATGAGTACCTATTTAGCTGATTTATTTAGGGCAATGCCCTGCAAAAGGTCCTTTTAAGGGCTATTGGTAGTTTAATTATTAGATTAAGGGGTGTTTTTATTTTGGGGTGGCTTTTTTATTTTAAACGGGGAATTAGATTAGGATTAACTTTTTTATTTTGGATCATTTTTTTTCTGTAATGTTAGGATTTGTTATTTTGTTTAATTTTAGATTTTATTACTTTCTGTAATATTAGGTTTTATTTCTTTCGTAGTGTTAGAATTTTTAAATATTGTAATTTAGGTTTTTTATTTTTGGTATTTTTTTTTTTTTTTAAATAGTAATGTTAGCTTTATTTATAGTTTAAGATTAAGTTTATTTTTATTTCACAGGTAAGTTTTTATTTATTTTAAGGTAGCTATATTGTAACTTTAATTAAAAGTTAGGGAATGTTAGGTTTAGGGGTTAATAGTTTAATTTAGTTTGTCGTGATGTTGGGTTCAGCGGTTTAGAGGTTAATAGCTTTATTTAGTGTTGGCAATGTGGGGGACGGCGGTTTAGAAGTTTATAGCTTTATTTAGTGTTGGCAATGTGGGGGGACGGCGGTTTAGGGGTAATTAGACTAGGGTTTTATGTTAGGGGGAATGAGAAAATGCTAGATGTTAGATTTTTTTCCTACATTTTTTTCTCCATTAATTTCTATGGGGAAAAACGTGCACAAGCTTGCAAAGTCAGAACTTTGTTATTGTGCGTTATGCGGCTTACCGCACCATATCGCCTAGCAAAATAAAGTTTTAGGGTGACTTGTAATACTGGCGGTATAGAAAAAGCGGTACGACCCCATATCGCGCAGTGTTTACACTACGGCTATACCGCACAACTTGTAATCTGGGTTAATGTGACTGACCCTTTAAACCTGAGGGGATACCTAATTTGTAAATCCACTTCATTTTAACCTTGCCAAGTGCATTAATCATATCGCGCCCTCTGAAATTTGGATTGATAATTTGAAAGCATAAAAGTCTAACTATACCTTTTGTATTTTTTTTTTTATTTTATTTACTAAATATATAAATTTACTACATTGTATGCTATTTATACATATTCCTCTATATATTTTTGCCTCATGTCACTTTTTTTTTTTTATTGAGGTTATTGAAAACACATTACATGTAAAGAACATTCCTTCAATCCAAAAAGACATGTACAAAAGTTTTATCATCAATAAGCCATCTCTTATCAACTTAATAAAAAAAAAATTCAGGCATACATTTAGTACAGTCCCAAAATTAAATATATCAATATTCGCATCTGAACAACCTATATACTAATATGATATCTCTTTAACATTATTCAATTTACTGGTATAGATGTCATAATTTGGGGAAATGAACCTATAAAGGAATTACCTCATTTAAGTTTTATAGGGTAAGGGGGGATATATCAAAAACTACTATGGAAAATCACACTTAGACAAAGTTTTAGGGATTTGCAAATGGGGTCTGTGCCCCTACGCTTAACCAGTAAGCTATATACTGGGGGAAACGGAGCTGATCATAGGCAGATGTACATTAAATTAGCAGGTCACATCAATATTTATATATATGTCGTAAGTTTGGAAACATAAACTAAGCGAGAAGCTCCGGCTTGCTGTCGCTATTGAAACTAATATATTTGTTAAAGTGTGTACACACGGCTATAGCATATGAAAAACTACCTCAATGGGTCACACTAGAGGGACTAGCCATTAGATATAAGCATAATTCCTGTTTTTGCTCAGTTTTGCAGATTAAAACACAAGACCTTTATCAAAATACATAACATCCAAAAATGCGCATGAGACAAAATAACAGTATGAATGGCTTATGTAACAGAGAGAAAATCTGCATTTATGAGCAAGTCTATTACGAGATCTGAAGTATGAATAAACCAAGAACACAGTAGGAATCAGTTAAAGAACAAGGAACATAAATATAACTAAACATGCGAGTTATATACTTGGTATTAGCTTATCCTGCGGTATCAGCCAGTATACAATTACATTCAGGCAGATCAAATTAAGCATAACTAGTGATGAAGTACCTATCAGGGTAAATAAAGTCATTGCATCCAAAAGGTACAAACAGCAAATGATGAAACTTATATAGGTTAAACTATCATCATAGGAAAAGAGACCTATGCCTCGACTGTAGTACTGAAAAACAATATACTGTAACCTTACTAGCGCAACAGCCATTTTACTAGCCTACCAGGTATCATTTACATGGAGCACTCTAAATAGCCTAATTGCAGAATCTCATATATCAGGTTGTCACTACATCATACAGAGTAGATGCCATATACTGTCTCAAGCAATGTCTCTTAGTTCTTTCTGTTGTGGAGAGTAGCAAAGAAACATACCCAACAGCTAACATGACAAATATCAGATCCAAACCCTGCATGTCTCGCAGCCGTCAGATTAGCTCTGTGTTGTCTTCACCCCACACCGACTCGAGCCACATGGGAGCTTTTCTCCGCGTCAGTGTAGGTCTCTGTGGCCTGATAAGGACAAGCCGAAGAATGTGTCGACTGTATAACAAGATGAACGTCAGGCAAAGTCGAACAGCGTAGTGTAGCCGCTTCTTTCTTCAGCTTCGTTAATACCGGCTTTTTTTGAGCTTCCAAACTCTGCATGGGTTGAAGAACCCACTCCTCCTTATAGGCCTTGACTACTGTTCCCACAGCGATCGGCCGCCTCACCGTGGGACTCAGCACAATAGCCTCCTCTTCTTCTACTGTATGTCGTCGCTCCTTAGATTCAGCTAGGGCTGCCATCTGAAACAATTGACTCGCTGCTCTGCTTGCTTGTTCTTCAGAACTTTTAGCTATTATAGCGGTAGGTCCTTGAGTAGTCGCATTCTGCGTAGGTCTCTGCGTATCGCTCTGCTGTGCTATTAGGTGCTCACAGAAAAAGTAACGTACTGTTGCTGACAGCTGTTCCTCAATCCGAGTAAGATGTGCAATTAAAACCTTCTCAATGGTTTTATAAATTTGTACCGCCATGTTAGACTTATCCGGGTGCTTAAACCTTCAAAAAAGAGCAGCGTTAATGCATCCAGCTAGTAGTTCTTTGATAATGGTGTCTATAGTCGCCAGCCGCGTGGGCCTCTTAAAGTATCAAAACCCGGCTCCAAACACAATACAAGTTCTAGAGTCACTCTTAACCATCAATAGGTGAGACTGTCACAATATACACAAGAATCTTATATCTTAATGCCATCCAAGTCCACTTTTAGACTCTGGAAAGTCCAACAAAGTCAGGAGCTCTGTAAGTGTGCGACCTGCCATGTTGGTAGTTAGCTCCGCCCCCCCTATACCTTTTGTATTTTGATTGTGGATTTTCTTACAATGATACTAAACTGAATGTTTGTCATATACTTCTTTGATATTATATGCATGTTCACCTAGCTGCAGATGTTCATGATTTCCATTCCTCCAAACTTTGGATCTTTCAATCTTTGCTTCAGTGTATGGTTAATTCTATTCATATTATTGGGATTTTTATTTTATTTTCATTGTGACTTTTTACTGTTTCTGATCACTTTCATTTTTCAATACTTTAAATTTAGTTTATTTTTTCAGGCAAAAAACTATATTTTTAATATGTTTAAGTGCTGCTCTTCCTTATACATGACACATTTTTATGTAGTAATATGTTCCTTTAAAAGCAAGTGGAGCCAGTCCAGAACAGGAAATGTTTGGTGATTGGAGGCTATTTGCATATGTTGCTCCTGATTGGCTCCTTAGCAATGCACTTAATGGACTTATTTAATTATGTGTTAGGTCTCTTGGTGCAGTGATAAAGTAAATCTGTAATACATTAGGGCAATTTTTATTTTTGCACTTTTATGTACCTTTAAGTTTTAACACTAAGGTGCCAATCAGAATGCTTTAGAAAAACTTATCAAATGATTTAGCTACAAAAATCCCCTAAGAGTTCAATGGTGTTTTGTGCTGTTTATTGTTAAATATGTTTTTCTAAAGCATTGTCATTAGCCCACAAGTTGCATATAATTGCCTCATTTGCTTATAAAAAATGTTTAAATACAGTATGTCAAAACAAGATTCTGAATGAACAAATGTAAGCCCTCTTGGGCCTATATATAATACTTTACACATCACCGTAGAGCTGGTAACAGTTCTAGTATAATTAGTAACTCTGAATGGACTCAAGAATTGCTACTAGGCACACAACAACAAAAAGTTGCAGACATAATGAGTAATTCAGAGTTAATTGTGATGACGGGCAGAGCAAGCTCAGTTTCTGCAGGTATTGACCGCAGAGATGTGGTCCTCTCACATCCATTCTAAACACGTACACACTGAGCCGTGGTTGCCAAGGCAACGAGAGCCATAGGAAACATTTCTTGCCTCTAAAATCCCCTCCCCAAAGCACCCCCTCATCCCCCACCCACGCTTGGGCTGCTTCAACAAGCAGGGCTAACCAGCCAGTGCCTGGCTTAGAAAGCTGTTAACCCTTCTGTGACTAATTCTTCTCTCTGACCTTACTATTGCTGGAAAATAGCATCCTTCACAGCTGCCCTTATCCAAACATGGCATGTATAAGCTGGCACACTGTGTAACTCTCTGTTGTCTGTGTCCTCTAACAGTGGTTTATCCCAGCATATGAGTGGCTCCTGAAGCTTGTGTCTACAAAACATATCAACATTTCACCTTGATCTACAAAGGACTTTTCATCTATAAAACACAAACATAAATAATCCAATATTTAAAGACACACAGCCTCCATTCCGAACCATTAGAGTTTGACACGCAAAAACTTTATATTCATCTTGGTTAAATGTTTGCTTCCTTTTCTTTGTTATCCCTAACTAGCAAGCATGTTCATTTATGTGAGTAAAGTTGGTTGTATTGCAATGTAACTGAAGTATGTAGTGCAAGACTATAATAAACCGAATGTATTATACTTTTTGCAGGGTTCTGTATACCTGAAGCAAGATATACTGTACATGGCCAGTGCAAAATTAAAACGTGACATTTAGTTGATGACTGCATAATATGCTTGAATGCAAGCTGTAGTTTTTTTTTTTTTACTGAAATAAAAGCAATTCATGATGCAAATATTAATTTTAGAGAATTCTGTGTAATTGTAAGATTAAGAGTTTGGTAATTTAAATAATGTTCCAAATTTTTTTTTTATGTGTATGAGAGACAACTTTTTAAATATTTAAACATGCTAAAATATTTTGCTCATAAAAAGCTTAAGTTAACCTGTTTACTTTGATTCTGAAGTTAACAGTAAGTGCAACTGGGCCTTAAAAGGAGAGAAACCCTTTGCAATTATAACATACAAGGTGAGTGTGAAAAACGTGAACACATTGACACTTTGCAATTATAACATACAAGGTGAGTGTGAAAAACGTGAACACATTGACACTTTGCAATTATAACATACAAGGTGAGTGAAAAACGTGAACACATTGATACTTTGCAATTATAACATACAAGGTGAGTGTGGAAAACGTGAACACATTGACACTTTGCAATTATAACATACAAGGTGAGTGTGAAAAACGTGAACACATTGACACTTTGCAATTATAACATACAAGGTGAGTGTGGAAAACGTAAACAAATTGATACTTTGCAATTATAACATACAAGGTGAGTGTGAAAACGTGAACACATTGACACTTTGCAATTATAACATACAAGGTGAGTGTGAAAAACGTGAACACATTGACACTTTGCAATTATAACATACAAGGAGAGTGTTAAAAAATGTGAACACATTGACACTTTGCAATTATAACATACAAGGTGAGTGTGAAAAACGTGAACACATTGACACTTTGCAATTATAACATACAAGGTGAGTGTGGAAAACGTAAACAAATTGCAAATATTAATTTTAGAGAATTCTGTGTAATTGTAAGATTAAGAGTTTGGTAATTTAAATAATGTTACAAAAATTTTTTTTATGTGTATGAGAGACAACTTTTTAAATATTTAAACATGCTAAAATATTTTGCTCATAAAAAGATTAAGTTAACCTGTTTACTTTGATTCTGAGGTTAACAGTAAGTGCAACTGGGCCTTAAAAGGAGAGAAACCCTTTGCAATTATAACATACAAGGTGAGTGTGAAAAACGTGAACAGCCAATCAGATTGAGCTCGCATTCTATTGGCTGTTCCGATCAGCCAATAGAATGCGAGCTCAATCTGATTGGTTGATCCAATCAGCCAATCGGATTATACTTGAATCTGATTGGCTGATTCAATCAGCAATCAAATTTTTCCTACCTTAATTCCGATTGGCTGATAGAATCCTATCAGCCAATCGGAATTCGAGGGACGCCATCTTGGATGACGTCACTTAAAGGAACCTTCATTCATCGGAGTCGCCGGAAGAAGAGGATGGATCCGTGTCGGCTGCTTCAAGATGGTCCCGCTCGGCGCCGGATGGATGAAGATAGAAGACGCCGCTTGGATGAACATGTCTACCAGTCTGGATGTCCTCTTCTTGCCGGATAGGATGAAGACTTCAGACCCTCTTCTGGACCTCTTCTTGCCGGATAGGATGAAGACTTCGGACCCTCTTCTGGACGGATCGGTGATACCCGGCGTGGTGAAGATAAGGTAGGGAGATCTTCAGGGGATTAGTGTTAGGTTTTTTAAGGGGTGTTTGGGTTAGATTCGGGGTATGTGGGTGGTGGGTTGTAATGTTGGGGGGGGTATTGTATGTTTGTTTTAAATGCAAAAGAGCTGTTTTCTTTGGGGCATGCCCCGCAAAAGGCCCTTTTAAGGGCTGGTAAGGTAATAGAGCTGTTAACTTTTTATTTTAGAATAGGGTAGGCATTTTTTTATTTTGGGGGGCTTTGTTATTTTTTTAGGGGGCTTAGAGTAGGTGTAATTAGTTTACAATTCTTGTAATCTTTTTTTATTTTTTGTAATTTAGTGTTTGTTTTTTTTTGTAATTTAGTTTAATTGATTTAATTGTAGATAATTGTAGATAGTTTAGTTAATTAATTTATTGATAGTGTAGTGTTAGGTTTAACTTAGGTTAGGATTTATTTTACAGGTAATTTTGTACTTATTTTAACTAGGTAGCTATTAAATAGTTATTAACTATTTAATAGCTATTGTACCGATTTAAAATAAATACAAAGTTGCCTGTAAAATAAATATAAATCCTACAATAGCTACAATATAATTATTCATTATATTGTAGCTATATTAGGG
Organism: Bombina bombina; assembly: GCF_027579735.1. Lineage (NCBI taxonomy): Eukaryota > Metazoa > Chordata > Amphibia > Anura > Bombinatoridae > Bombina > Bombina bombina. The sequence continues at coordinate 259,804,221 of NC_069499.1, read as the reverse complement.
TTTATTTTACAGGTAAGTATTTAGCTTTATATAGGATTAATTTATTTAATAAGATTTATTTTATTTCGTTAGATTTAAATTGTATTTACACTTAGGGGGTGTTAGTGTTAGGGTTAGACTTAGCTTTAGGGGTTAATACATTTATTAGAGTAGCGGCGAGGTCCGGTCGGCAGATTAGGGGTTAATAAGTGTAGTTAGGTAGCGGCGACGTTGGGGGGCAGATTAGGGGTTAATAAATATTATGTAGGTGTCGGCGATTTTAGGGGCAGCAGATTAGGGGTACATAGGGATAATGTAGGTTGCGGCGGTGTGCGGTCAGCAGATTAGGAGTTAAAATTTTTATTAGAGTGGCGGCGATGTGGGGGGGCCTCGGTTTAGGGGTACATAGGTAGTTTATGGGTGTTAGTGTACTTTAGAGCACAGTAGTTAAGAGCTTTATGAATCGGCGTTAGCCCATAAAGCTCTTAACTCCTGACTTTTTTCTGCGGCTGGAGTCTTGTTGTTAGAGTTCTAACGCTCACTTCAGCCAAGACTCTAAATGCCAGCATTAGAAAGATCGCATTGAAAAGGGATTGACGTAAGGGGATCTGCGGTATGGAAAAGTCGCGGCTGGAAAGTGAGCGTTAGACCCTTTCCTGACTGACTCTAAATACCAGCGGGTGGCCAAAACCAGCGTTTGGAGCCCTTAACGCTGGTTTGGACGGCTAACTCAGAACTCTAAATCTAGGCGTTATTTATTTATATTTGTATTTATGTATTTACAAACATAAATACATATGTATACAGACATACTATGGCCTCGATCCGATATACAGCGTCGCCCGCAGAAGCCGGCGACGCCAAAATTTGCGCAGGTTTGGTATCCTATATACGGCATAACCTAGAAGTTACGCTCGTATATTTCTGCCTTCGCCCGTAGTTTTTTGGGCCATAGACAGGTATACCAAACCCGCGCAGTTTGGTATCCAATATTGAATCAGCCAATCAGATTCAAGTTCAATCCGATTGGCTGATTGGTTCAGCCAATCGGATTGAACTTTAATCTGATTGGCTGATTCAATCAGCCAATCAGATTTTTCCTACCTTAATTCCGATTGGCTGATAGAAGACATAGCCCGGATGGAAGACTTCTGCTCTGCCGCTTGATTGAAGACATCGCCCGGATGGAAGACTTCTTCTTTGCCGCTTGATTGAAGACGTCGCCCGGATGGAAGACTTCTTCTCTGCCGCTTGATTGAAGACATCGCCCGGATCGGATGAAGAGTTCGACCCGGCTGGGTGAAGACAAGGTAGGGAGATCTTCAGGGGGGTAGTGTTAGGTTTATTTAAGGGGGGTTTGGGTTAGAGTAGGGGTATGTGGGTGGTGGGTTGTAATGTTAGGGGGTGGTATTGTGTTTTTTTTTACAGGCAAAAGAGCTGATTTCTTTGGGGCATGCCCTGCAAAAAGCCCTTTAAAGGGCTGGTAAGGTAATAGAGCTGTTAACTTTTTTTAATTTAGATTAGGGTAGGGATTTTTTTTATTTTGGGGGGCTTTGTTATTTTATTAGGGGGCTTAGAATAGGTGTAATTAGTAGGGATGGGCGAATGTGCAAATTTTCGAATTTCGAATGTAGAACGAATGTTATTACCGAAATTCGAATTCTAAATTCGAATGTCGATAAGAACGAATATTCTTAAAAATTCGAAAATCGAATGTTATTTACAGTTTTCGAATGTCACTTTCGAATTCGAATGTTTATAATTATATCGAATGTCTACATTCGAAATTCGAATTTTTCGAATTCGAATATAAATTCGAATTTTTCGAATTCGAATATAAATTCGAATTTTTCGAATTCGAATATAAATTCGAATTTTTCGAATTCGAATATAAATTCGAATTTTTCGAATTCGAATATTGCATAATTCGAATATTACATTTAAAAGCATTAGAAATACTATTACAATCTAAATTCGAATTTTTCAAATTCGAATATTGCATAATTCGAATATTACATTTAAAGAAAAAGCATTAGAAATACTATTACAATCTAAATTCGAATTTTTCGAATTCGAATACACGTATTGCATAATTCGAATATTACATTTAAAGAAAAAGCATTAGAAATAATATTACAATCTAAATTCGAATTTTTCGAAGTCGAATACACGTATTGCATAATTCGAATATTACATTTAAAGAAAAAGCATTAGAAATACTATTACAATCTAAATTCGAATTTTTCGAATTCGAATATTGCATAATTCGAATAATACATTTAAAGAAAAAGCATTAGAAATACTATTACAATCTAAATTCGAATTTTTCGAATTCGAATATTGCATAATTCGAATATTACATTTAAAGAAAAAGCATTAGAAATACTATTACAATCTAAATTTAAATTTTTCGAATTCGAATACACGTATTGCATAATTCGAATATTACATTTAAAGAAAAAGCATTAGAAATACTATTACAATCTAAATTCGAATTTTTCGAATTCGAATATTGCATAATTCGAATATTACATTTAAAGAAAAAGCATTAGAAATACTATTACAATCTAAATTCGAATTTTTCGAATTCGAATACACGTATTGCATAATTCGAATATTACATTTAAAGAAAAAGCATTAGAAATACTATTACAATCTAAATTCGAATTTTTCGAATTCGAATATTGCATAATTCGAATATTACATTTAAAGAAAAAGCATTACAAATACTATTACAATCTAAATTCGAATTTTTCGAATTCGAATATTGCATAATTCGAATATTACATTTAAAGAAAAAGCATTACAAATACTATTACAATCTAAATTCGAATTTTTCGAATTCGAATATTGCATAATTCGAATATTAAATTTAAGGAAAAAGCATTAGAAATACTATTACAATCTAAATTCGAATTTTTCGAATTCGAATATTGCATAATTCGAATATTAAATTTAAAGAAAAAGCATTAGAAATACTATTACAATCTAAATTCGAATTTTTCGAATTCGAATTTTTTCGAATGTAATAGTAAAATTCGAAACCGAATATTCGAAATGTTAGAATGTTATGTAAACATTCGAAATTCGATTCGAACGAACGAATGTGTTAAAATTTGTGCCGTTTTTCGAATGTTGCGAAACATTCGCCCATCCCTAGTAATTAGCTTAAAATTCTTGTAATCTTTTTTTATTTTTTGTAATTTAGTGTTTGTTTTTGTAATTTAGTTTAGTTTATTTAATTGTATTTTAGTTTAGATATTTGTAGTTTATTTAATTTATTGATAGTGTAGGTGTATTTGTAACTTAGGGTAGGATTTATTTTACAGGTAAATTGGTAATTATTTTAACTAGGTAGCTATTAAATAGTTATTAACTATTTAATAGCTATTGTACCTATTTAAAATAAATACCAAGTTACCTGTAAAATAAATATAAACCCTAAAATAGCTACAATGTAATTATTAATTACATTGTAGCAATCTTAGGGTTTATTTTATAGGTAATTATTTAGATTTAAATAGGAATATTTTAATTAATAATATTAATATTAATTAGATTTAATTTAATATGAATTTAGCTAGGGGTGTTAGAGTTAGATAGGGTTATTATACTTAATATATATATATAATATAATAACGATATTAACTATATTAACCCTAATATAATTAGGGTTAATATAGTTAATATAGCTGGCGGCGGTGTAGAGGGATTAGATTAGAGGTTAATACATTTATTATAGGTGGCGGCGGTGTAGGGGGGTTAGATTAGGGGGTAATACATTTATTATAGGTGGCGGCGGGGTAGGGGGATTAGATTAGGGGCTAATAATTTTAATATAGATGGCGGAGGGGTAGGAGCTCACATTAGGGGGTAGGTAATATAGCTAGCGGCGGTATAGAGGCTCACATTAGGGGGTAGTTAATGTAGGTGGCGGCGGGGTAGGAACTCACATTAGGGGGTAGTAAATGTAGGTGGTGGCGGGGTCCGGGAGCGGCGGTTTAGGGGTTAATAACTTTTTTAGGTGGTGGCGGGGTCCGGGAGCGGCGGTTTAGGGGTTAATAACTTTATTAGGTGGCGGCGGGGTCCGGGAGCGGCGGTTTAGGGGTTAATGCATTTAGTATTAGGAGAGTGAGGGGGGATAGGGGATAGAGGGGTATACTTGTCGGGCTATGTTTGGGAGGCGTGTTAGACAGTACGGGTGATTTCATAACTTAGTCAGGTTTTGTAGGTGCCGGCAGTTTCTAAAGTGCCGTAAGTCACTGGCGACTCCAGAAATTTGTACTTGCGCAGATTTCTGGACATCGCTGGTTTATCCAACTTATGGCACTTTAGCTTCTGACGGCGCCGTATATGGGATAGCTCGAGTTTCGAGCTGAAACTACGGGTGGCGGGGGTTCCCTCGCTTGCGCCGCAAACTACGATCTATATCGGATTGCGCCATATATATATATATATATATATATATATATATACAGGGAGTGCAGAATTATTAGGCAAGTTGTATTTTTGAGGATTAATTTTATTATTGAACAACAACCATGTTCTCAATGAACCCAAAAAACTCATTAATATCAAAGCTGAATAGTTTTGGAAGTAGTTTTTAGTTTGTTTTTAGTTATAGCTATTTTAGGGGGAAATCTGTGTGTGCAGCTGACTATTACTGTGCATAATTATTAGGCAACTTAACAAAAAACAAATATATACCCATTTCAATTATTTATTTTTACCAGTGAAACCAATATAACATCTCAACATTCACAAATATACATTTCTGACATTCAAAAACAAAACAAAAACAAATCAGTGACCAATATAGCCACCTTTCTTTGCAAGGACACTCATAAGCCTGCCATCCATGGATTCTGTCAGTGTTTTGATCTGTTCACCATCAACATTGCGTGCAGCAGCAACCACAGCCTCCCAGACACTGTTCAGAGAGGTGTACTGTTTTCCCTCCTTGTAAATCTCACATTTGATGATGGACCACAGGTTCTCAATTGGGTTCAGATCAGGTGAACAAGGAGGCCATGTCATTAGATTTTCTTCTTTTATACCCTTTCTTGCCAGCCACGCTGTGGAGTACTTGGACGCGTGTGATGGAGCATTGTCCTGCATGAAAATCATGTTTTTCTTGAAGGATGCAGACTTCTTCCTGTACCACTGCTTGAAGAAGGTGTCTTCCAGAAACTGGCAGTAGGACTGGGAGTTGAGTTGACTCCATCCTCAACCCGAAAAGGCCCCACAAGCTCATCTTTGATGATACCAGCCCAAACCAGTACTCTACCTCCACCTTGCTGGCGTCTGAGTCGGACTGGAGCTCTCTGCCCTTTACCAATCCAGCCACGGGCCCATCCATCTGGCCCATCAAGACTCACTCTCATTTCATCAGTCCATAAAACCTTAGAAAAATCAGTCTTGAGATATTTCTTGGCCCAGTCTTGACGTTTCAGCTTGTGTGTCTTGTTCAGTGGTGGTCGTCTTTCAGCCTTTCTTACCTTGGCCATGTCTCTGATTATTGCACACCTTGTGCTTTTGGGCACTCCAGTGATGTTGCAGCTCTGAAATATGGCCAAACTGGTGGCAAGTGGCATCTTGGCAGCTGCACGCTTGACTTTTCTCAGTTCATGGGCAAATATTTTGTGCCTTGGTTTTTCCACACGCTTCTTGCGACCCTGTTGACTATTTTGAATGAAACGCTTGATTGTTCGATGATCACGCTTCAGAAGCTTTGCAATTTTAAGAGTGCTGCATCCCTCTGCAAGATATCTCACTATTTTTGACTTTTCTGAGCCTGTCAAGTCCTTCTTTTGACCCATTTTGCCAAAGGAAAGGAAGTTGCCTAATAATTATGCACACCTGATATAGGGTGTTGATGTCATTAGACCACACCCCTTCTCATTACAGAGATGCACATTACCTAATATGCTTAATTGGTAGTAGGCTTTCGAGCCTATACAGCTTGGAGTAAGACAACATGCATAAAGAGGATGATGTGGTCAAAATACTCATTTGCCTAATAATTCTGCACTCCCTGTATATATAAGTACATTGGAGCCCTTTTCAGTCAAGAAGCTGAAAACATGTAAAAGCATATTTATGTAATATTCATATTTAAAAAAAAAAAGTATTTAACTGTGTTGGTACTATAAATATTTCACATTCCAATGTTCTTCACATACCTAATCAATTCAAGTACCCTCTCTCAAGTCTCTAGTAAATCGGGAGTAGGATGATTTATTTTTTAATAAACGTGCATGAGCAGCTCAGTATATGCAACACTGTTTATGTTGTGAAACCTGTAATGAGTATTTTTCTACATCATTCCTCTCCAAGTACTGCTAATTTTGACTTTATGGTCACTGTATAATGGTCTTTATACTTGAGGACGCTATGCAGTCATTTTGAAGTTAGTTTGCTAGGCTAAATATGTTTGTTTATGTTTAACGGTGCTTGCTTTATTTCTTTATTACTACAGTGATAGATGTATTCCTATTTTTTTATATTATATGTAGCCATTTACCCTGTCATATATTTGACATAGGCTGTATAGTCCTTTTTCACTTACTTGTATTGTGGCAGTCTAGGGCAATTGTTATGATATGTACTACTGTTTCATTGTTTTAGCATACTAGAAGGTTAGGTCTGTTATTTGGGATTCTCTTTTTCATATTTTTATTACCTAGCTCTTATTCTGTTAGGACAGTGAGCAGCCTTTTTGTAGTTAGTTTGCTGGGCTGCAAGCCACTTGTTTTTGTTTTTATTATTTTTCTACGTTTTTTTTTTACAAAGAGAGAGTTAATCCTACCATTTTACATTATACACCGTTATTTACCCTGCCTATACTTTGCATATAAGCGATATAGTTCTATTTAACTAACTTTTATTGCTTACGTCTATGGCAATTACTAATATCATTGGTACTGTTCCATTGTTTTAACCTACTTGAAGATTAGGTCACTTATTTGGGATATTCTCTTTTACATTTTATTACTTAGCTCTTATGCTGCTGACCTAATTTTTATTTAATTTTGATGATGCCTTATTTGCCAGTTGGGCTAGAATTTATGAGATCCAGAAATAAGTGTTATAATGACTCCTATGAGCATAATCTTACCTGCATACATTGGTTGACTGACCCTTTGTATCTTTATCGCAAATGTTAAAGTTTTAAGTGAAATGTCCTCTCAACCTTTTTGTAAAGGTGTTGTGGTCAGCATTATGGTTATTGTTAGCGTACATGGCTCCAAGAAGTACTTAATTCTCCTATTTACTAGGTAGCACTAGTAATCAGAAATTATGCACCCATCAATCATTTGTTTTATTTTACTACTATCCCCACTCATAATATACCCATAAGACCCTTAATTACATAGGTATTACCTGCTTAAAAGCTGTTGATGCACCATAATACGCGAGATTTGGTTTTCTATATAATTTATATGTTTATAATGACATGGTCAGTATTCTACTAAATTGCCTTGGCACCATAGAACGGTTTTATTTGATAAATGGGGCTGATTCAGTGTAATCATAAAAGAACATTTAAATGTTTGCATACGATTTATGTTCAAGTTACATAGTTTGTGATTTGAACTATATTTTATATTTTTTAGTTTTTATTCAACCAAAAAAAATCATCTGGTTTATAAATGTGAATTGAGCATGTGCAAGAACCTTAACAGCAAGGAAAATGCTGTGCAAACAGTCAAGAAACTTGAAACAGGCAAGATTTTAGTAAATCATTTGACACTGCTTAACACCATACAATAAATGTATTCCTAAATTACATTGTCGTAGACTAGACTCAAAAATAGTTAGGTGGGAAGTATGTTGGCAGTAATGGTGGATATACTCAAAGCGCCAGCAAACACCTATAAGCCTGGAGAAGGTGAAACCTAGCTCTCACCTGAAAAATGAACTACAAAGGAAAGGGATCCCAGGCGCCAACTGACGGAGGCTAGGTGTAGTAGGAAGTATGTTGGCAAAAAGATGACAGTGTTTTAAGTAACGTTTTAACTGCTCATGATGACATGTGGTAATCATTCATGCAATGCTTTCAGCATGGATGACAACCATATTCCGTCATCCAGGGATGGGAACTGATATTGGACTTATTGCCGCCTCCTACGCTTACCAGGGACTAAGAGGGGGACAAATGGCTCTGCATTGCTTGGGAAATCTGGGCGTGGAGTTGTCACCAAGGCCCAGAAACCCAGAATTGCACAGTAGCTGCACTGGACTTAAGGGAGCGGGATGGGGGGTAAGTGTTTAAACCCCTAGATATCATCTCCCTTACATCCTAGAGACTGTTTGAAAGATAAACACTTGCTCTTTCAAACGGTTTGGTGTTGTGGATATAAAGTAAAAGTAAAGTAGAAATAAAATTAAAATAATCATGCACTCTACATAACATTATAATAGGCCATCAAATTAGTCTAAAGACCCACATGCAACCTTATTTTTAAGCCCCTGCTTAAAAATCCCCTATATAAGTTTTAAAAGCCTGGTTAATAATGATTACCTGGCATGAATATATGAATAAATGTGCATTTATTTGAGCAGAGGTTCATGGGAGCCACTACATGTAAAGCAAAGTTATATATAGATTTATTTACAAAATGCACCAATCATAATGCTAGTTGCATATGAATATAGTAGGCTAATGGACAATGGAGTGTACACCTGGATTGTTTGCAGGTTCATTCAAAAACACATAGTATCGCTTAACAATATTAACATTTCTCATGTAATATGGACATTCAGATAAATGTAATCTGTCAAATCAATAATTATAGATGCTATTCAATGATATAATTTGATAAAAAATGTAATAACTTCCATTGATACCTAATGTATAAGTAGTACATAATAAAAAATAAAAGTATATACAAACACAAAATATAAATACCAATATAAAAGGAAATATATAAATAAAAAAGGAATGAAGGAGAAACTAGATGGAAACAGTTCCTAACTGGAGCGCTAATAGGAAGGAGAGAGGGGGAGAAATAGCCAAAGAGCAGCTAGAAACTGGTATGTGCCTTATACCATATGTAAAAAAAAGAGATTAAACAAAGGGGGTGTCTCCAGCGCTAAGAGGCTATGTAGATAGGGAAACACAGTATACTATATTTCAGAAATACTAATGCAAGACAAATGAAATACAAAAAAAAAAATAGAAAAAAGGGGGGAGGAGAATACAAAATATAATTAAATTGGATCCACAGCCTTACACCAAAAAATAAGGAACTGTAACTAAACACAATCAGTGATATTGTATCCTAAATAGAAACTAGTACAGCATATAAATATATCATATACTGTAGATGCAATAAAAAATACAAATGTAAAAAGTCCCAACATAAAATTCCAACAGAGTGAGTTGAAGAAAACCAAAGTGACTGAGGAGGAAAACGTAGGGGAAATTCCTACATACAGGAGAAATCCTCAATCTAAGCAAAAGGCCCAAATCCAGAAGGAAATCACAATCTGTATCCACAAGCGTTTTCCCCAAACAAGAACCGGAAACACTGGCCTCCTTTCCCCCACAAGAAGCTGCAGCTGTATGTTAGACAAAATCCACAACCTCTTGTAGTTTCCTGGTAGCTCCAAGATTTCTCATATGATCATATAAATATAGGAGAAAGGGAACACGCAATGCGCCAGAAATAGTGAAATACCGTTTTAATAGGTTTCTGTAATGCGCAGGTAAAAACAGGACACTTACAAGAATTACCCTCAATCCAATATGAGGTAAGTATACAGCAAACAAAAAGCATGAACTAACATGCGACAAAACAGATGCAGCGCTTCGGAAGCACTGACCAAACACCCTTGCATGCATGCTTTCTCCATAGACAATGGAGAATGTTAGAAAAAAAAACAACACCTGAAGTGCGGAATGGCAATCGCCGTAACGCAACCCCATTGATTATGGGGAAAAAAATTACTTTTAAACCTAACACCCTAACATAAACCCTGAGTCTAAACACCCCTAATCCACTGCCCCTGACATCGCTGGCACCTAAATAAAGTTATTAACCGCTAATCTGCTGCTCCCGACATTGCCGCCACTAATAAAAGTTATTAACCCCTATTCCGCCGCTCCCCGACATCGCCACCACTATAATAAAGTTAATAACCCCTATTCCGCCACTCCCCGACATAGCCGACACCTAAATAAAGTTATTAACCCCTAATATGCCGCTCTCGACATCACCGCCACTAATAAAATCTATTAACCCCTATTCTGCTGCTCCCCGACATTGCCGCCTCTAATAAAAGTTATTAACCCCTAAACCTCTGGCCTCCCACATCACCGCCACTAAACCTAACAACCCCCTATCTTTATATTAAAATTACAATACCCCTATCTTACAATAAAAAAAAACTTACCTGTGAAATTTTAAAAATGTTGGGAGTGGCAAATTAGCAGTTAATACGTTTTAAATAGTGTTTACGATGCCAGAGGGCCTCGGTTTAGGGGTTAATAGGTAGTTTATGGGTGTTAGTGTACTTTGTAACACTTTAGTTATGAGTTTTGTGAAATATTTTTGTGGCGAAAACAGAGGCGTAACTAGAAACCACAGGGCCCAGGTGCAAGAATGTATTGTCCCCCTTAAGGATATTTAGATTTTTCATGATATTGTTACTTATCTTATTGTATTGCCTATTATATTTTGTAATAAACAAACGGCTAGATTACGAGTTTTGCGTAATGGCTCATAACGCTGCTTTTACACTACCTCTGCTATTACGAGTCTTGTAGGTACAGCTGTAACGCACACTTTTTTTGCTGTCACGCAACGTAACTACCGCACCTTTCAAAAAGTCCTTTTTCAATGGGACTTCCACAGCGCCGGTATTATGAGTTTGCCTGCCCAGCCAAAAAGTTAGTGGTACAGCCCATAACTACAAGATCTGTACCATCAACTGAAAGTCAGTAGTTATGGGTTTTACGTTACAAAGCTGTAGCATAAAACTCATAACTAAAGTGCTACAAAGTACACTAACACACATAAACTACCTATTAACCCCTAAACCGAGGCCCTCCCACATAGAAAACACTATTCTATCAGCCAATCGAAATTAAAGGGTAAAAAATCCTATTGGCTGATGCAATCAGCCAAAAGGATTGAACTTGCATTCTATTGGCTGATTGGAAAGGCCAATAGAATGCAAGCTCAATCATATTGGCTGATTGGATCAGCCAATAGGATTGAAGCTCAATCCTATTGGCTGTTTGCATCAGCCAATAGGATTTTTTACCCTTTAATTACGATTGTCTGATAGAATTCTATCAGCCAATCAGAATTCAAGGGATCCTTCAGTGTACGGCTTGGACCGTATGAAGAGGATGCTCCACGCTGGATGTCTTGAAGATGGAGCCGCTCCGCATAAGAAGGATGAAGATAGAAGATGCCGCCTGGATGAAGACTTCTGCCTGCCTGGAGGATGACTTCTTGCCGCTTTGATGAAGACTTCTCGGGCTTCGTTGAGGACTTCTTGCCGCTTGGATGAAGACTTCTCCCGGCTGGATGAAGATGGATGTCCGGTCTTCAAAAACTGTAAGTGGATCTTCGGGGGTTAGTGTTAGTTTTTTTTTAAGGGTTTATTGGGTGGGTTTTATTTTTAGATTAGAGTTTGGGCAATGTAAAATAGCTAAATGCCCTTTTAAGGGCAATGCCCATCCAAATGCCCTTTTCAGGGCAATGGGAAGCTTATGTTTTTTAGGTAGGTTTTTATTTGGGGGGGTTGGTTGTGTGGGTGGTGGGTTTTACTGTTGGGGTGTTGTTTGTATTTTTTTTTACAGGTAAAAGAGCTGATTTCTTTGGGGCAATGCCCCGCAAAAGGCCCTTTTAAGGGCTATTGGCAGTTTAGTTTAGGCTAGGTGTTTTATTATTTGGGCGGGGCTTTTTTTATTTTGATAAGGCTATTAGATTAGGAGTAATTTGTTTTTATTTTTTATCATTTCTTTTTTTATTTTGTGTAATTTAGTTTTTATCATTTTTTTGTAATTTAGATAAATGTATTTTTTTTTTTTTTTTTTTTTTAAAGATTTTTATTGAGGATTTGCAGATACATAACAATAAATAAAAGTTCAGTAGTATATGTACATTAGGTACAATAATATTTGGTTAGCTTTTACCTTCTGGAAGAAAGTATTGAATTACTATGTATATAACAAAATATAATTAGAAAAGCAATACAGAGCAGTTGTACAAAACACTGAATATAGCTATTAGAACCTCATTTTCTATTTTTGTAAGAAAGGAATGCGCCTCTACATGATCAGCAGGCCACTCATGGGCCTATGTAGTTTAAATGACTAGAAAGAGGAGCTCTAATGTTGCTTACGGTCACTTTTGGACCTTGAAATGTAGTTAATAAATAATAGTTTCTTCTTCTAGAAACATATGTAATATTGTCAGCAACAAATCTTCCAAATCTAGAGAAAAACAATTGAACACACAACTGCTGTCGAAGGGGGGTAGGGAAGCAGGGGAGGATTTAACAGAGTGAGATTAAAAGGAACAGGAAAAAATAGAAAATAGAAACTCAAGATCAGGTTGGTATGGAAAAATATCACCGTTGAACCTATAAGGCACAAGAGCTTATGCTGTATCTCCCCCAAGGGAGTTTTTGTCCCCACTGGACACAGACGGGAAAGGGATATTGGATATGACCCGCTCCCATATGCAGAGCGGGAAAGGGTGAGGGGAGATACAGTCAGTGGAAAACTAGTGTAGGAGCTAACAACCCTATAAACCAGAAGAAACTATACTAAGTGAGTACCTATGCGTTATTGGGTGACCATAGGGCTAAACCTTAATTATATAGAAGGGCAGTTGCCACTGTCTGCAAGTGGACATTTAAATGGAGTTAAGCAGGGGCTTAGAGGCCAGGTGAGAGGAAAATATAAAATGATGCCGAGACCGAACTTCCCCTCCTCTTGTCATAGTGGAAAACTAGGCTATATTAAACATAAGGCCTTTGTAGTACATAAGCTAATGAGATAAACAGTAGCCAATAGTATGAGGATGAATAGAACCTAGCACCTCCCTAGGGAGACATACCGGTAAATATAGGAAGGTTATGGATAGTAAAATCTGCCGTCACAGATATTACATGCATATACTAAAGGCACTTTCCTCAGTAAAGATAAAGGCATAATATATTCAGTACCCTCAGGGAATGGCACAAATCCAACTCGTGTTCAAAACTTATTATATTGCTATAACTAACAGTCCACAGAGCAATAATGGATATTCAACTTGCCTTAAAAATAACAGTTTTATGTAATAATTGGTAGTCACTAGCTCTGTTCAGTGGGGGTTTGGGGTTAGAGAGGGCAGAATAATTTATGATTTGAGGCACTATTTCCATATGAGGCTACTGGTGCCTTTTGTGTTCAGATTAACTGTGTAGGGGTACTAGATAATAATGGTGGAATATATATTGCAGATGGGTTATGTCTAAAACATCTCCAAAATCTCATATCTATGTACCCATTATACCTTTTAGAAAGTTAGAGTAGTACCTAATAAATATAGGGAGTGGTTCAGGGTTTGGGTGATAGCTTCCATAACAGTAATCTAGGGAGATAAACTGAAACCAAACTAGTCTAACTGAGCATTAGAAAGCTGAGGGCATAATTAGCTGCTTAAGCACCCCTGGGGAATTATACAATATCATGATATTCAACCATATCAGATCAATAAAAAAATAAAAAATTAACATGAACATGACACACAATCCTTGCAGTACAGTGCACATCAGGACAGTTTGCAAATAAGTGAATTGTTGGCCAAAACAAGTCCCTGGGGGAAGGCGAGATTTCCAATTGAAATGTCAGACTTTGATAACAGCGTCAATTTTCAGACCATATAAGAAAGTCCTCATAGGCTGTGCAACCCTGCTTGGACAGCACAGGTGTAGCCCTGGTGTGGATGAATCTCTCTCAACCTATTCCCCTCTGTTCAGTGTGGCAAGCTTGTATGGGATTGTGGAGGTCGAGATTAGGCAAATGTCCAACTGAGTGTTTGAATCTTATCTTACTTCCCGCCACCAGACATCTCCCGTTGTCAAAGCCGGAGCAAAGTTCCTTTCTCACCCCATCTCTGGGTGAAGTCAAGACCAAAGACACATGGGCCGGAACGGTCCCCCTCCTCAGGTGCGACCGCTCTAGTCCCGTGAATCCGCCACTGCTCCGATGTCCCCCAGCGGCTGTAGTTTTATTTTCCGGTGCATGATTTTGAAACCGCTCCACGTCTGGAGCTGATGTAGTATTCACCCAGGGCTCCGGTGTAGTTGCGCCTGGTTCACGAGCTGCACTGCACCTTGCTCCACAGTGTCCGACATTTCTCCTGGGGCCACTGAACTCTCTATCTGGGATTCTGAGGTAAGCGGAGGCAGTGTAGAAGGGGCAGTTTTGGGAACTTTTGGTCTGCTGGTGTTGGGGATCTCTGTATCGCTAGGTATAGGAGCATCATCCGGTTCCATGTTCAGCTGATGTTCGGGTTCCGCTTTTACCACAACAATGTTTAAGGCATTCAGGAGCAGGTCACACAGGTCCCTCTCCAAGGCCCAGAAATGTTCATCTATGTGTCGGGTCATTTCAGTTTCCCATCTTTTCAGGCCCTCCATTTTCGGCAAATAGTTTAGGCGGAGCGCTGCGGAAGCTCTATGCAGCTGTTTTATTTGAATAGGTGATTCCCTCAGTATTGTGAGGTGGGTTAAGTAGGTAGCTCACTAGTTATAAATGAAGAACTGCGCGCTCAGGCACAGCGAGTTTGGGGACGATGTTAAGGCTTCAGATATAGGAGAAGGCCTCAAGAATAATAGTCCGGTACTGAGGGCTTTCATGCCACGTCAAAATCCAAGACCCTATATATCTTAGTTTAGGACGCCAACAACTAGCTTTCTGCACTATTTTGAAAAGAATATTTTAACTTCTGAAGCTCAAAATTAATGATTTTTAAAGAGAGCTTGAGGAGCTGAAGCTCAGTGCGACCACTAAGATGGCCGCCGCCCGGAAGTCCCAAATGTATTTTTTTTTATTTAATTTATTTAATTTTAGTGTAATGTTAGGTGTTAGTGTAACTCAGGTTAGGTTTTATTTTACAGGTAACTTTGTATTTATTTTAGCTAGGTAGTTAGTAAATAGTTAATAACTATTTACTAACTAGTCTACCTAGTTAAAATAAATACATACTTAGCTGTGAAATAAAAATAAAACCTAAGATAGATACAATGTACCTATTAGTTATATTGTAGCTAGCTTAGGGTTTATTTTACAGGTAAGTATTTATTTTTAAATAGGAATTATTTAGTTATTGATAGTACGTTTTATTTAGAATTATTTAAATTATATTAAAGTTAGGGGTATTAGGGTTAGGGTTACATTAGGGTTAGGGTTAGACTTAGGGTTAGGTTTAGGGGTTAATATATTTATTTAGTGTTAGTGATGTGGGAGGCCAGAGTTTTAGGGGTTAATAACTTTAGTGGTGGCGGCGACGTTGGGGCAGCAGATTAGGGGTTAATAAGCGTAGGTAGGCGGTGGCGATATTGGGGGAGGCAGATTAGGGGTTAATAAATTTATGTAGGCGTCGGCGATGTTGGGGGCAGCAGATTAGGGCTTAATACATTTATGTAGGTGTCGGCGATGTCGGGGGTAGCAGAATAGGGGTGTTTAGACTCTGGGTTTATGTTAGGTTGTTAGGTGTAAACATACATTTTTTTCCCCATAGACTTTAAAAGGGCTGCGTTACAGAGCTTTACACTCCGTTATTGCAGTTGTTAGCTTTTTTTTTTTTGCCGTCTCTCCCCAAAAGCAGCGTTGGTATTTGTGTGCGGTATGGAGCTCAACGCTGCCATATTACCCACAAACGCCGTTTTCTTGCAAACCTGTAATAGCAGCGCAAGCCAGCCATAATGCAAAACTCGTAATATGGCTGAAAGTGTTGTTGCTGATATTATCACTGGTTGCAATTTTCTTAGGTAAAAATTTGGTATCTCTGTTCATTAGGGCTATCTCACTATTGAGGTTATCCAACAGATGTTTATTGTAACCTTTATCTATTAATCTGTCTGTAAGTTTCTTAGCCTCTGTGTGATACATTTGTATGTTTGAACATAAACGTAAAAACTTAAAACCCTTAGGAATACCTTTTTTAAGATGAGGTATATGACATGAATCTTCTCTAAGAATTGTATTTTTAGCTGTGGGTTTTCTAAAGGTAGTAGTAGTGATATTGTTATTAGAATCAACACTCAATCTTTGGTCTAAATAATCAATAGTTTTAAAGTCATGTTGGCTAGTGAAGGATAACTTATAGTCATTATCATTCATATATTCAATAAATTAATCTATGGATGAATGATCAGTATTGTGCCAGATTGTAATAAGGTCGTCAATGAAGCGGCCGTACAGTATGATGTTATCTTTGAATGGAAAACTATCTGCAAAAATGCGGTTCAGTTCCATTCAGCCCATGTAGATGTTAGCATAGGCTGGGGCAAATTTTACCCCGATGACTGCTCCGCATTTTTGTGTAGCGAGAAGAGCTCCCTCCATAGGAGACATTACTAGAAAAAAAAATTCTGCAACAGATATTAGTTGTGATTGAACGTCCAAATCCTCTCTGGGTTTCTACAAATGTCGACATATTCCCTGTAAAAGCTGTGAATATACTAATAATACTAAAACTCTTACTTCAACCAATACAGGAGAGATTTTTGATATCAGACATATAATTGATTGTACTTCTTGTTTTGTCAATTATTTAATTACTTGCAAATTATGTTTTCCACATTATATAGGCATCACATCTTGAGGCCTTAAAGATAGGATACGTGAACACCTTATCTCCTTAGGGGGAAAAGAACCAAAACACCGGTGGCCAAACACCACTGTACACTTGATTTGGGGACAAATTATTTCTCATTTACAGGTATAGATATGATAAATAAGAACCCTAGAGGTGGTGATAGAATAGCAGTGTTACAAAGAAAAGAAGTACTCTGGATACTTAAACTACTCACTAGGCACCCTGAAGGAATTAACAAACGATTAGTAGATTTTTTTCTTGATTAAAATGTTTTACAATATTACAGATATAATCATTTATTTGTCCTCCTTCAAAAATGAACAATACATAAATTTGTTACAATTTTTTTTTCACATTAATTGTAGATTCTTTTATATCTTGACTCATAATGATAGCAAAGAAAGTCATAATTCATTGATAAATGAAATATACAGTATTAACTTCAAATACTTAATCCAATATCAAATAATGAAATACAACACACTTTTGATAGATAGTTAAATAACCATAGGTTTATACTTGTTAATACTTATTTATTACCTTTTCTTTTTTATACCGTATGTTATTTATTGCACTTATTTATTTTTAATTTTTTTCCATTAATTGAATTGGATAATATTCTTTAAAATTAACAATTTTTTGCTTTTTTATTTATATATTTTCTTTTATATTGGTATTTATATTTTTTGTTTGTATTTACTTTTTTTTTCAAACAAGCTTTATTGGTCATAAAATTCAAATTGACAAAAGGAAGAAACATCCGACATTTTGACTGCAGGTATACAGATATAGTTTGATCGTCCAATGCTGTACATCTTGAATGATTCTTCCCGGAGCTTGACAGTTTTATAATTGTTTTCAGTTTCAATAGACAAAACTTAAACAGTTTGTAAAATTCTAGGTTATCAGATTTGTATCAGAATTAATGAGAAAGGTAATAGTAAGGACAGATATGAAAGGAGGGAGAGGGGAGGAGAGAGAGAAGAGAAAAAAAGGGGGGGGGGAAGGGGAAACCGTTCACCTTCAGGACCTACTGTAAAAGCTGAAATGGACCCCTACCTTCACAAAGGGGAGCCCTTCCACTGTGCCATCATCATTTCATAAATGGTTATTTGGTTTGTTTTGAGATAGTGCAGTCTTTCTAAGCTAAGTAGCTCGGTCACTGATGACCGCCACTCATCCACAGTGGGGATTTCTGTTGACTTCCATTTCTTTGGGATCAACCTCTTTGCCCCTGTGAGTATGATCAGTAGGAGGGATTGAGTGTGTGCGCTCTTGGGTTTGGGAAGGTTCAAAAAGAGTATTGTGTCTGGAAGTTGCGGGATCTCTATTTGTAGGATGTCTGAAATTTGCTTAAGGACTGGTGGCCAAAAACCTGAGAGTCTCGGGCATGACCACCAGACATGCAAGAGAGAACCAGTCTCACCACACCCCCTCCAACAAAAAGGGCTAGCTGTAGGGTAAAGGCAATGCAGTCTTGCAGGAGTGAGGTACCATCTGCACATTAGTTTTAGTTGAATTTCCTGTACTGTGGCCGATACCAAGGAGCATTTGACCAGTTAAAATTATTTAAGCCACTCCTCCTGATCAAAGTCTCTGTTGAGCTCTTTGTGCCAGGCTCTTGTGTATGTGGGGACAGGACAGTCCGGAATAGTTGTCAGGAGTTTGTATACTAGGGAAATCAGTCGCCTTTGTAGCTTACTCGCTATGCATAGGTGCTCAAATTGGGTGAGGTCTCTGTCTAATTTGTCTCTGTGTGGATGGTGCAATATGTAATGAAGTAGCGGATTGTACCTCATCCATGAAGAGAAGACGGGGTCGCTAATGTCAGACATCTGAAGTTAAGTTTTGAACCTACCATTCTCAATTGCGTTGTACAGACAACCTGTTTTAAGAGCATATGTGGCGTTTTGGCGAGTTCCCAGTTAATAGTATGGTATTGCAGGGTTCTCAATGATAGGTAGTAATGGTGAAAATTTGGATGAGATATGCATGCTGGTAGAGACCACCCTATCCCATTCAGACAAAATGTATTTTATCATTTGATATTTGCTTATGATGTTAGGTCGCTGTGTCGAGGGTATCCATGCCAGTGTGTCCACATTCTTAAGGTTGAGAATCTGACCATCTAACCTCACCCAGGCTTTATGGTTGGTGTTCTGTGACCATTCCACTATGTGTTGCAGTATTATTGCTGACTGTATGTCTTTAGATCTGGGAAACCCTATCCCCCCCTGTCTCTTGGCAGATACATGGTTCTCCGAGGTATCCTTGGCCTGACACCCGACCATACGAACTGCTCCAACAAACCCTGCAATTGGGGTAAATAGTCTCTGAGAAGGGAGATCGGGATGGTCTGCATGATGTACAATATACGCAGCAATACAGGGAGTGCAGAATTATTAGGCAAGTTGTATTTTTGAGGATTAATTTTATTATTGAACAACAACCATGTTCTCAATGAACCCAAAAAACTCATTAATATCAAAGCTGAATAGTTTTGGAAGTAGTTTTTAGTTTGTTTTTAGTTATAGCTATTTTAGGGGGATATCTGTGTGTGCAGGTGACTATTACTGTGCATAATTATTAGGCAACTTAACAAAAAACAAATATATACCCATTTCAATTATTTATTTTTACTAGTGAAACCAATATAACATCTCAACATTCACAAATATACATTTCTGACATTCAAAAACAAAACAAAAACAAATCAGTGACCAATATAGCCACCTTTCTTTGCAAGGACACTCAAAAGCCTGCCATCCATGGATTCTGTCAGTGTTTTGATCTGTTCACCATCAACATTGCGTGCAGCAGCAACCACAGCCTCCCAGACACTGTTCAGAGAGGTGTACTGTTTTCCCTCCTTGTAAATCTCACATTTGATGATGGACCACAGGTTCTCAATGGGGTTCAGATCAGGTGAACAAGGAGGCCATGTCATTAGATTTTCTTCTTTTATACCCTTTCTTGCCAGCCACAATGTGGAGTACTTGGACGCGTGTGATGGAGCATTGTCCTGCATGAAAATCATGTTTTTCTTGAAGGATGCAGACTTTTTCCTGTACCACTGCTTGAAGAAGGTGTCTTCCAGAAACTGGCAGTAGGACTGGGAGTTGAGCTTGACTCCATCCTCAACCCGAAAAGGCCCCACAAGCTCATCTTTGATGATACCAGCCCAAACCAGTACTCCACCTCCACCTTGCTGGCGTCTGAGTCGGACTGGAGCTCTCTGCCCTTTACCAATCCAGCCACGGGCCCATCCATCTGGCCCATCAAGACTCACTCTCATTTCATCAGTCCATAAAACCTTAGAAAAATCAGTCTTGAGATATTTCTTGGCCCAGTCTTGACGTTTCAGCTTGTGTGTCTTGTTCAGTGGTGGTCGTCTTTCAGCCTTTCTTACCTTGGCCATGTCTCTGAGTATTGCACACCTTGTGCTTTTGGGCACTCCAGTGATGTTGCAGCTCTGAAATATGGCCAAACTGGTGGCAAGTGGCATCTTGGCAGCTGCACGCTTGACTTTTCTCTGTTCATGGGCAGTTATTTTGCGCCTTGGTTTTTCCACACGCTTCTTGCGACCCTGTTGACTATTTTGAATTAAACGCTTGATTGTTCGATGATCACGCTTCAGAAGCTTTGCAATTTTAAGAGTGCTGCATCCCTCTGCAAGATATCTCACTATTTTTTACTTTTCTGAGCCTGTCAAGTCCTTGTTTTGACCCATTTTGCCAAAGGAAAGGAAGTTGCCTAATAATTATGCACACCTGATATAGGGTGTTGATGTCATTAGACCACACCCCTTCTCATTACAGAGATGCACATCACCTAATATGCTTAATTGGTAGTAGGCTTTCAAGCCTATACCGCTTGGAGTAAGACAACATGCATAAAGAGGATGATGTGGTCAAAATACTAATTTGCCTAATAATTCTGCACTCCCTGTATGTTCATTTTTACCACTCCGATCCTACCCAGCCATGACAGAGGCTTATTTTTCCAGGACGAAAGATCATGAGCTATCTCGTCTCTTAATTTTAGGTAATTGTCTCTGTATAGGTCTTGCTGTCTATTCGTAAGGTATATACCCAGATAATGTATTTTTGTGGCTGTCACAGATATTCCGAAATTAGTCTGAAGATA
Organism: Bombina bombina; assembly: GCF_027579735.1. Taxonomy (NCBI): domain Eukaryota; kingdom Metazoa; phylum Chordata; class Amphibia; order Anura; family Bombinatoridae; genus Bombina; species Bombina bombina. The sequence continues at coordinate 259,783,264 of NC_069499.1, read as the reverse complement.
GTCTACTTGTTCAGGTGGGACGTTAATGTTTAGTAATTCAGACTTCCCCAGATTTAAATGAACATTTGACACTGTGCCATACCCTCTCTATCTCATTGAGGAGCTTGGGCACTGATGTGGCAATGTTTGTGAGAGTATAAAGTATGTCATCTACATAGAGGGCTTGTTTATGTTCTACGTTGCCCACTATCACACCTGTAATCCTAGAGTTCTGTCTAACCCTGTGCACCAGGACCTCAATGGAAAGGGCAAACAACAATGGGGACAAGGGGCACCCCTGCCTGGTCCATTTGTTTTTTTAAATGTTTCCTACAGGGTTCACTTTACCCTTACCCGAGCTCCCAGGGAGGAGTATAATGCAAATACCATATTGAGGAAGGACTCAATAATTGGATTACATATACAATGTTCCTATCAGTACATCTGATACAATCTTGAATTTTAAATTCTTTATTATTTATATTTGAGGTAACTCACTTACTTTTTCTAGAGTGTTTGCAGGATTTACATAATAGACAGGGAATTTTTTTTTTTATTTCTATTCCAGTTAAAGTTTTATCGATTTTTCTTTGTTTCTTTATAACAGTAGGAGCAAGTATATTTTTTAAATTGCTAGCCTTCCTATATACAAAGTGAGGTTTATTAGCAATCATCGGTCCCAGTTTTTTATCCTGTTTTAACATAAAAAAATCGATGAAGATTTAAGTGGAATAGAAATAAAAAGCTTTTTTCCCTGTCTAATATGTAAATACTGTAGAGACTCTAGAAAAAGTAAGTCAGTTACCTCAAATATAAATAATAAAGAATTTAAAATTCAAGATTGTATCAGATGTACTGATAGGAACATTGTATATGTCATCCAATGTAAATGTGGAATGCAATATGTGGGCGAATCAGAGAGACCACTATGTGAAAGAATTCGCAAACACATTCTGTCAATCGAGAATATGAATCAAGATAGGAATAAAGACTTACCTGTTCCAAAATATTTTAAAGACTGTAATAAAGGCAACCTAAAGTTTTTTTAACTATATGGGTATTGCAAAATTGTCGAAACAGATAAGAGGGGGGGGGGCGATATTCATAAAAAATTACTACAGTTAGAGAGCAAGTGGATCTATAATTTGGACACTTTGCATCCACACAAGGTCTTAATTTGGAAATAGAATTAGGGAGTTTTTTTAAATAGCTAGTCTAATTTAAATTTAATTTATAATATTAATTTCAATTGCAGGAATGTGAAACTTAGGTTTTCATACATAAATATATATATGATTTTTTTATATATACATCTTTTTATATATACACCTATTTTTCTAATAAAAAAATTTGGCTGTTTTTATATTTAAAAAAAATATTTTTAATAAGTTTACCAAAAGTACATATATATGGTTATCATTAAATCACTATTGTTGCTGCTCTTGACAAATTTGATTAATTGGTATTACTGATATAATATAAAATATGTCCTTGTTTGTTTTATATTTACTAACTTGTTTATTACATCTCACCAAAATGACAACCACTCAAAGATATTATGGAATTCCAAAGTATATTGCTGAAAACGAATGCCATCTGAGAAATACATTACATCATTAATTACAATTATACAACATGAGGAGGGTATTTAAGGATGATTAAGAAGTAGATCCGTTATGGCTTGACAAAGGCTCTTCTGAGCTGAAACGTGTTGCCGCTAACGGACTACTCACACAGGAACTACTGTGACGACTTACACAGGAACAACCGGAAGGTTGGACGTCATCCCCGCACTTGTGGGCGTGCTTGGAAAGAAGCAAGGATTGTCTTGGCTCCTCAGCAGCATACAGAAACGCTGCATAAGAAAACCCATCTCTAAATAGCTTCAAAAAAAGCTACACAGTATCAGGATAATACAACATTGGATAATAACTAAGGTACCTCAACGGAAACTTACAAACTTCAGTCTGAGACACAGATATATTGTGATGATTTAAACATACAACGTAAACTTTATGGCAAACTAGAGAGTAACCTTTTTAACAACAACAAACTTGAATATCAGCAAAGACACTAATAAGGACCCTGAAAAAAGTTTGATTGCTTATACTCCCATCACATTTTATACGGAACAACTTGGTATGATTACACAAGATATTCACTGAGGTTAAACATTGTTTAGCAGCATTGTATTTTAACAAAGTATTTTTATATGTGTTTTAGGACTATCGAGTTCAGATTAATTTGTTAGTTATTTCTTAATATCAAATATTGTAAATATTGGTAGCAATATATCTAGAAGCCTACATAAGTAGAATCGCATAAAGTAAACATTTTATTTATATTAACTCTCACTTTTATGAAAATAAATTGATTGTTTGTTTGAAGCAGTTTGCATTGGTGATTAATTAATCATTAATTATATGGAACCTTTTAACTTATTATAAATTTTAAAATACTGCCACACAATAAGATCTTAAGCCAGTGTTTTTTTACCATATACCATTTTTTTCTGTATTTTTAACTTCCCAGGCTTTGGGATTGCCTGTTTTTTATATGAAGCCTGATCTTAATCCAGCGCATAGTTTTTCACAACAGTCTTTTTGCTGAATGTTATATAGTTTGCTGTAGTATGTGTGGAAGGCCTCTGCTATTTGTTTACTGCCTTGAAGTTTGATATTGTCTTTTGAGTTTAGGTAGTGAATATATGTTTTAATTATGATGTGATCTACGGATCGATCTGGCCAGTAGTTTACTGGGTTTGTTACCCCCTTCGTAATATTGTTGTTTAATCATAAGCGTGCGTCTATGGTATGCTGCAAGGAGGTGTTGTTTGAGCTTGTTTCTGGTAGTAACCAGTAGGGTTTTGGTCGTCTCGTCATTTGGGTAATTTTTATGCTTAGATTCTAGATTAGTGATTGCCTGTAGAAGCTGTGTGTGTGTGTTTCTCTATACTGCTTTAGTAGTCTGGCCTTGTACTTAAGGAAGATCCCCCGCATTACACATTTATGTGCTTCCCATGTGTTAGCTAACAAGGTGTGCGAGCAGTCATTAATCAAGAAATATTCTGTTAGAGATTTTTGGAGGCTGTCTGCTATAAGAGGTGTCTCTAATAAGGAATCGTCCAGTCTCCAGATATATGTAGTAGGAGGGATGTCAGGCCAGTCGATAACACAAACGACCGGTGAGTGATCAGACCATGTGATAGACCCTATCTCGCACCCGGTGACCATGTCCAGAACCGCCGAGTCTGTGGAAATGTAATCTATACGTGAGTACTTATTATGGGGAGTAGTATGTGTATTCTTTTCCCGACGGATGTAGTGTTCTCCACACATCGTGGAGTAGTAGGTCAGCCAAGGTTGTCCTTACTGTCTTAGTGGTCTTACCAGGAATGCTAGAAACCCCGTTGGAGGTGTCTGATTGCGGGTCTAATGGGAGGTTTAAGTCTCTGGCCATAAATACTGGCCCCTTGGCGTGATCGAGTATAACCCTGACCACCAGCTTAACAAACTGATGTTGAGCTATATTAGGTGCGTATATGTTTGCAAGTATGACAGGGTGTTCATAAAGCGTACCCTGTACTACCAGGTACCGCCCCTCCGGATCCTTTTCTATATGTGCTAACTTGAGTGGGACTGTACTATGTATCAGGATACCCACCCCGCCCTTCTTTTCTGAACCTGATGAAAAATATGCCGTTTTGTATGTGGTATTAAACCACTTTGGTTCCCTCCCCTTACAAAAATGTGTTTCCTGCACAAAGATTATGTGACTGTTCAATCTTTTGAGTTCTTTGAGTGCCAATGATCTCTTACCTGGGTTATTTAAACCCTTAGCATTTATGGTTGTCAATGTAAGGCAATGAGAGCAAAATCTGCTTTTTTTATGGTCCATCCTGAAGGAGAGAGGGAAAAAAAAAGTGGGAAAGGAGATCTTTAGGAATTACCCAAAGTGAAAGAGAAATGTTAAGTATAAGAGTACAAGAGAATATAAAGAAAAAGTAACCTAGATATCACTTTAACAAGTTCTGCCCGACACGAAAGGCAGAGAATAAGAGTTATTAGTGTTACAGCTCAACTCCTGCAGTAAGACCTATGCAAGATGCTGTAGAAAGTATATTGAACAAATGAAACAATTAACTAGTGTCTGCTGGGGTAGTAACCCTTAGGCAGAAATAACTATCTTATTGCGGTCTTGTTATGTATGGCATATTGGGGGGGAAAGGGTGGGGCAAGGAAGGGAGGAGGTATTGGGAAGGGGGGAGAGGGTGTTGAGAAAAAAAGGTGGGAGGGGGAAAAGGTGAAGGAGGAGAAGGGAAGGGGGAGGGAGAGGGGGGATAACAGCTCTGTCTACATTCAATAAATCATAATACCTAATAAACATAAACAATGTTATAAAACCATGTGGGTCTCAAGGGGTATGTGGGGGGGGGGGTGTACATACACAGGTGCAACATCAGCAAAGTAGTCCTGAGTATAGAGTTCAGAAAAAGTTTGTCAGGCCTCAAGCCCATCTATAATGGCTGTCAGAAAAAGGATACATTGTCATTTAGTGGTGGGGCCCCACAGGTCCCCCCCTTCTTGTTTACTTGCCTCAGGTTAGCTGTGGATAGACGAGAAGGTCCGGTTGACAGGTCAGCCTGGTCCAGACAAGGCTGCACTATCGTTATTTTCCTGTGAAGTGAGATGATTTTCTTCCGTTAAGATTGATAAGGCCGAGTAAAAGGCCTGCAGGTCTCCGCCAGGTCTATACACTACCATTCTGTTGTTGTGTGTTGTGACAAGTGAAACCGGGAAGCCCCAGCTGTATTGTGATTTATGCTCTCTCAGTTTCAGGGTGATGTGACTTAGTTACCTTCTTTTTTGGAGCGTTACTGGAGATATATCTGAAAACAATTGGATTTCTACCCCCACGTGAAGTACTGGTTGCTTGGCTCTCGCGCACCTAAGGATTTCTTCTTTATCCCTAAAGTTCAAGAACTTAATGATAATGTCCCTGGGCAGGCCTTTTGGTGGTGGTTTAGGCCGTAGAGCCCTATGGGCTTGTTCCAATACAATCTCCGGGGAGCTAGGGGTGCCCTTTATGGTTCGAAACAGACTCTGAAGGTATCCCTCTATTGCAGGAGGATGTATTGATTCAGAGACTCCCCGAACCATTATGTTATTCCTACGGCAATGATTTTCGAGGTCCTCCAGTTTGTCTGAGAGGGCCTGCATAGTGACCTGTTGTTATTGTATATCCATGCTGTTTTGTTGGGCAGCGTTACTTACGGATGCTTGTGCAACCTCTACCTGTGCTACCCTAGTTTCTAATGTGGTAATGTCCTTTCTGAGGTCGCCAAAGAGGCTGCGCATTTCATGTAATAGCCACTTTATATCTTCCTTTGATTAGGGGTTGTGATTGTCTGTCTGCCTGTGATAACTGTGCTGTGTCAGGCTGGGACTGTTGGCTGTGTGACATATCTTCTGGCTTTGTGATAGTGCTAGGCTCCAGCTGTTTGAGGTATTTGCTTAGGGGTCTGATAGGTGTGCTTTTCTCTGATCTGGTAGACTTTTTATTAGGCATAACATCTGGGAAGGCTGTGTTCAGTTCAGTGAGCAGTGATTTTATAGCTTCCTTTGTATTTAATATCCCCTGTGAGTGGTGGTTCTTACTTAACTAATCAGTCAATTGTGTCACCATGCACCTCGTTTGTACGTGCATGGAGTCAAGTGCAGGGTGCAGATCCACACACTATTGATCAGATTCCTATGTGCTTAGGGGTGATTTACAAAGAGAATGTGACTTTAGCCTTCTGTGCTTTGCAAGTTTGGACACGATGCTATGTATATGAAATATATACAGCTGGTTTCTACAATTTGTTTGCGTGGGAGGTGGGGGGTGTCACTCCTTATAAGATTAAAGGAAGGAAAAATGGTTCTATGTTCATTAGTTGCGCAGTTGACAACAGCTTTATAACCCTTTACTCCCCACCACCCTGGCTCCCTATGGCTCCGCTCCAATACTTTAAGCTGCCTTGTTAAGTTCAAATCTCTTTTTAAGAGGCCCACATGGCTGTTCGGCTCAGTCTATATGCCCCGGGCCTGTTATGCACTCACAGTTAGTTGATCTCCAGCGGTGTTTGATTAAAGGTTCCTCGTTCCGTTAGATTTGCTGCCTTGCTTGTCTGCAGTTTGTGTCCGTTCTCTGCCATTGTGATACCCTGTCTGACGGGAGCAGTTGCACTTCCGGTTTTTGGTAGCGGTTAAAAAGGACTTCTCTGAAATACTGATGCCATGATTTAAGACTCTTTTTCCAGCCCCATGTAGTGCAGGATAGTCTCCCACTGTGTTCTGTGGGTCTTGAAGGTTGTTAGGAATTGGATTATGCCATTTTTATAACGTTATTTTGCTGTTGGGATTAGGAGCTCTTCTAGTGCACAGCCATCCGCCTGCATGGCCAAGCTCCGCCCCATTTTGTATTTACTTCATGGAAGGCAGGGGTACTTGTTTACTGCTTTTTGACAGCACTTAGCTGGACTTACTATCTGAATTGCTAATACTACGAACTGCTTCTATATATTATAAGTACAATACTGGGAACAGAATTTACTTTACAAGGGAGACTAGATACCATTGATTACTAAAATTATTAACTTTCTATTTGGATTCCGTGGAAAGTATTTCCTCCTTTACTTATTACCAGGAGGAATACAGATTACCAACCAATATGTATTGGACTTTTCTTACTATCCTGGGACTAAGCATTATTTTAGGAACTATTGTTTTCTCTCTTTGAAACTATATATACATATATACATACAGGACAAAGTACAAAGTGTAGAAAAGGCGCTCTGGGAGAAAGGAAGATAATGCTGAGAGTGCTGTAAAAGCACTATGCTGTAATGAGCAAATAATGTTGATTTCCAGGCAGCAGGTTAAAAAGTGAAGTACAACTTTATTCCAAAAAGCATAAAAAAGGACACTATTAGAATGTCCTGTACAGAGCCAGCAAATAACTCTATCAATCAGGCAAGTGAGCAGATCCCCATGCAGACATGTTTCGTGCACCAGGTGCACTTGATCACTTCTCTCTTTGAAACTATATATACATATATACACACAGGGGTTGAAAAAGGTGCCCAAGAGCTAGTGGTCCCAAGAAATTTCTTAGTGGTCCAATTTTTTTACTTCATATTTTTGCATCACGGAATGTGTAAAATTGAAATTTCATCATACACTTTCTATACACTCAAAATGAAGAGGAAGCTGTAAAAGTGCTTGTGAGAAGAGAAAGAAAGAGAGAAAGAGGAAAAGGGGGAAGAGAGAAAGTGAGAAAGAAAGAGAGAAAGTGAGAAAGAAAGAAAGAAAGAGAGAAGGAAAGAGAGAAAGAGAGAGAAAGAAAGAGAGAAAGAGAAAGAAAGTGAGAGAAAAAGAAAGAAAGAGAGAGAAAGAGAGAGAGAAATGAGAGAAAGGAAAAGAGAGAAAGAGAAAAGGGAGAGATAGAGAAAGAGAGAGAAAGCGAGAGTGAGAGAAAGAGAGAGAAAGAAAGACAGAGAGTGAGAGAGAAAAAGAAATAGAGAGAACGAAAGAGAGATAAAGAGATAGATAGAGAGAGAGAGAAAGAGCGAGAGAAAGAGAGAAAGAGGGAGAGCGAGAGATAGAGAAAAAGAAAGAGAGGGAACGAAAGAGAGATAAAGAGATAGAAAGAGAGAGGGAGAGAGAGAGAAAGAGAAAGAGAAAAAGAGAGAGAGGAAGAGAGAGAGAAAGAGAGAGAAAGAAAGAAAGAAAGAAAGAAAGAAAGAAAGAAAGAAAGAGAAAGAGAGAGAGATAAAGAAAGAGCGAGAGGAAGTGGGAGAAAGAAGGGAGAAAGGAGAAAGATAAAGACAGAGAAATAAAGAAGGGAGAAAGATGGAGAGAGAAAGAAAGGAGAAAGATAAATAGAGAGGGAAGGAGAGAAAGGGAGGGAGAGAGAGACACAGGGGGCAAGGGAGAGAGAGAGAGACACTGGGGGGAGACACGGGGAAGGAAGAGACATGGGGGGAGGGAGAGACACAATGGGGGAGAGACAGAGAGGGAGAGAGAGACACGGGAGGGAGACACACAGGGAGGAGAGGGTAGAGATACATGGGGGGAGGAAGAGAGAGACACAGGCGGAGAACAGAGGGAGACATAGAGAACTACTGCAACTAGAAATATTACAGAACCAACGTATTCATAAATTCTTCATTTTAAAATTCAAATTGTGATAAAAAGGGATTGATAACACAGGAATTTATCTTTTCTGCATTACAATAAACACACAAAAAAAAAAAACTTGTTTCACCTTAAATAACTTCACTAGTGTGCTGCTATAATTGTGTGGGTATATATATATAAAAGAAAAAAAGTCTTAGAACTGGCCTTATCTAAGGGAGAAAAATCTTCTGTTCTAAAACAGAAACAATGCATGTGCAGAACAGTTCTGAATACATTTTAAAAACTATATTACTTGACTACGTCTACATTACTATTTGTACAGTAAGGGCAAATGGTGCAACCATACAAAACTTCTCTCCTCTGCAGATAATGTGTCATGAATTCAATAACATTATTCCCCTAGTATTGAGCTTGCTACTTAGTTTAATTAGGAAATTGGGTCTTTCTAGAAATTTAACAAATTGCACACTGCCTGAATCATGAAAGTATAATTTTGACAGTGTCCCTTTAAGAGTATATGTATACAGTTTTAATTTGCAAGATTTAGATCAAGGACTTTCAATGTAAAGAGTAAAGAGACAGTTTTATCATATCCTCATGATCCAGTTCGGTGAATAGCACATTGGTATGCAGACCTGCCACTACAGTTAAAGGGGGGTAGTTATCAAGCCGTCAACCTCAAATACGCTGGAATTCCACAGCGTATTTGTGGCGAGGCTGATTCGCCTTAGTTATCAAGCCCTAGATACCGGCAAAAGTGGAATTTTGTGACGTAAGCTTCGATCCGCCGGACTCAGTCCGACACAGATCGATTCTTACGTCACTCCAGATGTTCCGCACACAAGTGCGGCACAATCTGACTAATTTTGCTAGTTATCAAAAAACTAGCAGGTACGCTCGGCACTTTTACGGCCCAGCGTACCTGGTTTTCAATCCGCCGCCCTTGAGGCGGCGGATCCCATAGGAATCATTGGGAGTCTGACCATAGTGAAAGTTCATGTTCGCTGCTGCCAGACATCCCATTGATTCCTATGGGAGATGTCTGCACCTAATACCCTAACATGTACTCCGAGTCTAAACACCCCTAATCTGTCCCCCCTACACCGCCGCATGTAAATAAAGTGTTTACTCCCTAAATCGCCGCTCCCGGAGCCCACTGCAAGCTATAATATATGTATTAACCCCTAAACTGCCACTCACTGCCCCCGCCGCAACTATAATATATGTATTAACCCCTAAACCGCCGCTCCCTGACCCCGCTGCAACTATAATATATGTATTAACCCCTAAACCGCCGCTCGCGGACCCCGCCGCAACCTATATTACATTTATTAACCCCATCCTGCCCCCCCTACACCGTCGCCACTATAATAAATTTATTAACCCCTATCCTGCCCCCCACTACACCGCCGCCACTGTAATAAAATTATTAACCCCTAAACCTAAGTCTAACACTAACCCTAACACCCCCTAACTTAAATATTAATTAAATAAATCTAAATAATATTTCTATTATGAACTAAATTAATCCTATTTAAAACTAAATACTTACCTTTAAAATAAACCCTAATATAGCTACAATATAAATAATAATTATATTGTAGCTATCTTAGGATTTATTTTTATTTTACAGGCATCTTTCAATTTGTTTTAACTAGGTACAATAGCTATTAAAAAGTTATTAACTATTTAATAGCTACCTAGCTAAAATAAAGAGAAATTTACCTGTAAAATAAAAACTAACCTAAGTTACAATTACACCTAACACTACACTATACTTTAATAAATTATTCCTATTTAAAACTAAATACTTACCTGTAAAATAAACCCTAAGATAGCTAAAATATAATTAATAATTACATTGTAGCTATCTTAGGATTTATATTTATTTTACAGGTAACTTTGTATTTATTTTAGCTAGTTAGAATAGTTATTAAATAGTTATTAACTATTTAATAACTACCTAGCTAAAAGAAATGCAAAATTACCTGTAAAATAAATCCTAACCTAAGTTACAATTAAACCTAACACTACACTATTGTTAAATTAATTACATAAATTACCTACAAATAACTACAATTAAATACATAATTAATTAATTATTTAATTACATAAACTAACTAAAATAAAAAAAATAAAAAAAGCTAAGTTACAAAAAATAAAAAAAATAAGTTACAAACATTTAAAAAATATTACATTAATTTTAAGCTACTTACACCTAATCTAAGCCCCCTAATAAAATAACAAAGCCCCCCAAAATAAAAAAATGCCCTACCCTATTCTAAATTTAAAAAGTTCAAAGCTCTTTTACCTTACCAGCCCTTAAAAGGGCCTTTCGTGGGGCATGCCCCAAAAAATTCAGCTCTTTTTCCTGTAAAAGAAAAATACAACCCCCCCTACATTAAAACCCACCACCCACATACCCCTAATCTAACCCAAACCCCCCTTAAAAAAACCTAACACTACCCCCTTGAAGATCATCCTACCTTTAGTCGTCTTCACTCAGCCGAGCCACCGATGGAACTGAAGAGGAGATCCGGAGGGGCAGAAGTCATCATCCAAGGGGCGCTGAAGAAATCTTCCATCCGATGAAGTGATCCTCTAAGCGGCACTGAAGAAGTCTTCCATCCAATGAAGTGATCCTCCAAGCAGCGCTGAAGAAGTCTTCAATCCGGGTGATGTCATCTTCCAAGCGGGGTCTTCAATCTTCTTCTTCAGGATCCATCTTCATTCCGCCGACGCGGAACATCCTTCTTTCCCAACGGACTACCGATGAATGAAAGCTCCTTTAAGGGACGTCATCCAAGATGGCGTCCCTTCAATTCCGATTGGCTGATAGGATCCAATCAGCCAATCAGATTGAGCTCGCATTCTATTGGCTGTTCCGATCAGCCAATAGAATGCAAGCTCAATCTGATTGGCTTATTCAATCAGCCAATCAGATTTTTCCTACCTTAATTCTGATTGGCTGATAGAATCCTATCAGCCAATCGGAATTGAAGGGATGCCATCTTGGATGACGTCCCTTAAAGGAGCCTTCATTCATCGGTAGTCCGTCGGGAAAGAAGGATGTTCCGCGTCGGCGGAATGAAGATGATCCTGAAGAAGAAGATTGAAGACCCCGCTTGGAAGAGGACATCACCCGGATCGAAGACTTCTTCAGCGCCGCTTGGAGGATCACTTCAACTGATGGAAGATTTCTTCAGCGCCCCTTGGAGGATAACTTCTGCCGCTCCGGATCTCCTCTTTGGTTCCATCGCTGCTCGGCTGAGTAAAGACGACTCAAGGTAGGATGATCTTCAGGGGGGTAGTGTTAGGTTTTTTTAAGGGGGGTTTGGGTTAGATTAGGGGTATGTGGGTGGTGGGTTTTAATGTTGGGGGGGTTGTATTTTTCTTTTACAGGCAAAAGAGCTGATTTTTTTGGGGCATGCCCCACGAAAGGCCCTTTTAAGGGCTGGTAAGGTAAAAGAGCTTTGAACTTTTTAAATTTAGAATAGGGTAGGGCATTTTTTTATTCTGGGGGGCTTAGATTAGGTGTAAGTAGCTTAAAATTGTTGTAATATTTTTAAAATGTTTGTAACCTATTTTTTTTATTTTTTGTAACTTAGCTTTTTTTATTTTTTGTACTTTAGTTAGCTTATGTAATTGTATTTAATTGTAGTTATTTGTAGGTAATTTATTTAATTAATTTAATGATAGTGTAGTGTTAGGTTTAATTGTAACTTAGGTTAGGATTTATTTTACAGGTAATTTTGCATTTCTTTTAGCTAGGTAGTTATTAAATAGTTAATAACTATTTAATAACTATTCTAACTATCTAAAATAAATACAGTTACCTGTAAAATAAATATAAATCCTAAGATAGCTACAATGTAATTATTTATTATATTGTAGCTATCTTAGGGTTTATTTTACAGGTAAGTATTTAGTTTTAAATAGGAATAATTTATTAAAGTATAGTGTAGTGTTAGGTGTAATTGTAACTTAGGTTAGTTTTTATTTTACAGGTAAATTTGTCTTTATTTTAGCTAGGTAAGCTATTAAATAGTTAATAACTATTTAATAGCTATTGTACCTAGTTAAAATAAATTGAAAGTTACCTGTAAAATAAAAATAAATCCTAAGATAGCTACAATATAATTATTATTTATATTGTAGCTATATTAGGGTTTATTTTAAAGGTAAATATTTAGTTTTAAATAGGATTAATTTAGTTCATAATAGAAATATTATTTAGATTTATTTAATTAATATTTAAGTTAGGGGGTGTTAGGGTTAGTGTTAGACTTAGGTTTAGGGGTTAATAATTTTATTACAGTGGTGGCGGTGTAGTGGGGGGCAGGATATGGGTTAATAAATTTATTATTGGTGGCGATGGTGTAGGGGGGGCAGGATAGGGGTTAATAAATGTAATATAGGTTGCGGCGGGGTCAGGGAGCGGCGGTTTAGAGGTTAAACTATTTATTTAGTTGCGGCGAGGCGCGGGATCAGCAGGATAGGGGTTAATAACTATATTATAGAGGGCGACGGTATGGGGGGGCAGGATAGGGGTTACTAGGTATAATGTAGGTTGCGGCGGTGTCCGGGAGCGGCGGTTTAGGGGTTAATACATTTATAAGAGTTGCGGCGGGGTCTAGGAGTGGCGGTTTAGGGGTTACTAACTTTATTTAGTTGCGGGGGGCTCCGGGGGCGCCGGTATAGGGGGTAGAACAGTGTAGTTAGTGTGAGTGCTTAGTGACAGGCTAGCAAGAAAGCTGTAAAAAAGCCGAAGAGCAGCAAGATCGGATGAGTGATAACTCTCACAGTCCGCTGCTCATCGCCCCGTACTTGGTGCGCGGCTTTTTGACAGCTTTTTTGATAACTTAGGCGAATTTTTGCAGGTCCGCGGCGGCGATGTGAGGCGAGCTTAGGCGGGCGTATTGGGCCGGCGAAGGCAGGAAAAGTAGACACGTTGATAACTACCCCCCAAAGGGACACTGAACCCAAATTTTTTTCTTTTGTGATTCAGATAGAGCATGCAATTTTAAGCAACATTCTAATTTACTCCTATTATAAACTTTTCTTCATTCTTTTTGTATCTTTATTTGAAAATGAAAGCATATACGCTTTTTTTGTTCAGACCTCTGGACAGCACTTTATTATTGGTGGATGAATGTATCCACCAATCAGCAAGAACAACCCAAATTGTTCACCAAAAATGGGCCGGCATCTAAACTTACATTCTTGCATTTCAAATAAAAAAATTTGGGTTCAGTGTCCCTTTAAGTATTTAGGGTACAACTAAAGCTCTTGACTTCTTTTGACTTCTTTTTAAATCATTGATCACATGATGAATTCTGCAATATCCTCTTGTGATTGTCGGCCAAATAAAAATAGTTGTTTCCCCTAGCACAGGCCCCTACTCATAATTACCCAGCAGTGCTATAAATCTGCAATGCTCAATAGATGCAACACTGAGAGATTTAAAATAACTAAATAAGAAACTGAATTAAAACTAAAGATTTTTGCTTAAATCAGTCTGAAAAATGCAAATAATATGAAACTGTAATGTGTTGTGAAATTTACAAAATGACATCTGACAGCGAGGGTGTTAGTTTTCTTGATCTACAAATATTCAAAGATGGCCCTAGGCTAGGGACTACTCTCTATAAGAACCCCACGCATCATAATTAGATCCTTAGAGCTGATAGTTGCCATCCACCCACATTGTTTCAGGGCATAGCCAGGTCACAAATGGTCAGAACCATCCTTAACAACACACAGCACACTCAGGGGGTCTCCCAGTTGGTGGAAACTAGGCGTAAGTTTCTCCAAATAGGATACAAACCGATAACGGTAGGACAGATTCTTGACATGGTACAGCAATCCACTCAAGATGAGCTGATTAATAGATGCAAAGAGAACCAAGAACACAATAGGATGATCATGGTGACCACCTTCACCCCTGATACCATTAATACAGGCAGAATCCTAAGAAGACACTGGACGATCCTCTCATCAGATCCCAATCTTCGATTCAGCAAAGAGCTAACCCCAATGGTGGGATTTAGAAGAAGCACCAATCTCTGTGACCTGTTAGTACGTACAGACCCTAAACAGTGCTTTCAGAAGAAACAAAATATAAACATCAGAGGAAGTTACAAATGTGTGGGCTGCATGACATGTAACGGATAATACCTCCCTCTGTTTGTTAGGCTGTCACTATATAATGTAGTATGTGGAAGTTTGTATCACATTTGTTCAACTTTTTTTTTATCTGATGAAAGGGACTTGAGTTCCCTAAAACGTCATCTAATAAAGTTGACCTTGTGTTTGAAAAACTCCTGAAAGTGCATTATTTTTTGGAGAATATCATCTGCTTTACTTGCCAGCAGGTAGCTGTATTTGGTGGGAGGATACGTTTTTTTGTGTGTGTATATATATATATATATATCTTTCATGTAAGTGAAAAGAAAGCATTTTGAAGCCCAGTTCCTCTCAAAGTACAGTGTTTGTCTGAGGGATATGAAGGGAGTATTTGCTTATTGATGCCATGTTTTCACCTATGGGAAATCTATTCTAAGGCTCTCTGTAAATGTGGTTGTGGGGATTCATCTGCCACCTCCCTTTACAGATTGACATTATACTCCTCTACCATTACCTCCGCTGATATGTTTCAGTACTGGTTTGGCTGTCTGCTATATGTGAATGGGTGTCTTCAGGTAAGTATATATCTTTTTTTAAGATATGCTCAGCTAAGTTTTAAACATATATTTCATATATTTGGCATGAGTCAGGTCTATGTTTATTTCCCTTTGCAGTCTAACAGTTTCAGCATGGAAAATTATGTTTGGGAGAAATGTAGTAAAATTTTTCTTACCTGAGGTTCCAGCTAGTTGTAACTTCGGTCTTGTTTTTTTTTAATTTTCGTGGGAAAATTAGGCACAAGATGCTTCTATTTATTGTGTCATTCTTGGCGCATATTTTGTTTAAATTTTATTTTTTATTTTTTGTTACATTTTTCAAGATGTCTCAAACTGATCCTGCCTCTGATGTTACTGTAGGAACCAAGATGTCTGAAAATAAATCTACCAAAGCTAAGTGTATATGTTGTAAATTGTCTGATCTTCTTTCTTAAGCTCAAGTATGTGGCACTTGTTATGAGAAATTGATTCATGCTGATAATGTTTCTATAAGTACAAATACATCAACTGTTAAACCTTCACAGTCAAATGCACATGATATCTCTGTAGATATAAAAGATTATATTGCTGCCGCCATAGAGAAGGCTATGACTGCTATTCCGCCTTCAAATAAACGTAAAAGGTCTCTCCTTACTTCTCATAATTCTGATGAAGTTTGTATTGATCAACAGTATACTGAAGTATTTTCTGCTGATGAGGATTTCTCTAGCTCAGAGGATCCTACTTCAGACTCTGAAGTTGATAAATCATCCTTTCTTTACTTTGGGTATTGACTAATCTAGTCCTCTTGATAACAAGAATAGCAAATGTTTGAATTCTGTTTTTAAGACTTCTGAGGTTACTACTGAAGTTTTTCCTATTCCAGATGCTATCTCTAATATGATTACTAAGGAATGGTCTAAGCCTGGTAGTTCTTTTAATTTTTCTTCTAGGTTTAAAAAATTGTAACCTTTACCTGTGTCCAATTTATAGCTTTGGGAGAAAGTCCCTAAGGTTGATGGCGCTATTTCTACTCTTGCTAAACGTACTACTATTCCTATGGAACATAGTACTTCTTTTAAGGATCCCTTAGATAGGAAGATTGAATCTTATCTTCTTAGGAAGGCATATTTACATACTGGCTATATTCTTTGACCTGCTATTTCTGTAGCTGATGTTGCTGCTGCTTCAACTTTTTGTTTGGACAGTTTAGCACAGCCGTTTTCAGATCCTGATTTGTCTAACATTGTTCTTTTACTTCAACATACTCATAATTTAATTTGTAATGCTATATTTGATATTATTAAGATTGATATTAAATCTAAGCCTTTAGCTATTCTATCTAGAAGAGCTTTATGGCTTAAATGATCTCAATTGGATTCTGTTATCTCCACTATCCCTGATGGTAAGGGAGTTTTTCTGCCTCAAGATAAGAAATCTAAGGGTAAATTTAAAGCTCCCAATCATTTTCGTTCCTTTCGTCAGACTAAGGAACAAAAAAACACTCCTTCCCCTAAGGCCTCTGGTTCCAATTGGAGACCATCCACAAATTGGAATAAATCCAAGCCTTATAAGAAACCAAATACAGCCCCTAAGACCTCATGAAGGTGCGGACCTCAAACCAGTTCAACTGGTGGGGGGCAGATTGAAATTGTTTCAAGACATTTGGGCAGATTCTGTCCAAAATCAGTGGATTAAGGATATTGTTTCTCAGGGGTATTTGAAGGCTCAGGCTTTTCTGAACTGTGTTTCAGATCTAGAGCTTTCAGGAGTGATTGTTCCTGGTCCTCTACAGGAACACGGCTTGGGTTTTTATTCAAAACTGTTCATTGTCCCAAAGAAGGAATATTAATAAAGACCAATCCTGGATCTGAAAACTTTAAATTGTTTTGGAAGAATCCCAACTTTCAAGATGGTTACTATAAGGACTATTCTGCCTTTTGTTCAGCAAGGTCATTTCATGTCCACAATAGACTTACAGGATGCTTATCTTCATATTCGGATTCATCCAGACCACTATCTGTTTCTGAGATTCTCTTTTCTAGACAAGCATTACCAATTTGTTGCTCTTCCATTTGGCCTAGCGACAGCTCTGAGAATCTTTTTGAAAGTTCTCGGTGCCCTTCTATCTGTAATCATAGAGCAGGGTATTGTGGTGTTTCCTTATTTGGGCAATATCTTGGTACTAGCTCAATCTTTTCATTTAGCAGAATCTCACACGAAACAACTTGTGTCGTTTCTTCAAAGACATGGTTGGAGGATAAATTTACAAAAGAGTCTCTTGATTCCTCAGACAAAGGTCACCTTTTTAGGTTTCTAGATAGATTCAGTATCCATGACTCTTTCTTTGAAAGACAAGAGACGAATGAAGTTAGTTTTAGCTTGTCTAAACCTTCAGTCTCTATCATTCTCTTCAGTGGCTATGTGCATGGAAGTTATAGGTCTCATGATTGCAGCATCGGACGCAATCCCCTTTGCTTGTTTTTCATATGAGACCTCTTCAGCTTTGTATGTTGCACCAATGGTGCAGGGATTATACTCAGATATCACAGTTGATATACTTAAGTCCCAACATTCAACAATCTCTGTCTTTGTGGTTAAGCCATCACCTTATTGTTCAAGGGGCCTCCATTGTTCATCCTTCCTGGACTGTGATCACAACAGATGCAAGTCTTACAGGTTGGGGAGCTGTCTGGGGTCTCTGACAGCACAAAGGGTTTAGGAACCTCAGGAGGCAAGGTTACCAATCAATACTTTAGAACTCTGTGCTATTTTCAGAGCTCTTCAGGCTTGGCCTTTATTGAAGAGAGAACTTTATATTCAATTCCAGACAGACAATATCACTACAGTGGCATATGTCAATCCTCAAGGGGGGACTCGCAGTCCTTCAGCAATGAAAAAAGTATCTCTGATACTTTATTGGGCTGAATCCAACTCTTGTCAAATTTCTGCAATTCATATCCCAGGAGTAGACAATTGGGAAGCAGATTATCTCAGTTGACAGACTTTACATCCGGGAGAGTGATCTCTCCATCCAGATGTGTTTTTTCAATTGGTACAGATGTGGGGTCCTCCAGAAATAGATCTGATGGCCTCGTGTCTGAACAAGAAGCTTCCGAGATACCTTTCCAGGTCCAAGGATCCTCAGGTGGAAATGGCAGATGCTCTAGCAGTTCCTTGGTTTTACCAACTTACTTATATTTTTCCGCCTCTGGTTCTTCTTCCAAAGGTGATCTCCAAGACCATAATGGAACAATCTTATATGTTTCTGATAGCTCCAGCTTGGCCTCTCAGGTTTTGGTATGTGGACCTTGTCAGGATGTCTAGTTGCCAGCCTTGGCCACTTCCTTTAAGGCTAGACCTTCTGTCTCAGGGGCTGTTTTTCCATCAGAATCTCTAATCTCTAAATTTGATGGCATGTAAATTGAACGCTTAGTGCTTAGTCATAGAGGTTTCTCTGACTCAGTGATTAGCACTATGATACAGGCTCATAAGTGTGTTTCAATAAAAATTTATTATCAGGTTTGAAAAACCTATATTTCATGGTGTTGAATTCATTATTATTCTTAGCATTCTTTTAGAATTCCTAGGATCTTACAGTTTCTTCAGGATGATTTGGATAAGGGTTTGTCTGTTTTATTTCATAGAAAGATTGCTAAACTTCCTGTCATTTTCATATACCTTTAAGGATTACCTGGTTCCACCCTATATAATCTCCTCCCTCTACCATATTCACTGCTTGGTATTTTGTTGCTTTCCTGGCAACTATTGCTCCCAGCCTAATTTTGGATCCTGCTTTGTATTACAGTACAGTTCGTCATGACCATATTTGTTGCCTTTGCTGTTTTCTCTTGCTAAGAACTAAACTCCGGATTTGCAGCTTGTTTTTTGACCGACTAATTATTTAAAGGACTCTGGTCTTCTGCTGCCATTTTTCCATTGTAATTCAGAGCCGGCTCTGCTCCGCATCACACCAAGTGTTATCTATGCAAACGGACTTCCAAGACCGCAAGTATATTGTGTATTCATAAACGTTCAAGCAGCATATGTCTCATAAAGTTTTATAATCAGTTTGTTACCTTATTCCTTACTTACCTATATCAATACTAACACTTTGTTCTCAGCGAGGTAACATTTCTCATACCTGTAACGTGACTCCTTCAGCTGTTTTATTACACGCCCCTCACCAGGCTGTAATCAGAAAACTATCTCTAGTATGTAAACTGCTACACAGTATCAACTGTCCACATCGTAAGTTACCTCAGTTTACATGATATATATAGATACACTTTGGTAACACATATTTGTTCCTGTAATCGAGACAATTCAAAGTAACACTGTATAAATATATATAATTCACTAATCCTTGTCGCACGCAGTCTATGATCAAAATTCTGTATTCTCCTGGATAATATTATTATAGAGAATCATTTGTGAGACTGTCAAAATAATTTACCTATCTGTTTTGGTCAGAATTGTCACACTTCCTGACATTCACTGCTTTGTTCAAGCATTGATTTGTATCAAACCTGTTATTAAATCAGTTTCTCCTCCTTGGAGTCTTAATTTGGTTTTGAAAACTTTATAGGCTCCTCCTTTTGAGCCTATGCATTCTTTGGATATTAAACTACTTTCTTGGAAAGTGTTATTTCTTTTGGCTTTTCTTCTGCTAGAAGAGTTTCAGAGTTGTCTTCTCTCTCTTGTGAGTCTCCTTATCTGATTTTTCATCAAGATAAAGCTGTTTTGCGGATTTCATTTAAATTTTTACCTAAAGTTGTAAAATCTAACAACATCAATAGGGAAATTGTTGTTCCTTCTTTGTGTCTTAATCCTAAGGATACTCTTGAAAGGTCTTTACATTCTTTGGATGTGGTAAGAGCTTTGAAATATTATGTAGAGACTACTAAAGATTTCGGAAAGGCTTCTAGTCTATTTGTTATTTTTTCTGGTGCTAGGAAAGGTCAGAAAGCCTCTGTTATTTCTTGGTTGAAACTTTTGATTCACAAAGCTTATTTGGTGGCGGGGCAAATAATTCTACTAGATCAGTTGACACTTCTTGGGCTCTTAAGAATGAGGTTTCAGTTGATCAAATTTGCAAAGCAACAACTTGGTCTTTGCATACTTTTACTACATTTTACCATTTTGATGTGTTTTTTTCTTCAGAAGCAGCCTTTGGTAGAAAAGTTCTTCAGGCAGTTGTCTCAGTTTGATTCTAATGCCTTTTGATTTGAGTTTTTCTGACATTTTTTAGAAAACTTATTTTTTTTTTTTATTTATTTTCTCCGCAGATTTAGCTGTTTTTATTTTATCTCTCCCTCTCTAGTGACTTGTGGACTTCCACATCTTGGGTATTATATCCCATACGTCACTAGCTCATGTGGACTCTTGCCACTTACATGAAGGAAAACATAATTTATGTAAGAACTTACCTGATAAATTAATTTATTTCATTGTGGCAAGAGTCCATGAGACCCACCCTATTTTTGTGGATATTACTTTTTTTTTATAAAGCACATAATTTTTTCCAGTTCTACTTTTTGTACGTTTTTTACTCCTTTTTTTACATCTCACTTCTTGGCTATATGTTAAACTGAAGTATGAGTGAGGTGGGAGGTGTATTTATAGGCATTTTGAGGTTTGGGAAACTTTGCCCCCTCCAGGTAGGAATGTATATCCCATACATCACTAGCTCATGGACTCTTGCCACTATGAAAGAAATGAGTTTATCAGGTAAGTTCTTACATAAATTATGTTATATATACAGTATATATACAGTATATACTGTATATACACAAAGTATTCCGATTTTTTAAGTTTGTAAACATGTAAGTTCAGTAGGATGGTTTAGTAATACTATACATATAGCAGAAAAAATGTTAGGTACTTGTCCTATTTTGTAGATCAAGTTAAGTAATGAATTCTTCCTCACAGTAATGCCAAACATAAATGCCTCCGTCTTTCACTGTTCATTATCTAAACAAATAAGCAGTTGGGCAGTACATCTTCTGAGTCTGACACAGCCACTGTACCTCAGAGAAGATCAGGTGCAAAATTCACTAGACAATAAGCACAAATTAAAATAATTAAAAAAAGACACTAGAAAATAAATTTTGACTTTTATTTATGGTCTAAATGCTCGCCTAGATTTAGAGTTTTGTCGGTAACGGCCCGCGTAGCATGCTTTTTTTTCCCTGCACCTTTTAAATACTGCTGGTATTTAGAGTTCACAGAATGGCTGCGTTAGGCTCCAAAAAGGGAGCGTAGAGCATAATTTACCGCCACTGCAACTCTCAATACCAGCGGTGCTTACGGACGCGGCCATCTTAAAAAATGTGCTCATGCACGATTCCCCCATAGGAAACAATGGGGCAGTTTGAGCTGAAAAAAAACCTAACACCTGCAAAAAAGCAGCGTTAAGCTCCTAACGCAGCCCCATTGTTTACTATGGGGAAACACTTCCTATGTCTGCACCTAACACCCTAACATGTACCCCGAGTCTAAACACCCCTAACCTTACACTTATTAACCCCTAATCTGCCGCCCCCGCTATCGCTGACCCCTGCATATTATTATTAACCCATAATCTGCCACTCCGTAAACCACTGCAACCTACGTTATCCCTATGTACCCCTAATCTGCTGCCCCTAACACCGCCGACCCCTATATTATATTTATTAACCCCTAATCTGCTGCCCCCAACGTCGCCTCCACCTGCCTACAATAATTAACCCCTAATCTGCCGACCGGACCTCACCGCTACTATAATAAATGTATTAACCCCTAATCCGCCTCACTAACCCTATAATAAATAGTATGAACCCCTAATCTGCCCTCCCTAACATCGCTGACACCTAACTTCAAGTATTAACCCCTAATCTGCCGACCGGACCTCGCCGCTACTCTAATAAATTTATTAACCCCTAAAGCTAAGTCTAACCCTAACACTAACACCCCCCTAAATTAAATATAATTTAAATCTAACGAAATAAATTAACTCTTATAAAATAAATTATTCCTATTTAAAGCTAAATACTTACCTGTAAAATAAACCCTAATATAGCTACAATATAAATTATAATTATATTGTAGCTATTTTAGGATTAATATTTATTTTACAGGCAACTTTGTATTTATTTTAACCAGGTACAATAGCTATTAAATAGTTAATAACTATTTAATAGCTACCTAGTTAAAATAATTACAAAATTACCTGTAAAATAAATCCTAACCTAAGTAACAATTAAACCTAACACTACACTAGCAATAAATTAATTAAATAAAATACCTACAATTAAATCTAACACTACACTATCAATAAATTAATTACATGAAATACCTACAAATAAATACAATTAAATAAACTAACTAAAGTACAAACAATACAAAAAGCTAAGTTACAAAAAATAAAAAAAATAATTACAAACATAATAAAAATATAATTTTTAAGGTAATTACACCTACTCTAAGCCCCCTAATAAAATAACAAAGCCCCCCAAAATAAAAAAAATGCCCTACCCTATTCTAAAATTAAAATAGAAAAGCTCTTTTACCTTACCAGCCCTTAAAAGGGCCCTTTGCGGGGCGTACCCCAAAGAATTCAGCTCTTTTGCCTGTAAAAAAAAACATACAATACCCCTCCAACATTACAACCCACCACCCACATACCCCTAATCTAACCCAAACCCCCCTTAAATAAACCTAATACTAAGCCCCTGAAGATCTTCCTACCTTGTCTTCACCATGCCAGGTATCACCAATCGCTCCAGGCTCCGAAGTCTTCATCCAAGCCCAAGCGGGGGCTGGCGATCCATCATCCGGCTGAAGTCTTCTATCAAGCGGCAGCTGAAGAGGTCCAGAAGTCTTCCTTCTATCCAGGCAGAAGAGTAGATCCGGACCGGCAACCATCTTCTTCCAAGCGGTGACAAGCGGCTACATCTTGAAGACCTCCGGCGCGGATCCATCCTCTTCTTGCAACGTCCTAAGTCCGAATGAAGGTTCCTTTAAATGACGTCATCCAAGATGACGTCCCTCGAATTCCGATTGGCTGATAGGATTCTATCAGCCAATCGGAATTAAGGTAGGAAAAATCTGATTGGCTGATGGAATCAGCCAATCAGATTCAAGTTCAATCTGATTGGCTGATCCAATCAGCCAATCAGATTGAGCTTGCATTCTATTGGCTGATCGGAACAGCCAATAGAATGCAAGCTCAATCTGATTGGCTGATTCAATCAGCCAATCAGATTTTCCCTACCTTAATTCCGATTGGCTGATAGAATCCTATCAGCCAATCGGAATTCGAGGGACGCCATCTTGGATGATGTCATTTAAAGGAACCTTCATTTGGACTTAGGACGTCGCAAGAAGAGGATGGATCCGTGCCGGAGGTCTTCAAGATGGAGCCGCTTGTGACCGCTTGGAAGAAGATGGTTGCCGGTCCGGATCTACTCTTCTGCCCGGATAGGAGGAAGACTTTGGAGCCTCTTCTGCACCTCTTCAGCCACCGCTTGATAGAAGACTTCAGCCGGATGATGGATCGCCAGCCCCCGCTTGGGCTTGGATGAAGACTTCAGAGCCTGGAGCGATCGGTGATACCTGGCATGGTGAAGACAAGGTAGGAAGATCTTCAGGGGCTTAGTGTTAGGTTTATTTAAGGGGGGTTTGGGTTAGATTAGGGGTATGTGGGTGGTGGGTTGTAATGTTGGGGGGGGTATTGTATGTTTTTTTTTACAGGCAAAAGAGCTGAATTCTTTGGGGTATGCCCCGCAAAAGGCCCTTTTAAGGGCTGGTAAGGTAAAAGTGCTTTTCTATTTTAATTTTAGAATAGGGTAGGGCATTTTTTTTATTTTGGGGGGCTTTGTTATTTTATTAGGGGGCTTAGAGTAGGTGTAATTAGTTTAAAATTGTTGTAATATTTTTATTATGTTTGTAATTATTTTTTTTATAGCTTTTTTTATTTTTTGTACTTTAGTTAGTTTATTTAATTGTATTTATTTGTAGGTATTTTATTTAATTAATTTATTGCTAGTGTAGTGTTAGATTTAATTGTAACTTAGGTTAGGATTTATTTTACAGGTAATTTTGTAATTATTTTAACTAGGTAGCTATTAAATAGTCCTTAACTATTCAATAGCTATTGTACCTGGTTAAAATAAATACAAAGTTGCCTGTAAAATAAATATAAACCCTAAAATAGCTACAATATCATTATAATTTATATTGTAGCTATATTAGGGTTTATTTTACAGGTAGGTATTTAGCTTTAAATAGGAATAATTTATTTAATAAGAGTTAATTTATTTCGTTAGATTTAAATTATATTTAACTTAGGGGGGTGTTAGTGTTAGGGTTAGACTTAGCTTTAGGGGTTAATAAATTTATTAGAGTAGCGGTGAGGTCCGGTCGGTAGATTAGGGGTTAATACTTGAAGTTAGGTGTTGGCGATGTTAGGGAGGGCAGATTAGGGGTTAATACTATTTATTATAGGGTTATTGAGGCGGATTAGGGGTTAATACATTTATTATAGTGGCGGTGAGGTCCGGTTGGCAGATTAGGGTTTAATAATTGTAGGTAGGTCGAGGCGACGTTGGGTGGCGGCAGATTAGTGGTTCATAAATAAAATATAGGGGTCGGCGGTGTTAGGGGCAGCAGATTAGGGGTACATAGGGATAATGTAAGTGGCGGCAGTGTGCGGTCGGCAGATTAGGGGTTTAAAATTTTTAATAGAGTGGCGGTTATGTGGGGGGGGGGGCCTCGGTTTAGGGGTATATAGGTAGTTTATGGGTGTTAGTGTACTTTAGAGCACAGTAGTTAAGAGCTTTATGAACCGGCGTTAGCACAGAAAGCTCTTAACTCCTGGCTTTTCTCTGCGGCTGGAGTTTTGTTGTTAGAGTTCTAATGCTCACTTCAGCCACGACTCTAAATACCGGCGTTAGAAAGATCCCATTGAAAAGATAGGATACGCAATTGACGTAAGGGGATCTGCGGTATGGAAAAGTCGCGGCTGGAAAGTGAGCGTTAGACCCTTACCTACACGACTCCAAATACCAGCGGTAGCCCAAAACCAGCGTTAGGAGCCAAACTCTAAATCTAGGCCGCTAACTATAGCCTATATCAGTGGTCTGCAATGCTGCATTTAATCTGTATCTGTGTGGGTACACATCTTATTGTGGCCTTTGTAGGAAATACATACACAATTACCTTAAAGGGACATTCCAGCCAAATTTGGAATCTACATTGATGCATTACAGTTTTGAATAGAAGCATTTTGTAATATACATGTATTAGCAAGAATGCTTCTAATAAAAGCTATAGAGGTTTCAATAGTGTATTCAAGTATGCAACATGCACAAGCATTTTAAACAAAGCACTTGCTGAGAGAGCCTACAGTGTATGTACCATCTGGTATTTACTCAATGTTTTAATTGCTCACATGATACAAGCCCCCTGGCTATCTGAGCAGCTGCAGTACTTAAAATGCATGAGCAGAGAAAATGTCAGCACTAAAACGGTGATAGCTTTTTCTAGAAGCATTGTTGCTAATACATGTATATTGCAAATATGTTTCTTTTAAAAGATGTAATTCATCTATGTGCATTTAAATTTTGACCGGAATGTCCCTTTAAGCACCCACACAGATACAGCTATAAATAATTGATTTCATAATTAAATTTTTCAAATGATTAATTATTCTATGTAAGTGTTTGCTAGATGGATGCAAGCATCCTTGAAAAACATTCTTAACTTGACAACTCTTAAACCTCTCTCCTATTCAGGAGGACAGGAGGACAGGAGAAACCTACATTTATCAGAATGTATTAGTAGATATTGGCCAATCAGAGCTCAGGTCATCTTATCTGATCAGAGCAGGTGACTCCAAGAAGCTATTTCCTCTGCCCTTAAGATCTGTACACAGACAATGCAACTCTCACACATAAAAAATATATTTCTTTTGAAGACTTAACTACATAATTCTTCTTACATTCTTCTTATTTTTTTTATTTTGTACAAAAGTCAAAGTTTAATAAGCAGCTTGTTAATTCATATTTCAATGTTAGTTTTAAATAATAAAAGCAAGTATATTTCTTAAGAAGTGAAAAGCTTATGATTATGTTAATTATCTTGTTTTTATTTTAACAAATATAGTTCAAATGCTCTGAATATTGAATTAATTTCATAATCGTAAAACAAAACCACTAAAATGGCTCCCTGGAGGAGAGCATTGACAGAGGGGATGGTGACCCCCTATCTGAGGCAGTGGAGCAGTCCGGTCAGGTGGAGCTGGGGGTACATAAGGCAGGTACGGAAGTGGCTCATCCTCTTTGCAGTCCCTGCAACCACAAGGCGAAGTTGCTGAGGCTTGCGGTTGCAGAGGCTGAGAGGATGAGCGACGTGGCAGAGGAAGTGCAGCGGCTGGCGGAGGCTAGGGGACTGGCCTGGTTAAGGACTTACCTGGCTGCAGCGCATCTCTCCTGACCTGGATCCACGGCGGCTGGAGGCGGGACAGACCACGGCAGGCCGCAACGGTGGTCGAAGCCTCCTGAGAGGTTATCCCCAGATGGCGGCAGGAACAGGAGGCGCGGAAGCGGCGCTGGGCTGGAGCGTGAGGATCCTGAGCCTAGGCACCGGTCGACGAGCAGAGGCGGGTCTCAGAAGGTGGCTCGTGCGACGAGAGATGAGGCCACGAGGAAGGCGCCAGTCCGGAGCTGTGTAGCGGCAGGTAAGGCCAGGTGGGGAGAAGGGCTGGGCCTTGATCAAACGAGGAGTGGGCGGGAGCTGGCAGCTCAGGAGATGGGGCCAACAGTCCAAGGGACCAGAGTCACGGCGGGGGAGGGATCTCCCCAGGCCGCAGCATCCTTGCTGGAGCAGGGAGAGGAGACAAGGGGCCAGTGGGGGAACGGAAAAGTGGCCGGTAAAGGGCGGCCTCCAATAGGTCAAAGGGGGCCTGGAATGATTCAGGGAAGGGGGGCAGGAGTACGGGGAATGAGACTCCTGGGGGGGACAAAGGGGTTAGCGAGGATGGCCAAGCAGCAGGGACTTTAGTGGGGGAGAGCCCTAGAGCAGGGGCTGTTAGGAGAAGGGCAACTGAGGCTAATGGGTGGGAGAGGGGGCGTAAGTCTGTAGGCCAGAGGGATGAGAGGATTAGGGTAGAGGGTACAGAAACTGGGATAGTGGTAAGAAGCAAGGAGACCTCTGGGCAGGGGGCCCCTGCGGGGAGAGGGGGAGTTTGCCTCAGGTATCGTAGGGAGGCGGGGGCAGGGGCTGGGAGGGGCGGGGATAAGGAAATAGCGTGGGGGGGGCAGCAAGAGGCCAGTACAGGTGGCTCCTGGGGGGGGTAGGGGGCGTGGGGTTAAAAGGGATGCCAGAGGAAAGGGAAAAGGAAAAAGGGGGGTGAGGGGGGCCTGGTGGTAAAGGGGGGCTGGAAAAGGGGGCTGGTCAGGGCAGAGTTAACAGGCCATGTTTGTTTCCTACAGGTGATGAAGAGGAGTTGGAGGGGCAGAGGGGTGGTGGGGCAGAGGATTCTGCTGAGCCTGCAAGACCGGACCTGGAGGGGGACGCACTGTGGATAGACTACTCCTACAGTGACCGGTGGAAGCACGGCAGGTAGGGGACCTGGCCGCTTTAGAGCAGCTAATTAGATCCTTGGGGTCAGGGGACAATGGGCAGGAAGGCAGGGGGGGGGAGTGTGGAAGGTAGGCCAGGGGTAGGGTCTAGGGAAGGGAGTATTAGGAGTGTAGGGGGTGGGGGACAGGTCAGGGATTTCACTGTCTCCTCTTTGCAGAGACGGCCACAGGGGGAGGACCCCCTGGCACGCCACAGCCCAAGACAGTCGGGAGCGGAACGGCGGCGGGAGAAATCGTGCTCGTCCAGGGAAAGGAGGCAGCAGTGGAGGGAGAGGCAATCCCCCACGTGGGGGAGGCTCGACAGGTCAAGGGAGAGGAGCAGCTGGAGGAGGAGATCTCGGTCTCCATCCCCGCGGAGGCAGACACACAGACCTAGAGAGAAGGAGCCTAGGAAGCAGCCAGAGGCTGGGACAGGGATGGTTGCAGCGGCAACAGAAGTGGAGGGAGCTATGACGGCACCCAGGAACAGAGGTTAGGGTGCTATCACTCACACGGGCGTGGCTGGAGGAGAGCATGGCTTAGGTGTGCAGAGTGTGGTGAGTGGTCTGAGGGATCTGCTGACGCAAATTTGAAAGATGGCTGGCAGGGCAGCAGGGGAACGTTGCAGCGGCCTGGGGTGTGGGGTCGGGGGCACCAGTGGTGGGGGCGAGCCAGGGGTCTGGGACCGCAGGCCAAGGGCAAGGTGGGGCCGCACCAGTGACAGGGTTGGTAGCTAGTGCCAGTGAGGTGCTGAAGGTGCCAGAGAATGCTCTGAGGAGGCCCTGCCTGTGCTCGATAGGGCCGCTAGGGATTCATCTGATGCAGGAGCTTAAGGAGAAAATATGGAAGAGAGAGTTCTTGGAAATATTTTCTCTGCTGCCGTTGGAACAGGTGCTGGAGATTAAAGAAGATACAAAAGGCGACAAGGAGAAGAAAGAAGAAGATGAAAGGAAGAAGAGGTATCTTAAATTGCCGAAAACTCTATCTAATTGGTCGAAGGCGTTCTGTATTCTGGCGGCGGTGGTAGGCGAAAAATTCCCAGAGCAATGTCGGCGTTGTTCTGCTATCATGACGAGATCTCGGGGGCTTATTGGACTTATGGGGGACTAGCGTGGTGGCGGTACGATGAGCAGTTCCGGCAGCGTATGGCGGTGAGACCGGAGATGAAGTGGGACGACAGGGACATGGGGATCTGGTTGGAGTTAATGACTCCATTGCGTGGGTCCTTTCGTGGCCTCGGCATAACTGTGGGAGGAGGAGCGGCCTCTGGTAGCTCTGGGGGGGGAGCAGCAGTGGCCATAAGGAAAGGCCTCTGCTTCCAGTATAACGAGGGTGCAAGTACAAGCACGCTTGTTCGGGATGTGAAGGCGCCCATTCGTGGGCGAAGTGTTTCAAGAGAAACGGGGGAGGGGGAAAATCAGGCGAGTCTGCTGCTAAGGGCCAGGACACCGGTGAAGTTAGGAAAGATGGTTCCTTGGTTAGAGCGGTTTGCTAATGTCAGGGGGAAGGCGAGGGACGCGGAACTCTTGCTTACGGGTTTTAGCTCAGGGTTCTGGATCCCATTTGAGGAAAAAGGGGGGGTTCAAATTTCGGGGAATCTAAAATCGGCAAAGGAATTGCCGGAGGTGGTTCAGAGTAAACTTGACAAAGAAGTGGAATTGGGGAGGATGGCGGGCCCCTTTTTGCACCTGCCTTTCCGGAATTTGAGGGTACCTCCATTGGGGGTTGTGCCCAAAAAAGCGGTAGGCCAGTTTTGCATGATCCACCATTTATCCTATCCGAAGGGGACATCGGTCAATGATGGCATTGACCCTGCAGTAGCGGCCGTGAGGTATGTGTCATTTGATAAGGCGGTGGGGTTGGTAAGGGAGGCAGGCGGTGGTGCATTAATGGGTAAGGTGGATGTGGAGGCTGCCTTTCGGCTGTTACCGGTGCACCCGGTGTGTCATCATTTACTCAGTTGTTTTTTCCAAGGTTCCTTTTATGTGGATCTTTGTCTCCCGATGGGTTGCTCCATATCGTGTGCATACTTTGAGAAGTTTAGCACCTTTGTGGAGTGGGTGGTAAGGCAGCAATCGGGGCTGGCATCAGTAGTCCACTATTTGGACGACTTCCTATTTGTGGGGGCCGCCGGAAAATCTGATTGTGTACAACTAATGGACGAATTTTTCAAGGTGGCAGAGGAATTTGGAATTCTAGTAGCCCATGAGAAAACCGAGGGTCCGACCACCACATTGAGTTTCTTGGGAATTGAAATTGATTCCATTCGAATGGAGTGCCGACTGCCGATGGACAAACTAGTTGACCTAAAAGGGGTCATAAAGGGGCACTTGGGAAGCACAGGCTTCGCCTGTGCGAGGTCCAGTCATTGGTGGGCAAGCTAAATTTTGCTTGTAGAATTATCCCGGTGGGGCGGGTTTTTTGTAGGAGGCTCTCCCTGGCCACTGCGGGAGTGACAGTCCCCAGGAAGTGGATTACTTTGGGGGCAGACCTTAAGGAGGACTTGAGAATATGGTTGTTGTTTTTGGCAGAGTTTAACGGTCGGGCGTTGGTTCAGGGGGCAGCGGGGTCCAATGAGGAGCTGCACCTGTTTACAGATGCAGCAGGGTCCCTAGGTTTTGGAGCATATTGCCAGAGGAGCTGGGTGGCTGGGAAATGGCCAGCACAGTGGGTTCACTGTGGTCTGACGAAGAATTTGGTCTTTTTGGAACTTTTTCCTTTACTGGTGGCGGTGAGGGTGTGGAGAGACAAGTTTCAGGATAGGAAGGTAGTGTTCCATTCGGACAACCTTGGGGTGGCGTTTGCGGTTAATAAGTTGATGTCTTGCTCCCTGCCGGTGGTCCGCCTGTTGAGGCTGTTTGTGCTGGACTGTATGCGAATGAATGTGCTTTTTTGCACTGTGCATGTGCCTGGTTATCAGAATACTATAGCTGATGCTCTTTCTCGCTTTCAGTGGTCGAGGTTCCGGGAGGTGGCACTGGAAGCGGAAACGGAAGGAGTCAGTTGCCCACCAGAACTGCTGCAGCTGGATGTTTGGAGTTAATCAGGGTTGCAAGGGGAGCGGTAGCTCCAGGTACATGGAATGCTTATGTTAGAACATGGAGGCAATGGTTGCGGGTTCTGAAGGCTAAGGGCATGGTAGCTTCCAGGGAAGGGTGGATACAAGGTCTGATGGCATGGATTGGGGAGTGGGGAGAGAGAGGACTCTCTAGGTCATTGGTGAGGAGGAATATGGGGGCTTTAGGGTTTTTGTTCAAATTGTTGGGTTGGGAAGACTTGACGAAGTTGTTTGTTATTCAGTTGGCTGTGAAGGGGATGTGTAAGAAAAAAGTGGTGAGGGACAGTCGGCGACCAGTTGGTTTTCAACTTCTTCTGCGGATTCTGGCCGTATTGGAAACAGTGTGTACCTCATGGTTTGAGGTCTTATTGTTTAGGGCGGCCTTTACGACTGCATTTTTTGGTGCTTTCCGGGTATCAGAATTGGTGGGGGCGAACAGGAGAGATGTGGGGGGCCTGCAGGCCAAGGATGTGTCAATTAAGGATAAGGTAGTGTGGATTTGGCTCCGGGGGTCCAAGACGAATCAGGAAGGGCGAGGCAGGTTGATAAAACTTGGGGAGGCGCAAGGGGCAGGGTGCCCGGTAACCAACATGGCAGCGTTTTTGGAGGTCCGGCCGTGTGCTCACTTGCCGTTGTTTATACACAGGGACGGCTCGAGTTTATCTCGCTTCCAATTCCTGGCGGTGATTCGACGGGCGTTGGGAGACTTGGGGTATACGGCGGAGGAATTCGGAACGCATTCATTCCGAATTGGGGCTGCTACTGAAGCCGGTAGTTTGGGGTTGGGGGAGAGTGTGATAAAGAGGATTGGTGGTTGGAAGTCTGGATGTTTCCGTTTGTATGTCAGACCAGACCTGGTGGCTTAGGATGTTTTCTTGTTTTGTAGGTCCAGTTCATTGTTGGATTGTGGGACACTGCTATATCTATTGGGCCCGTAAGGCAGCAGCGGTGATGGACGAAAGTGCACAGTTGAAATTTCAGGAGGAGGCAGTGTTGTTGCAGTGGCTGGGAGTCAGAGGATTGAGGTGGGATCAGGTTCTTAGGAAGGTGATAGACCATGCTAGGTTATTCCAGCCTCCAGACATTCTGGTTATCCATGCGGGGGGCAATGATTTGGGTTTCTTGTCCCAGAATGACTTGGTGGATAAGATCAGGAGGGATTTGGGTAGATTGAGGGAATTATTCCCCCCATGGTTAATAATAGTTTGGTCAGACATTGAACCCCGTTCGGTGTGGCGAGCGGCATGGGATTTCAGGAAGTTGGAGGCCTCTAGGAAAAAGATTAACAGGACGGTCACCAGTTTTGTGGGCAGACTTGGAGGGTTTGGCATTCGCCATGTAGAGTTTGAGGGGGAAACAGGTCGTTGCTTTTTCTTAAAGGATGGGGTACACCTCAACGAGGTGGGCTTGCACCTCTTTAATTTTAGCCCGTGTGGGGGTGGCTCGTCAGTGACGTGCTGTGGTGGGGGTGCTTGTCTTTTATAGGCTGTAGGTTAGGTAAATGGGTACCTCCCTAAAGAGGCGGGAGAGAGTTGGGGGGGGGGTGTACCTGGTGGTATGCCAGTGGAAGGTACATCTCTGTTGGCAAGCATCCCAGGTTATGAGGTTATTGTGTTAACAAGTTAAAAGTATTTTGTTGAATTCATAGTTATATATTTATAAAAGATTTAATAAATGCAGGCTACAGCCTTTACACCCACTCGTGTGTCTTGTATTATTTATAAGCGGAACGTATGCCTAGTATGGGGTCACTGTTTTGTTTTCTGTTAAAAGTGTATTTTTAACTGTTGGTTTGCAATACATTATTATAAAAAGTATTGCAGCATTTTCTGACAGCAAATTCCAAATATTGATACGTTTTTCGAGTGGAGAATAATATACCCCATTTGTCATCACTAATCTGTATTTTAGTGTCATTGCTGGATTACAAAATATGTATATATCCTTCTAAAAATGGAAATAACCAAATACCTCAAATTATTTTGTCAAATAATCTGAAAACGTCCAGAAGTTATATAAAAAGGTTAAATAAAGAAGGCTTATGTTTTGTTTTTTCTTAAACATTTTGCTAAAAAAAAAAAAAGATGGCTACAATATACTGTATGGTAAAGTAATTCAAAGAATTTCCAGCAATTTCTAGCTACTCAGAGGTTAAATAAACATGGAAGTAATTAAACCATTTTAACTTGTTAACAAAAACTGTTTTTACCACCAAACAACAAAGCTTAAAGTGAAGGTAAACTTTGATAAATGAAAGCCCGGTTTTTAAAAATACTATTAAAAACAGGGGCACTTTCATTCATAAGTTTTTAAACAAAACGGCTGCTTTCTAAACTTTGATTAATGAAAGTGCCCCTGTTTTTAATAGTATTTTTAAAAACCGGGCTTTCATTTATCAAAGTTTACCTTCACTTTAAAAGGATAGAAAGGTCAAAATTTAAAAGAGTATTTAAGCATTTCAATTTTTTTTTTTTTTTTTTTTTATACATAATTTTTATTTATCAACATCAGGTATTATTAAACATACAATTGACGCATTTCCCTTCAACAAGACATAAAGTAATAATCATAATACAGCTCTCGTTACTGTGAATATACAGTTCATTACATAATAACACTTCTCTATATCAGCTCTAACAAAAGAGAAAAAAAAGAAAAAAAAAAGAACATAGTCGTTGTTATAATTTAACGTATCATGTCTTGTATGTGTATAAAAAAGGTTCGCTGTAGTACCCATGTTGATATTTTTTTTTTATCCTACCTCCAACATAAAATAAAAACGGAAGAAACAAATTTCAATTTTAAATAGAAGCAATAAACTTCCATTAGCAAAAATGCTTGTAGTAAAAGTTATTGCTTACTGCTGCCTGAAACATGCTACAAAGCTAATCACCTTTTATACTATCTGTTTTGTTGTGTTTTTGTTTTGTGTTTTGTAAATGATATACAAAATTTCAGCAATCAATGTAATCAACTACGATTGGGCAATGTGGTCATGGAATTGTTATATAGCAATATAATACAAAATAGCTGTTGAATTAGGCAGATATCAGTGTCAAAGAGAACCAGTCCTGTTTACCGATCACTTGCTAGGCTCTCTGTTAAGAAAATTCTTCCATAGGATTATAAATAATATTTAAATTAACAATAACGAGTGACTTGTTCTGAATATCTATAGAAAAACAGTTGTGCATTATTTTTTTGTAATCTTGCTTTTCATAAGTTTCAGTAACAGGGTTCACATGAGAGAGAAAAAATGTGTGACTTACATTAAGGGCCCCATTCTCAAAAATTAGCCAGCATGGAGAGAAAGCATTAGCTTATTTTACTGAGCCCCATAATAATAAGAAAGTGTTACTTCTTAATATAAAGTATATTTGTGAACCCCCCTTAATGAGATACTCCCAAGGTACAAATTGCCTTTAAAAAAATCCAGATGGGGCTTCAAAATACTAACAAGGCATTTTATAGAATCAGACCAGGTGAGAGCTTTAAAGAATCAAGCCCCTGGTGTTATAGCCCATTACAGAAACCTCTCCACCTGGCTTCCAAACTGCAATTATGCACAACTTTCCATCACTGCATTTGAAAAAAAAATGGAAACCTAGCTGTATCATACTTTCCCTAATGGTTATGCTGCTCAGTGCAACAACCACCCCTTAAATAAACCTAGTTCTTCATTCTAATAAACCTGTTTAATCTAAACTCCATATTGATTCCCATTAGTAACTTGTACACCTAAATTCAACTTACATTGTCCCACCTCCACAAGATACCCCAGCTGAATCAGAAGGATGTGCAGGATCAATTTTCACAATGAGCCTGCTTATAAACAATCATAATGGGTTTAACTGATTAACCAATCAGGATTGTCAATTTTTTGTTTATATAGGAGGAAATCACCCGACAGCATATAGAAGGTTTTTCTTGCTGAAAGGATACTGTGCCTTAAAATGTAAAATAAAAAATTCAAAGAAAAGAAAGAGGGCGCCTCATAGTGTAAGTAGGTCTTGAGAATGCCGTTTAAGGTATAAGATGAAAGGCTTACCGGATGGTGTTGCACCATACTCTTGACCGGTGAAATCAGTTTGCATTGCCTGTGGAAACCAACAGTTTACACGGTCGAGAAACACGTTGCAGTGATAAGTATAAAAGCAGTTTTTATCTTAAACCTTTCGGAAGTTGTCACATGATCTATTGCCTTATGGATGTTCAATAAGGTACATCGCTACACTGAGTCTATACCCACGGAGTGGCTACTTTTGGAGCACGGCTGAGACCGATCCAGAGAATTTCAAGACCCAGCTGACTAACGAGTCAGACCAGTGTACTAACCACTGTTAAGTGTTAGTCCGCCTGCTGGCACCGGTCAAGAGTATGGTGCAACACCATTCGGTAAGCCTTTCATCTTATACCTTAAACGGCATTCTTAAGACCTACTTACACTATGAGGCGCCCTCTTTCTTTTCTTTGAATATTCAGATTGTCCTACGCACCGGGAACAAGAGGAGCGGCCTCCACTTCAGATCAAGGCAATCTTGGATTCACCGGCTAATCGTCCTTTGGGTGAACTTTTAGCTTATTTCTTTTAGGTATTACCATTGCAGTTTTTATCTGGACATTTGACAGACATATACACTAATTATTATTATTTATCTTTCCAATATATCATCGTGCCCTTTTAAGTTCCCCTTCTGGGAATTTTTTTAACATGTAAAATAAAAGCCTCTGCAAATATGACAAGAGAAGATTGCTTAATTTAGGATAAAATTGCACAAGCAGTTCACCAGAACTCCTTGTGCAATGATAAATGCCGACAGCATATGCTGTCTGCATTTATCGATGTGCTGCTGACATGATACGCTACATCATATCATGTCCGCTCGCACTTTGGTAAATTGGCCCCATAGACACAAACATGTTGACTGTAATGTCCATTTAAAGTATAAAAAAGGGCAAACTCTGATTACAAGGGTTGAAGAAAAATGGGAACTTTTGAAGGATACCATTTTAGATGGAGCTGCACACTGTATTAGACATGTCTGTAAAAGAAAGAGGAAACCAATATGGTTTTCCAAAGAAGCAGCACATGCTGCAAAGACAAAAACAATAGTTTATAAAAATTACAGACACACACAGTCAGATGATGATATGCAAATATGGAGACCCAGTATGGAGCTTGAAGGGCCGTGTTTCTGGTAAGCCTTCAGACTCGCCAGAAACACCAGTTATGAAGCACCCGGTCGAATACAATCGGGTTGATTGACACCCCCTGCTAGTGGCTGATTGGCCACAAATCTGAAGAGGGCAGTGTTGCACCAGCAGTTCACAAGAGCTGCTGGTGCAATGCTGAAGGCGGAGAGCGTATTGCTCGTATTGCTCTCCATATTCAGCAATGTCTGTCAGACATGATCCACTGATCGGATCATATCGGACAGACATTTGTTAAATAGGCCCCTAAGCAGTTAATTAGGAGGGTTAAAGCTCATGTGGAAGAGAAGATAGCACAGTCAGTAAAACATTGGGACAAAACCGTCTTTAGATATATCAGCAAAAGAATAAAAACTAAGGTTGGAATAGTAAAATTGAAAAAAGTTTATGGTAAAAAAGTAGAAGGAGATAAGCAAATTCCAGACTGTCTCAATGATTACATCTCTTCTGTTTTCACAAAAGATTGTGAAGACAGAATGTCTACATTAAGGGATGCTACAAAAATATGGAAATAAGCTTAGCACTAATCTTTTTACAGAGGATGAAGTTTTGTTGGCATTATCAAAATAAATGTAAAAAAGTTAATGGGTCCTGATAATATTTATCCAAGGGTTTTAAAGAAACTTCAATCAGTGCTAACTGCCCCATTAACTAATCTATTTGTCACTATTGACAAGAGCTTTTCCTGATGATTGGAGAATAGTTAATGTAATACCTCTTCATAAAAAGGGCAGTAGGGAATAATCTGGTAACTATAGGCCAGTTAATTTAACTTCAGTAGTAGGGAAATGAATGTAAAGTCTCTTAAAATAAATAATTATGACTTACATAAAGACAAACAATTTAGAGGACCAATATCAGCATGGTTTTACTTTAGGGAGATCATGTCAGACTAATCTGATTGACTTATTTGATTATGTAACAAAAGTATTAGACCAGGGTGGAGCAGTCGATGTAGCATATCTAGATTTCAGCAAAGCATTTGACACCGTCCCACAGAAAAACTTTTTCACAAACTGTATCTCCTTGGTCTAGACTCAAAAATTGTGAACTAGGTAGAATGCTGGCTTAAAGGGACACTGAACCCAATTTTTTTCTTTCGTGATTCAGATACAGTGTGCAATTTTAAGCAACTTTCTAATTTACTCCTATTATCACATTTTCTTCATTCTCTTGGTATCTTTATATCTTTATTTGAAATGCAAGAATGTAAGTTTAGATGCCAGCCCATTTTTGGTGAACACACCGTGATGTTCTTGCTGATTGGTGGATAAATTAACCCACCAATAAACAAGTGCTTTCCATGGTTCGGAAACAAAAAAATAGCTTAGATGCCTTCTTTTTCAAATAAAGAAAGCAAGAGAAGGAAAAAAAATGATTATAGGAGTAAATTAGAATGTTGCTCAAATTTGCATGCTCTATCTGAATCACGAAAGAAAAATTCTGGGTTCCTTTAAGGATGGAAAACAGAGTGTTTTAGTAAATGGAGAACATTTAGCAGAGGGTGCTGTTACTAGTGTTTGCCAGGGGTTAGTTCTGGGGCCTATTTTGTTTAACATATTTATCAGCAATATCAGCAAAGGGCTACAGGGGAAAGTATGTCTAGAAAAGATATACAACAATTGGAGGATTGGACAAATGACTGGGATCTAAAGTTCAACACTGCAAAGTGTAAAATTATGCATTTAGGGAACACAAATCCAAATGTTACTTACAGACTCAATTACACTTTACTGACTGTTACAAATGAGGACCGTGATTTGGGAATTATTATTTCAGATGATTTAAAATTCAGTAAACAATGTAGTATTGCAGAGAGAAAGGCCAGCAGAATGCTTGAATGTATTAGTAGAGTTATTTGCAGCAGAAATAGTAAGGTTCTTATGCCACTTTACAGATCATTAGTTAGGCCTCATCTTAAGTATTGGATAAGAAGGATATAAACAAACTTGAATCTGTGCAAAGGAGGGCTACCAAAATGGTACATGGTCTAAAAAGTAAAACGTACCAGGAGAGGCTCAATTACCTAAATATGTATAGCTTAGAGGAGAGAAGGGAAAGAGGTGATATGATAGTAACTTTCAAGTATATTAAAGGGCTTAGTAAAGCTGAAGGGTAATAGATTCCGGAGTAATTTGAGGAAGCACTTCTTTACAGAAAGGGTGATTGATTCATGGAATAAACCAGGTGGAAGTTAGGAAAAGACTGCCATCAACCCGGAACCACCAGCATCGAACAGCATACTTTTGAGAGATAACTAGCCCTCAAAACACCATCGGCAGGCCAACTGAATAAAGTGTAAGTCCCCTTCACCGAACTTAGCTACTATCAGCACAGTCTCCAGATCGTGGCCGCAGCCTACTCGCATGAAAGGAAATTTCTCTTTTCTTTTTATAGCAAAGAGCTCCGGTCATAAGTACTCTCTTATAGGTCACCACTCATGTACACTATGTTATAAAAACTGCAATATTTACCTCATTTCATATAAATATTTGTGCATTCTGGTATGAAAGGCTGAAGGTATGTTGGCAATAGCTGATCATTAAATTTCTTAATGGGTCTCATAAAGGCCCTTCTACTTTGTGACACCTATTTGACTGCCTGAACTGTGGGACATACCTTTTTAAATCTCTTTTCTAGAGACATTAGTACTTGGGTAAAGGGATAAAGATATCTCAATATTATTTATTGTTATCCTGCTACATGCTTCACACTACCAAAGCACTACATCTTTGCATACACATCTATGCATGCTCCATGTAGTCTCATCTTTACATGATGAACTCTGCAAAAATTAGAATGTATTTTGGAAGTAAAAATAAGCAGGCAACATATTATTTTAATGGGACAAGACTTAGCCAAACAGAGGAGGAAATGGATTTGGGAGTAGTAATAGATAACAAGTTAAGATGGGTGCACAATGCAGGGCAGCGGCTACAAAGGCTAATAAGATACTAGCATGTATTAAATGAGGCATTGATTTAAGGGAGGAAAGCATAATTCTGTCACTATATAAATCCCTGGTAATACCTCACCTTGATTATGGAGTGCAGTTCTGGGGACCAACCGCAAAATAGGTATTGCAGAACTAGAAAAAGTTCAGAGAAGGGCTACAAAGCTAATAAGGCGAATGGATAATTTAAGCTATGAGGAGAGGCTAGCCAAACTGGCTCTGTTTTCTTTAGAAAAAAAGGCGCTTGAGAGATGACATTATTACTTTATATAAATATATTCAAGGCCTATAAACAGAGATGGCAGAAGCTCTGTTTATTCCAAGAAAATTGTTTGAAGGTCACAATTTAAGGTTGGAGGAAAGGAGATTCAATCTCCTGCAATGGAAACATTTTTTCACTGTAAGAGCAATAGAATTGTGGAACTCATTACCAAAGGAGGTAGTGAATGCCAATACCCTATATACATTTAAAAATTGTTTGGATACATTTCTGTCTAGAAACAAAATTCATGGATATGATTGTTAGTATTAAATGGGTCACCTTTTAGTGGGATTATTTAAGCTTAACTGGAGCTTTTTGTAAATATTTTAGATTTGTATAGGTTTAACTCGATGGCCTTCAGTCTTTTTTCAACATCATCTACTATGTTACTATCTATGTTACTATGTAACTGAGACATAAAGATCCAGAAATATCCACCATTGGCAAACGCTTTGAGACTTGGCTATCCTGCACATATTTCACAACGTGAGAAACAATTGCATAGCCATTTTATACGTCATCTGAAAATATGGCCTCAAGGATACCTTCTAAAACAGACAAAAGATATAAGGGCAATTCTACCCCAACTCCCAAAGTCCATTCATTTTTTAAAGAAATAGAACCCTCTTTAATGGACTCACAGGACATATCAGAAAGAAACAGGTTGGACAGAAAAGAGCAGGCTGCTGACTCAACACCGCTAAGGGATGTTATGCTTAAGTTCTCCAGTTTCAGAGACAAGGAGAATATCCTCTCTGCAGCAAGGAAGAAGTATCCTATAACCTTTGAGGGAAGTCTTTTACAGTTCTTTGCAGATCTTAGCTAACTGCCTTTGTCCAAAAGATGAGAAGTAAAATACCTCACTCTACATCTAAGAGATTTAGGAATTCCTTACAGGTGGGGATTCCCCTTTTGCCTTATAGTCCTTAAGGATAACAAGACAGCCACCTACAGATCCCCAGAGGAACTGGTTCACTTCTGCACATCACTGAAAGTTGCAAAGACAACCCCTCCACCTCACCAGAATAATCCTACTGTTAATTCTCTGGTTTCTGACCTTTTGCCTAAATTACAGAGACAGGGATAAACATGTAAAAAGAAAAACAGGGGATTACCTGACAACACCTCAGCCTCTTCTACAGTGGGCTCTATGCCAGAACCTTGAGGCCCTCATTATTTATAATGGGACAGCTAACTTCTAGGCATGCACTTGAGCATTCCCTTCAGTTTGATGTAACTATTCTTTTACCATAGATAGATGCAATCTTGATGACACCCACAACTATTATTTAATATGCAATTTAAATTGGGATTTCATATGTCTTTTATAGCTATGAATTACAGTTATGTTTCCCCATTTCAATGATAACGGCCCCTTTCTGCTAATATTAGAAGCCCTACATGCCATGCCTGTGTTCTTACTCCATCATACCCCTTACCACCCCTTCTGTTCCACAAACTAATGCCAAGTATATATAACCACAAATTGCCCATAAGTTATATTATTTTAAAGAGTGCCTTAATTTCATACATATCCTGATCTAGATTTCCTATCTGATAATAACTTGCACCAATAGCCAACATGCTACACTACCGTAGTAGCAGACACGTTTAACCCCCCCCCCCCCGTTCATAACATGTTTATGTATTTTGTTCAAGCAGTTTTACAGAATATATCCGACAAAGGATTTTACTGCTTGCGGTTTAATGTCGGATATATTCCGACATAGGACGGAAAGGTGACAAAGTTCCCAGTGACATTACCAGTGGTCGGTGCACAGCTAGGCTAGATGTGGCGCTGTGCACTGATCACTGGTACTAGACTGACGCCACAGGCATGGGGACCGCTGCAGGAAGCGGAAAGACCCAGATGGCACTGGGTCCTGGCTGAATGGGGAGAAATGAGAGGCCGGGAGGGAGGAGCCAGGAGGGAGGAACCTGGCAGCACAACCCTGACAGTGTGTGCAAGGGATCTGGATATGCTGAGTCTAATAATCTATTATCAGTCTGTGGATATATATATACAGTATATATATAGATATATATATACTGTATATAATAATGTGACACATCACGTTACCATAATAAAATAACTCCACACTTTCCCATCTGTATCCCTAAGGCTGATGGTAAAATAAATAAGACCTGCTGGCGCACTTATTAAAAATTAATATGACCGGAAAGGGTTAAGAGATATTTTTTTCTTATATTCCTCTCCTTTCTGGATACCCTCCTTTTCTACCCCTATCTGACTGGGTGGGAATCTGCCTCTTGGTCAGTATAGCAATTTCAGGTAAGCCTTCATAATATTAAGCCATTTGGCATACATTTTTCCTACCCTCATCTCCAATATTGCCCACTAGTCTATGTACTATAGCCCAGTTCACTCAGTCCTCTAATATTTACTTCCCACGTTGGTAAACATACCTTTAATCTAGTCACACAAAATGCCAAAGGTTTGAATTTCCCCACTAAACAATCAGTGGCTCTATCCTGATGAAGGCAGATATTGTCTTTGATCAGGAGACATATTTTCCTAAGAATAAATCACAAAAATGTTCTAATAAGGAGTTCCCGATATAATTATTTTCTTCCATTAAAAAGAAGCATAGTGGGGTGGGGATTCTACTTAACCCCTTAATGACCACAATGTACCCTGTATGTCACTGGTCGTTAAGGGTTTTTTCAGGACATAATAGCACAAGTCTAGCAAGAACACGCTATTAATGCCCTCCCTCCAGAAGGTTTTGTGGAATAGAGCAGTCTTAACGCTGGTGGCAAGACCGCGCTATAAAACAATCAAGTCCCAAAAAAAGGCCAGCAACATACAGGGTACGTCGCTGGTCCTTAAGGGGTTAATAGATTGCTCCCCTTCTAGTCACTCACTGTCAACTCTGACATAGAGGGCAGGTGGCTAGTATTGGTAGGCTTACTTTTTCACAGACCTGTAACGCTGGTTAATATTTACACCCCTAACATCAAACAATCTAAATTCTTCCACAAGATTACGCATACAATTCTTAACATTGAAAAAGGCTCCCTGATTTTAGCAGGTGACTCAAATATAGCACTGGAACCTAACTTGGACTGCTCCACTGGTAGTTGTAATACCTCTTCTAAATCTTTACAAGACATAAGCTCCAACCTTCATATGTTGTGTTTACAGGATGTTCGGAGAGTCAAACAGGACAAAAAAAATAATCAAATTTTACTCCGACCCCATAAAAATTACTCTCGTACAGACTATATATTTGCAGATCAACTCAGCTGTAGTATGGTCAGGGACATTGAGCCTATTAGTTGGTCAGACCATGCAATGGTCAATGCAACAATTGACTTGGAACATTCTCCCCTGTATCCCTTTCTATGGTGCTTGGATAAATCCCTTTTGAAATATCCTCTAATTTTTAATAAATAATTCCAAGGTCATTCAGGAATATTTTTAAATAAATCACCTTATGTCTCTCCACATACTTTATTGGAGGCACATAAGGCAGTCATAAGGGGGAGACTTATTAAACATAAAGAAACCCTGACCAAACAATATAATGCAGCCTATTGAGCTATGATAAATAAACTAAGGGAA
This sequence comes from Bombina bombina, assembly GCF_027579735.1. Lineage (NCBI taxonomy): Eukaryota > Metazoa > Chordata > Amphibia > Anura > Bombinatoridae > Bombina > Bombina bombina. Next base: position 259,740,771 of record NC_069499.1, on the reverse strand, counting down.
CTAGAAGTACAACAAAAATCTGTCCAGTTGAACAATACTCTTTCACATCAACTGAGAATGGCAAGAAATTATCTTAACCACCTACTACTGTATATAGGGAGGCCCACAAAAAGCATTTACTTTAGAAAAATACACTTTACCAAATTTAATAAACCTGGATCTTCACTTGCTAGAATTCTTAAGGAAAATAAAAACAACTCTTATATCCATAAAATACTAACATCTGAAGGAAAACCTTTTACTGATAGTATCCAAATAACAGACCAATTCAAGCATTATTATAGTAAATTGAGTTACCTTCCACCTATGTTAGCTATAAATAATCCTATAGCATGCAAACAATATATAAGATGCTTATCTCCCCAATTTACCTAATGACTTGGCCACTTTCCTAGAATAACCCATATCCCTGCAAGAAGTCCTCATAGCAATTAATGATCTCCCCCTTCACAAAAGTAGGGGTCCAGACGGTTTCTCCAATCTGTATTATTAGCAATTTAAACACATTTTAGCCCCTCTCCTCACAATGTTTCGTTCGATTGACAATGCTGAGCCTTGGAGGCCTATTTAACAAATGTCTGTTGCACCTAATCCGACAGTGCGGATCAGGTCCGACAGACATCGTTGAATGCGGAGAGCAATACGCTCTCCATATTTAGCATTGCACCAGCAGCTCACAAGAGCTGCTGGTGCAATGCTGCCCCCTGCATACTCCCTGTCCGCCTGCTCAGAGCAGGCGGACAGGGTTATGGAGCAGCGGTCTTTGTGATCGCTGCTCCATAACTTGTGTTTCTGGCGAATCTGAAGACTCGCCAGAAACATGGGCCATCAAGCTCCATTCAGAGCTTGATAGATAGGCCCCTTGGTCTCAACAAATACTGCAAGCACATATATCTGTGCTACCGAAAGCTAATAAAGACCCCACTAAAGTGGACAACTATCATTCCATTTCATTGCTCAATACAATTTATTTTGCTCAGACGGGTTTCGTGCCACAGTGGGAGGCACAGGATAACACGGTCAGGGTCATTCACCTATTTGAACAAGTGAGCCAGTCGAAACAATTATCTATTTTAATCTCCACAGTGTACCGGCTACACTGGTATTTCCTTAGGCTCTGCCTGGGCAAGTTCGGTTTCGGAGATAAGGGGATACTTATAATTCTTGGCTTGTATTCACATCCATCTGCAAAAGTTAAAACCAATGGCATCCTCTTCAACTGCTTTAATATAAGTAATGGCACTAGGCAAGGATGCCTTCTGTCCCCACTTTTACTTTGTGCTAATTATGGAAGTACTAGCAGCGCATATCAGAAACAACCCAAATATAAAACGTATCCAATTTGGCCCCAATTAATATAAAGAAACTCTTTATGCAGATGATTTCCTAATTTTCCTCACTTCGCTGCTTACCTCCCTTCCTCCCTTTGTATCTGAATTTGAGAAATTTGGCAGTTATTCTAACTTTTCTGTAAATGCTCATAAATCTAAATATCTCATTGCCACAATGCCCAAAGAGGATTTTAGGGTTTTATATAAGCTCTGTCCCTAAAAACTTAAATATAATAAAATCAAATATCTAGGGATTTCCTCAGCAGACACCACTGATTTTTTTTAAGATATAACTATTTATCTCTCCAGCCTAAATTACCCAAAGACCTCCAAATTTGGCAAGACAAACCTATATATTGGTGGGATCGAATACAGGTTATTAAAATAACCATTCTTCCCCAACTACTTTGTCTATTTCAAGCTGCACCAATACACTTACAAGTTTCCTACTGATCCCAATTAGAATCACTTATAAATTATTTTATATGGGGACGCATTAAACCCTGCATTAATAAAAACATACTAAATAGACTGCTGGCAGAAGGTGGGCTTGGAATACCACATTTTTCAAACACTATAAAGCTATAACTCTCCAGAGAATATTAGAGTGGCATGGTAAGTCAGACCTAAAAGCATGGGTATACATAGATTCATATGTATTAGAATCCCCATCACCAGGATCCCTATGCTGGATCAAAAAAACGATCATACCCACTTTAGCAAGACTACCCCCATACGCCCATATTTTCTGTATCTGAAATAATATTTGGAATAACTTAAGAATGAACTTGGACAAATGCTTTTTTAACCTTTTAGATGACTGGTGTCTGATACTGGTGATAGGCAGTAAACAGTATAAACTCAACCCATTGCCACTTAAATGGACGTGAGATCTCTTATTTTAAATGAGTTAATTTGTTATCCATTTTACACTAAGTTTAGAAAATACATGTAGTTGGGCTTGAAACTTTGCAACTCTCTTAGCCAAAACAAACCATGTTTCATTATGATACCTCTCATTCTTCAGCTGGGATAGAGACATATTAGCTCTGTTTATTTTGCAAATAAACAACTGTGATCTTTGCATTTTTACTTCTAGCCATTTTATAATACATTGAAAGTCTTGTTGTGTTGGGCTTTTGTTTTTAGATGGCTGCTTTTTTAGGGGTTCATATACATATATAGATTAAATATTGAGGGCTAGATTACAAGTGAAGCGCTAACAGTTACGCGCAAGTGAAAAGGGGTTTATCACGGGTGTTTGCGCTCGTCTGGTTTTTCGCTCGTATTACAAGTTGAAAGTAATGCAATCGCATGAGCGCAATCTAAGTTAATGCTTGTCAGGTTAGAGTGCGCTAGCATGACCTCAGAACTTTGGTTAACTGTTTCACAAAACAAAAAAGTGTCACAAAAAACACCAAAAATTACAAAGTACAGTTACATTTCTAATAACACCATCTAATAAAAAAATATTCAAAAAAAAATATTGCACAAAAAAATTATAAGGGCTCAAAGATATGAGGTCTCAAAAAAGAGCTTTAACATTGAGATACACACATATACAGTACATGTGTAAAGATGGATATTTATGCAAACATTTATCGTCACTGAATAAACTATATTGTTTTCTGTAACTAAGACCAGAGGGTGCTGTCTCATGCTGTACCTAATCCTTATTCAGCACCCTGGCTTTGAAAAACTGTTTGCTTACTCGTTCCTTGTATATATATATACTTTTATATATATATATATATATATATATATATATATATATATATATATATATATATATATATATATATATATATATATATATACATACAGTATATGGGGCCTATTTATCAAGCTCCGTATGACCACTGCTCCATAACCTTTCCACCTGCTCAATCGGGTTGATTGACACCCCCTGCTAGCCGCCGATTGGCCGCAAATCTGTAGGGGGCGGCATTGCACCAGCAGTTTACAAGAACTGCTGGTGCAATGATAAATGCCGACAGCGTATGCTGTCGGCATTTATCAATGTGCGGTGGACATGATACGCTACATTGTATTATGTCCCTCCGCACTATCATAAATAGACCCCTATATATATATATATATATTTGTTTATATGTGTGTACATATGTTTTTATGTATTTACAGAAATATATACAAATATTAACACATAAATACATATGTACACATATATACACACATATATATAAGTGCATTTGAGCCCTTTGCTTAAAGGGACACTAAACCCAAAAAAATGTATTTCATGATTCAGGTAGAGAATACAATTTTAAACAACATTTCAATTTACTTCTATTATCTAAATGGTTTCATTCTGTAGATATCCTTTGCTGAAGAAATAGCAATGCACATTGGTGAGCCAATCACATGAGGCATTTATGTACAGCCACCAATCAGCAGCTACTGAGCCTATCTAAATATGCTTTCCGCAAAGAATATCAAGAGAATAAAGCAAATTAGATAATAGAAGTAAATTAGAAAATTGCTATAAAATTGAATGCTCTTTCTAAATCATGAAAGAAAGAATTTGGGTTTCATGTTCCTTTAAAGTAGATAAAAACATGTAAAATCTTATTTGTGCAATATTCATATATGTATTTACAGTAAATATTTAATATTCCAATGTTCTGCACATAGCAGAATATATTCAGTGTATTTTTTAATAGATATATATACCTGTATATATATATGTATAAATATATATTTGTGCAAGAAATCATCATAAATATATAAATATATATATTTTTATATATATATATATATATATATATATATATATATATATATATATGTATTTATGAATAAATAGAACATATTCTGCTATGTGAAGAACATTGGAATGTGAAATATTTCTATTTCCATGTCAGGTTAGCGCACTTGGAAATATGCGATCTGGTTTGCTCACGAATAGGGTGTTTTTTCCCCACTTTTTTTGCTCCACTGACTTATATTGGGGAATAGGTTATTACGCACGCGATATTCTAATTCAAGCTTTTTACGCTCACCGGGTAAGAGCGCAATTGAAACTGTTTATTTCCAACTTGTAATACGAGTGCAACCTGATGCGTGCAAAAAGCTTACTTGTAGCAGAGTTAATGCTCGAGTGGAAGCATTAAATACCACTACACTTGAAATCTGGCCCTGAATATTTTAGATTTACAATATTCAATTTTATAATACCCATATAGGTGCTCTCTATTTTTCCGATTGAAACATTTTTCTCATGTTAGAACCAAAGGAAAGTAGAGAATACTTGGAAACAACAGAGAATTTAGACTGTTACAGCAAAATACATGCTATAAATCAGAGCTAACAAGTTGACAAGCAACATGATAATTCAGAATCCAAGATGGTTTTCCCCTTAGACAGTGAGAAAGAGAGATTAGGTTAACGTAACTAAAATTACACAACTGGTAGCCTACACTGGTCTTCTGCTAAGATTATCCATGTTTATATGCATATTTACAGCATTTAATGAATAGGGTACCATCTGTTTTTCTCTGGTCAAGGTGCCACTATCAGTAAAGAGGTGGTCCTCAGCTGATTGAAGCCCAGGACTTAGGACATTAGTCCATTGACAAGGTTTAATGATCAGTATAGGTATTAGGGTCAAGATAGGGTCCAAGGGATTTGGACAATTGAATGGCTTGAAGGTTAACTTTGCTACCTCTTTTGAAATTCTGGTTTTCACAATTCGCAAGATTTATTAAAGTGTAATCGCACAATAAAATACATACATACATTTTCTGTAGGAAAAAACGGAAAAAATTACATTTGTTAAAATTAGAATAGCACTTACCATTTCAAATAAAACATTTCTTAAACAATCAAGACTGAATATTATACTGTTATATGGAAGGGTAATTACTAAACAATAAAATATTTTATTTCTAAGGTTTGTTTAACAGCTGCAATGAAATGTGGATGTTCAGTCGAATGCAGAAGATATTCTCCTGTGATGATTGATTAATTTACCTTTTTAATTTGCATCCAGGCCTGCCCACCTCTCTAGCGCAACTATGATGGAAGGCTTAGCAATATTGGCAGGCAAGAGGGAGGGAAATGCTGCTTTGTGTGTCTGAGAAAATTCATGTGAGCATTCATTCATAGCTCAATACATTAAATGTTTGTTCCAGTACATTGCTGCTTTATGGCTGTACTCTGCACTGCAATTAATATGCCTGATGCAAATTGAAAAGCAAGACATAATCCGTCCTTCTCTTTCATAGAGCATGAGATGCAGTTATTACTGCCAAGCTACAGGGGTACAAGGGCCATTCTTTAAACTTGAATGCTCGTTAGCTTAAATCTGCATGTGGAAATGAGTCAGGCTGCTCTGTACAGCTTATTCTTAGATATGCCGTAGTTTACGATGTTACTGCATTCCTCCAATTCTCTTGTACAAACTCGTCCTTGTAGAACAGCTTTGACGGTCATTTGATTCCGTTCCAACATCAAGTTTAATTGCATTGCATTAAAAACAGGATTAAATGCACTCTGGTCAACACATATGTTAGCGGGAATTTTGCCTGTTTGTCATTGATTTTTGCAGGCATTTAAAGAGTAGTCATTTCACTGCTTCCCCTGAGTACCCTGCTGCTTTAATTGGATAAATTCATGAAAGTCATGCGTCAATGCTAATGTATGGCATGTACAAAGCTTGCCGGAGCAAAGTACCTTGATAATTGGTGCAAATAGAAGCAGTTTCTCTAAACATATTCCTTATTTTTTATAATGTATAGCAATACTGGAATCAGATAGAGGGATTTTATATAAAAATACCAGTGCACATAGTACAGTAATACTTTAAGTTCAACTAAAGGTCATGATATAGAGAAGCTTTTTTTCATATTCTTATAGCTCTATATCATAATATTTCAGTTTGGATTGGTAGTCAGCACAGACCTCTAGAGGAAACGTTAATAAATGGATTCGCTTTACTGGTCAGGGACATAGGGAAAATCAATTTTTTTGTTTTTACTAGATAAATAATGGTACTCCTGTCAGTAGTGATTGGAGCTCATCTAGTGGAAAACAATGTGTGCACCCCCATTCCAACTGCTCACACTGCATGCATTTAAAGGGTCATAATATCCATATGGTAAAGCATAACTGTACAAATCTGGCAAAAAATTAATATCTCTATGTAAACAAAATAAGATATTTTACCTTTAAAAAGTTCTTCTGCTGAAAATATTAAGTGCTCTGTAAACAATTATTCTTCAGCTACTTCCTGTTGCATGTTGGGGAAAAAACAACAACAACCAATAAGCTTCATCAGTGCTAATGTCACACTTTGCTTTGCTGTAATCTTATGAGATTTTCACTGAAATATTGTGAGATTTAATTGTAAACATCCTTAAACAAAGGAGGGAAATGACTGCCAGATGCACGCTCCCTTGCAAGTCCTGGGACTAGCATCCTGATTGGCTGCTTAAATTATTTTTGTGCTTGTAGGGTTGCATTTGTATTATGAGTTGAAAGTAAACTGTTTTTGCTCTTGGGGTAATCCAACTAGCGCAAAAAGCTGGTTAGAATATTGCGTGGGATTTGGTGTATTCCCACATAGAAGTCTATAGGAAAAAAAAATTGAAAAGAAAACCAAACACCCCACTCTCAGGCAAACCCGATCGCATATTCTCGTTTGCGCTTGTGATTATATATAAGTAGAGATATATACAGATATATATATATATATAGGAATACATTTATAAATACTTAGAAGAAAAAAAAAGGCATGCAAAGGGCTTTAACATAGAGATATATACTGTACATATGCATGTCTAAATATGTATATGTACTGTATATATATATATATACAGTATATATATATATATTTATATATATTTATATATATATTTAAATATGCAGAAGTCCAGCACTCACTATACACTTTTAAGCCTGGGTGCTTCCCACGTAGTATACAACAAATCATTCAAAGAGAGAACTCGCCGTGGTTCAAATAGTGTTTATTCCATAGTGTAAATGTTTTTGGGGAGTGACCCCATCATCAGACAAGTGGAAAAGAGAACTATGATGATGGGGTCACTCCCCGAAAACGTTTACACTATGGAATAAACACTATTTGAACCACAGTGAGTGCTCTGTATATATATATATATATATATATATATATATATATATATATATATATATATATATATATATATATATATATATATATGTGTGTGTGTGTGTGTGTGTGTGTACATATGTATTTATATGTGTATATTTGTATTCACAGGCAAAAATACACACATAAATACATATATATAGATATATAGAAGTGAATTGGAGTCCTTTGCCATTAAGTAGATAAAAACATGAAAAAAACATATTTATGCAATATTCATATTTAATAAAGGTTTTAACCATGTACTTACTGTAAATATTTAACATTCCAATGTTCTGCACATAACAGAATATTTTCTAACACCTAAGACCTCATATCTTTGAGCCCTTATAACTTTTGTGTGCAATATTATATTTTAAAAATGTTTAATAGATGGTGTTATTATGAGTGTAACTGTACTTTAACATGTATTTTTTATGTGTTTTGTGCAACTTTTATGTTTTGCAAAACAATTAACCAGAGCTCTGAAGTCGCAGTAATCATTCTAGTGTAAATCGCAATTGCGCTCAATCGATCGTATTTACGTTCAACTCGCAATATGAGCGGCAAACCTTTTGCGATAATCGGGTGCAAACGCTTGTGCTCCTTCCCATAGGTAAATTCAGTATACGCCACTTAGCTTTATATAATTCCACCCGATAAATAGAAGTACTGTTGAGCATTCTTATAGAATCTCACCAGCCCAAGGATCTTTTTAGAATTGGGGCCTAAGTCAAGTATAGCCGTTTAATTTTGGGCCAGATTACAAGTAGAGCACTAACAGTTAAGCGCAAGCTAAAAGAAGTTTATCGCATGTGTTTGAGCGTGTAGGGTTTACCGCTTCTATTACAAGTTGAAAGTAAACACGATTATTTGAGCGCAATCGCTATTTATGCTAGAATGATTACCGCGTCCTCAGAGCTCTGGTTAACTCTTTTGCGAAACAAAAACACATCAAAAATACATTACAAAGTACAGTTACGCTCATAAAAATTATTTTAAAAAAAATGCACAAAAAAGTTATAAGTGCTCAAAGATATGAGGTGTCAGGTGTTAGAAAAAATAAGGATAGCAAAAGGCTTTAACATAGTGATACATACTGTCCCGCTCCACTGAGCAAGTTATGGGGTAAGGAATATATGCAAGGTGGTGGCAAGATATAGGACTGTCTTGAATACAACAGGAACAAAATGAACATTAATGTCATGGCAGGGAGTATTTGTGAAGCAGTCTTTTATAGGAGAGCTGATTACAGAACTACCTGCAGCTGGCAAGCAGGTGAAGCCAGAGAGCATTCCACTGTAGGTAACAAGCCTCCTAAAACGTCAAGAGAATACAAATACCTCTGGTGGAGCAGGAACAGAGAAATAGGCTGTGAATCAGGTCCCAGGTTATTAGGCAAGTTGTATTTTTAAGGATTAATTTTATTATTGAACAACAACCATGTTCTCAATGAACCCAAAAAACTCATTAATATCAAAGCTGAATAGTTTTGGAAGTAGTTTTTAGTTTGTTTTTAGTTATAGCTATTTTAGGGGGATATCTGTGTGTGCAGGTGACTATTACTGTGCATAATTATTAGGCAACTTAACAAAAAACAAATATATACCCATTTCAATTATTTATTTTTACCAGTGAAACCAATATAACATCTCAACATTCACAAATATACATTTCTGACATTCAAAAACAAAACAAAAACAAATCAGTGACCAATATAGCCACCTTTCTTTGCAAGGACACTCAAAAGCCTGCCATACATGGATTCTGTCAGTGTTTTGATCTGTTCACCATCAACATTGCGTGCAGCAGCAACCACAGCCTCCCAGACACTGTTCAGAGAGGTGTACTGTTTTCCCTCCTTGTAAATCTCACATTTGATGATGGACCACAGGTTCTCAATGGGGTTCAGATCAGGTGAACAAGGAGGCCATGTCATTAGATTTTCTTCTTTTATACCCTTTCTTGCCAGCCACGCTGTGGAGTACTTGGACGCGTGTGATGGAGCATTGTCCTGCATGAAAATCATGTTTTTCTTGAAGGATGCAGACTTCTTCCTGTACCACTGCTTGAAGAAGGTGTCTTCCAGAAACTGGCAGTAGGACTGGGAGTTGAGCTTGACTCCATCCTCAACCCGAAAAGGCCCCACAAGCTCATCTTTGATGATACCAGCCCAAACCAGTACTCCACCTCCACCTTGCTGGCGTCTGAGTCGGACTGGAGCTCTCTGCCCTTTACCAATCCAGCCACGGGCCCATCCATCTGGCCCATCAAGACTCACTCTCATTTCATCAGTCCATAAAACCTTAGAAAAATCAGTCTTGAGATATTTCTTGGCCCAGTCTTGACGTTTCAGCTTGTGTGTCTTGTTCAGTGGTGGTCATCTTTCAGCCTTTCTTACCTTGGCCATGTCTCTGAGTATTGCACACCTTGTGCTTTTGGGCACTCCAGTGATGTTGCAGCTCTGAAATATGGCCAAACTGGTGGCAAGTGGCATCTTGGCAGCTGCACGCTTGACTTTTCTCAGTTCATGGGCAGTTATTTTGCGCCTTGGTTTTTCCACACGCTTCTTGCGACCCTGTTGACTATTTTGAATGAAACGCTTGATTGTTCGATGATCACGCTTCAGAAGCTTTGCAATTTTAAGAGTGCTGCATCCCTCTGCAAGATATCTCACTATTTTTTACTTTTCTGAGCCTGTCAAGTCCTTCTTTTGACCCATTTTGCCAAAGGAAAGGAAGTCACCTAATAATTATGCACACCTGATATAGGGTGTTGATGTCATTAGACCACACCCCTTCTCATTACAGAGATGCACATCACCTAATATGCTTAATTGGTAGTAGGCTTTCAAAGCTTATACAGCTTGGAGTAAGACAACATGCATAAAGAGGATGATGTGGTCAAAATACTAATTTGCCTAATAATTCTGCACACAGTGTACATGTCTAAATATGTATATATGTTTATATGTATATATACACACATAAATACATATGGACATATATATGTGTTATAAAACAAATAACAAAGTCCGATATCAATTATATCTAAATATGTGCATTGCGTTTTGTTCCGAATCAAAATTCGGACGAATTTGTCAAATTCGGAGCTTTGGATCGATTTGAATTTCTGAATTACCCTAGCAACGAAACTAAACTAATCCGAATGCATTTGTAATGAATAAATCGGAATTAGTTTGGATTTATTTATTACATTTAAATGGCCATGGACTAATCACAAATACACTAGTATTGTACAGTATATTAAGTTTTACCAGTTTGCTAGCTCTGTGCAGGGCACATTATGTAGTTGCTACCTGTGAGGTTGGTACTTAGCTGTGATGTGCTGTGTATTACACTAGTATTATGTACTGTATATTAGGTTATATACCTCTGCTAGCTCTGTACATATTGTGTAGCTGGTACCTGTGAGGTTGGTGCTTATGTTGATTCAGATGGGTTACACCTAATATACAGTACATAATACTAGTCTACTACACAGCACATCCCACCTAACACATACCGAACTTCCGAATTTACGAATCGAATCCGAACCGAATACATCTGAATTTATTTGAATCTGAATGAATCCGAAACGAATACATTTGAATGTCTAATTATATCCTCTTACTAGATCTCACTAGAAAGAGACATATATGTGTAATCCTGTGTCTATGTCAGAGCCAGGTAATGTTAGTGCAAATGGCAAAAAGCATTTGTGCTGATATTATATTGTATCTAAAGGTCGATGGGTGATGATGTAGCTGGGATCGGAGAAGCCCAAACCTCCACTAAAAAAATAACAATGAATCCAAAAAGTCCCAAAAATTTACTTTATTGTATTCATTTAAAATTGCAGTAGTGCAAGCATCAACACCATTGCCAAGTATATAACCCATCCTAAAAAAGTATCAGTGGATCCTACATGTTTCATTTCTGACAAAGTGTCGGTCCAGGCAAGAAACATGTAGGATTTTCAGGCAGATTTATATACTTGGCTATGTTGTTGATGCTTGCACTACTGCGATTTTAAATTGATACAATAAAAGTTAATTTATACTTTTGAAGCCGCTCCTCTTCTATATGGGAATTTTTGGATTCATATAGATAAGTGAGTAAATATTTCACATTTTAATGTTCTGCACATAGCAGAATATGTTCTATGTATTTATATATATATATATATATATATATATATATATATATATATATATATATATATATATATATATATATTCATTTATAAATAAGTATAGATATATATTGTATCAAAATAACTTGATATATATAGAAATATGTATTTATGACTAAATAGAACATATTCTGCTATGTAAAGAAAATTGGAATGCAAAATATTCATATTTTCATGATGGGTAAGCACACTTGATAATATGCGATCAGGTTTGCACGCGAGTAGGGTGTTAGGATTTGTTCCACTTTTTTGCTATTTGGCTTCTATGGGGAAATACGTGAATGTGAAAGCGACATTTGAAGCTAGTTTTTGTAAGAGCATCAGGTTAGCATTTGTGCAGAAACAGTTTACTTTCAACTTGTAATATGAACGCTACTTTAAATATTGCTCCACTTAGCAAGACTTGCACTATTTCCGAGTCATCTAAGGGTGTATTACGTGGGCGGTCATTGAGTGGTTACATTTATTTTGTCATTTTAAATAGTTACTTTTGCCTTTTGTTTCCCTACATTTGTTTTTTATCTGGAAGAACCAATCTGAGATTGAGTCTCCAGACAATAAAGTTAGCCACTGTCATGTTGCTAGTATAATGTTTATTGTTTTGCAGCCAGTTAGGAAAATATATGTAGCAGGATTAGCCTTGAGAAGTCAGCAGAGTGCTTTTAAGGTCTGAGAATTAGGAAAGGTTATACAATTTAAACAACTTTCCAATTTACTTCTATTTACTTTTAATATCAAATGCGTTTCAATATTTTGGTATTGTTTGTTGAAAATGCTGCAATGCACCACTGGGAGCTAGCTGAACACATTGGGTGTGGCGATGATGAGTACTAGAAGCACAGCCATCAATGAGCAGATAGCTCTCAGCAGTTTATTGATGCACCTGGGCCTACCTGGGTATGTTTTTTAAAAAAGGATAGCAAGTTAAATTTAGAAAAATGTATCCTTTATTTGAATAATGATAGATTAATTTTGACTTTATTGTCCCTTTACTGAGTATCAAATGGATTCCCAGTACCATGGACAGAGCAAGGCTATGGGGGATGCTATGGGACAAATGAATAATCAGTACCATGGACAGCTGAAGCAGAATTAGCTACAGAATAGCAAATCAGCTACACCTCTATAGACAGACTAAGGCACAGTCTGATGAAGAATTTAACCTGAATGTTCAGCTACGAGAGTAAGCTAAATGAATCATTGACATTCTAAATCAGAGTTGAATCGTAGGTACACCTAAGCAGTTTCAGATTTTCAAATGGCAAATTTGACATAAGATTCTGCTATTGCTTGGCTTTTAAATGGATATTAAAGTTATATATATATATATATATATATATATATATATATATATATATATATATATATATATATATATATATATATATATATATATATATATATATATATATATATATATCTATATATATGTATATATATATATATATATATATATATATATATATATATATATATATATATATATATATGTATAATTAGTATCAGCAACAGTGATGTATTTAGGTTTTGTGCTGACCTAGGCACTCAAAGTTCTGCCCCCCCCCCCCCCCCCCCCAGGTTTTAGACCTTTTTTTAGCAATAATATCTTTTGGTCAGAGTCTAACATTAATTTTTATTTTCCATAGCTTTTTAAAAGTAAATGTTCACCAGAGCTTGCAAAACACTTGCATATACTCAGGCAGGTTGAATTAAGCCTGCATGCATATACAGATATTTAGTATTAGAAAGATGTTCTCTCTACCTCACAGACACACAGCTCCCTCCCCAATACCTTACATACAGGTATACAATATTATAGAGAGGTTCCCTCTGCCTCACACATACACACAACTCCCTCCCCAGTACCTTGTATACAGGTATGTAATATTTTAGAGGTTCCCTCTGCCTCTCTTACACACAGCCCCATAGCAAGTACCTTAAATATAGGTTTATAATATTATAGAGAGGTTCCCTCTGCCTCACACATACACTCAGCTCCCTCCCCAGTACCTTATGTTCAGATCCATTATATTATAGAGAGGCTCCCTCTGTTTCAATCACAGCCCCTTCCCCAGCACCTAATATATAGATAGTCATAATTTTATAGAGGCTTCCTCTGCACCAACCATGGTTGCATCACCCACCTGAAGTTAGACACTTTTTTGTTATTCGTTATTCATTATTCAAAACATTGTGGGGATTTCCATGTTAAATAAAAACAAAGAAAAAATAAGCTTTGTGTCACTTAATGACTACTACCCAACCATACCCCAGACTAAGGATAATCAAATGACACCAAAATTAGGACCCTTACTTGGGGATAGGACCCCTCAAGAGCTCCTGAATGCACTGCCCAGCCCACTCTGATAGGTGATAATGCAAATACATCATATAAACATCTGCCCTAAAAAAACTAAACTTTGTGTCACTTAGTGACTACTACACAAGTATACCCTATACTGAGCATAAACAAATGACACCAAAGATAAGACACTAGCTTGGGGATAGGACCGCTCAAGAGCCCCCTGAATCCACTGCCCCTCTCCACTCTCATAGGTAATGATGCAAATACATACATCATATAAATATCTGCTCTATAAAAACTAGGCTTTGTGTCACTTAGTGACTATTATCCAAGTCACCCCCAGAGAGAGCAAAATACAATGACATCAAAGTTAGGACCCTAACATGGGGATAGGACCTCGAGCACCCTAAATGCACTGCCTTATCCACTCTCATAGGTGAACATGCATCATATAAGCACCGGACCTATAAAAACTAGGCTTTGTGTCACTTAGTGACTACTACCCAAGTATACCCCAGAATAAGCATAATCAAATGACACCAAACCTAGGACCCTAACTTCGGGATAGGACCCCTAAAGAGCCCCCTGAATGCACTGTCCCTAACCACTCATACAGTAGGTGATAATGGCAAAGGCATACATCACATAAACAGCTGACCTATAAAAACTAGGCTTTGTGTCATTTAGTGACTACTACCCAAGTATACCCCAGACTAAGGATAATAAAATGACAACAAAATTAGGACCCTAACTTGGGTATAGGACCCCTTAAAAGCCACCTGAATGCACTGCCCCTGTCCACTCTCATTTGTGATAATGCAAATACAAACATCATATAAACATCTGCCCTATAAAAACTAGGCTAAGTGTCACTTAATGACTACTATCCAAGTAAACCACAGAGAGAGTAGAATCTAATCACATCAAACCTAGGACCCTAATTTGGGGATAGGACCCTACCAGAGTCCCCTAAATGCACTGCCCCTATCCACTCTCATAGGTGATACATACATCATATAAGCACCTGCCCTACAAAAACTAGGCTTTGTGTCACTTAGTGACTCCTACACAAGTATACCCCATACTGAGCTTAATCAAATGACACTAAAGATAAGACCCTAACTTGGGGATAGGACCCCGCAGGAGCCCCCTGAATGCAATGCCTCTAACCACACTCATAGGTGATAATGCAAAAACATACATCATATAAACACCTCCTGCGTTATAAAAACTAGGCTTTATGTCACTTAAAGACTACTACCAAAATGTACCCCAGACTGAGCATAATCAAATGACACCAAAGTTAAGATCCTAACTTGGGGATAGGACCCCTCAAAAGTCCCCTGAATGCACTGTCCCATCCACTCCCATAGGTAATAATGCAAATGAAGACTTCATATATATAGGACCGGTCACGAGCCCCCTGAATCCACTGCCCCTCTCCACTTTCATAGGTAATAATGCAAATACATAGTACATCATATAAACATCTGTTCTATAAAAACTAGAATTTAAGTCACTTAGTGACTATTATCCAAGTCACCCCCAGAGAGAGCAAAATACAATGACATCAAAGTTAGGACCCTAACATGGGGATAGGACCCCGTTAGAACACCCTAAATGCACTGCCTAAATGCACTGCTCCATCCACTCTCATAGGTGATACATGCATTATATAAGCACCTGCCCTACAAAAACTAGGCTTTGTGTCACTTAGTGACTACTATACAAGTTTACCCCAGAGAGAGCAGAATCCAATGACACCAAAGTTAAGACCTAACTTGGGGATAGGACCCCTCAAGAACCCCCTGAATACACTGCCCCATCCACTTTAATAGGTGTTAATGGCAAACACATACATCACATAAACATCTTACCTATAAAAACTAAGCTTTGTGTCACTTAGTGACTACTATCCAAATGTACCCCAGACTGAGCAGAATCAAATGACACCAAAGTTAAGACCTAACTTGGGGATAGGACCCCTCAAGAACCCCCTGAATGCACTGCCCCTAACCCCTCCCACAGGTGATAATGCAAACACATACATTATATAAACATCTGACCTATAAAACTAGGCTTTGTGTTGCTTTGTGACTACTACTTAAATATACCCCAGACTGAGCAGAATCAAATGACACCAAAGTTAAGACCCTAACTTGGGGATAGGACCTTTCAAAAGCCCCCTGAATGCACTGTCCCTATCCACTCTCATAGGTGATAATGCAAATGAAGACATCATATAAACATCTGACATATAAAAACTAGGATTTGTGTCACTTAGGCCTAGATTTGGAGTTTGGCGGTAGCCGTGAAAACCAGCGTTAGAGGCTCCTAAAGTTTTTGTGTTAGGCTACCACCGGTATTTGGAGTCAGTCAAAAAAGGGTCTAACGCTCACTTTTCAGCCGCGACTTTTCCATACCGCAGATCCCCTTTCGTCAATTGCGTATCCTATCTTTTCAATGGGATCTTTCTAACTCCGGTATTTAGAGTCGTGGCTGAAGTGAGCGTTAGAATTCTAACGACAAAACTCCAGCCGCAGAAAAAAGTCAGTAGTTAATAGCTTTCTGGGCTAACGCCGGTTTATAAAGCTCTTAACTACTGTGCTCTAAAGTACACTAACACCCATAAACTACCTCTGTACCCCTAAACCGAGGTCCCCCCACATCGCCGCCACTCGATTACATTTTTTTAACCCCTAATCTGCCGACCGCCACCTACGTTATCCTTATGTACCCCTAATCTGCTGCCCCTAACACCGCCGACCCCTATATTATATTTATTAACCCCTAAACTGCCCTCCCTAACATCGCCGACACCTAACTTCAATTATTAACCCCTAATCTGCTGACCGAATCTCGCCGCTATTCTAATAAATGGATTAACCCCTAAAGCTAAGTCTAACCCTGACACTAACACCCCCCTAAATTAAATATAATTTAAATCTAACGAAATAAATTAACTCTTATTAAATAAATTATTCCTATTTAAAGCTAAATACTTACCTGTAAAATAAATCCTAATATAGCTACAATATAAATTATAATTATAGTATAGCTATTTTAGGATTAATATTTATTTTACAGGTAACTTTGTAATTATTTTAACCAGGTACAATAGCTATTAAATAGTTAAGAACTATTTAAAAGCTAAAATAGTTAAAATAATTACAAAATTACCTGTAAAATAAATCCTAACCTAAGTTACAATTAAACCTAACACTACACTATCAATAAATTAATTAAATAAAATACCTACAATTACCTACAATTAAACCTAATACTACACTATCAATACATTAATTAAATACAATATCTACAAATAAATACAATGAAATAAACTAACTAAAGTACAAAAAATAAAAAAGAACTAAGTTACAAAAAATAAAAAAATATTTACAAACATCAGAAAAATATTACAACAATTTTAAACTAATTACACCTACTCTAAGCCCCCTAATAAAATAACAAAGACCCCCAAAATAAAAAAATGCCCTACCCTATTCTAAATTACTAAAGTTCAAAGCTCTTTTACCTTACCAGCCCTGAACAGGGCCCTTTGCGGGGCATGCCCCAAATAATTCAGCTCTTTTGCCTGTAAAAAAAAAACATACAATACTCCCCCACCCCCAACATTACAACCCACCACCCACATACCCCTAATCTAACCCAAACCCCCCTTAAATAAACCTAACACTAAGCCCCTGAAGATCTTCCTACCTTGTCTTCACCATGCCAGGTATGACCTTCCGTTCCAGGCTCCGATATCTTCATATAAGCCCAAGCGGGGGCTAGACATCCATCATCCGACGGCTGAAGAAGTCCAGAAGAGGCTCCAAAGTCTTCATCCTATCCGGGAAGAAGAGTAGATCCGGACCGGCAACCATCTTCTTCTAAGCGGCATCTTCTATCTTCATCCGATGAGGACCGGCTCCATCTTGAAGACCTCCACCGCGGACCCATCTTCTTCCGACGACGACTTCCCGACGAATGACGGTTCCTTTAAGGGACGTCATCCAAGATGGCGTCCCTCGAATTCCGATTGGCTGATAGGATTCTATCAGCCAATCGGAATTAAGGTAGGAAAATTCTGATTGGCTGATGGAATCAGCCAATCAGAATCAAGTTCAATCCGATTGGCTGATCCGATCAGCCAATCAGATTTAGCTCGCATTCTATTGGCTGATCGGAACAGCCAATAGAATGCGAGCTCAATCTGATTGGCTGATTGAATCAGCCAATCGGATTGAACTTGATTCTGATTGGCTGATTCCATCAGCCAATCAGAATTTTCCTACCTTAATTCCGATTGGCTGATAGAATCCTATCAGCCAATCGGAATTCGAGGGACGCCATCTTGGATGACGTCCCTTAAAGGAACCGTCATTCGTCGGGAAGTCGTCGTCGGAAGAAGATGGGTCCGCGGTGGAGGTCTTCAAGATGGAGCCGGTCCTCATCGGATGAAGAAAGAAGATGCCGCTTGGAAGAAGATGGTTGCCGGTCTGGATCTACTCTTCTTCCCGGATAGGATGAAGACTTTGGAGCCTCTTCTGGACTTCTTCAGCCGTCGGATGATGGATGTCTAGCCCCCGCTTGGGCTTAGATGAAGATATCGGAGCCTGGAACGGACGGTCATACCTGGCATGGTGAAGACAAGGTAGGAAGATCTTCAGGGGCTTAGTGTTAGGTTTATTTAAGGGGGGTTTGGGTTAGATTAGGGGTATGTGGGTGGTGGGTTGTAATGTTGGGGGGGTATTGTATGTTTTTTTTACAGGCAAAAGAGCTGAATTCTTTGGGGCATGCCCCGCATGGGCCCTGTTCAGGGCTGGTAAGGTAAAAGAGCTTTGAACTTTAGTAATTTAGAATAGGGTAGGGCATTTTTTATTTTGGGGGGCTTTGTTATTTTATTAGGGGGCTTAGAGTAGGTGTAATTAGTTTAAAATTGTTGTAATATTTTTCTTATGTTTATAAATATTTTTTTATTTTTTGTAACTTAGTTCTTTTTTATTTTTTGTACTTTAGTTAGTTTATTTAATTGTAGTTATTTGTAGGTATTGTATTTAATTAATTTATTGATAGTGTACTGTTAGGTTTAATTGTAACTTAGGTTAGGATTTATTTTACAGGTAATTGTGTAATTATTTTAACTATTTTAGCTATTAAATAGTTCTTAACTATTTAATAGCTATTGTACCTGGTTAAAATAAATACAAAGTTACCTGTAAAATAAATATTAATCCTAAAATAGCTATAATATAATTATAATTTATATTGTAGCTATATTAGGATTTATTTTACAGGTAAGTATTTAGCTTTAAATAGGATTAATTTATTTAATAAGAGTTAATTAATTTCGTTAGATTTAAATTATATTTAAGTTAGGGGGGTGTTAGTGTTAGGGTTAGACTTAGCTTTAGGGGTTAATACATTTATTAGAATAGCAGTGAGCTCCAGTTGGCAGATTAGGGGTTAATGTTTGAAGTTAGGTGTCGGCGATGTTAGGGAGGGCAGATTAGGGGTTAATACTATTTATTATAGGGTTAGTGAGGCGGATTAGGGGTTAATAACTTTATTATAATAGCGGTACGGTCCGATCGGCAGATTAGGGGTTAATAAGTGTAGGCAGGTGGAGGCGACGTTGTTGGCGGCAGATTAGGGGTTAATAAATATAATATAGGGGTCGGCGGTATTAGGGGCAGCAGATTAGGGGTACATAGGGATAATGTAAGTAGCGGCGGTTTACGGAGCGGCAGATTAGGGGTTAATAATAATATGCAGGGGTCAGCGATAGCGGGGGCGGTAGATTAGGGGTTAATAAGTGTAAGGTTAGGGGTGTTTAGACTCGGGGTACATGTTAGAGTGTTAGGTGCAGACGTAGGAAGTGTTTCCCCATAGCAAACAATGGGGCTGCGTTAGGAGCTGAACGCGGCTTTTTTGCAGGTGTTAGGTTTTTTTTCAGCTCAAACAGCCCCATTGTTTTCTATGGGGGAATCGTGCACGAGCATGTTTTTGAAGCTGGCCGCGTCCGTAAGCAACTCTGCTATCGAGAGTTGAAGTTGCGTTAAATATGCTCTACGCTCCTTTTTTGGAGCCTAACGCAGCCATTCTGTGAACTCTCAATACCAGAGTTATTTTAAAGGTGTGGCAAGAAAAAAGCCAGCGTTAGCTACGCGGGTCGTTACCGACAAAACTCTAAATCTATCCGTTAGTGACTACTACCAAAGTAAAGCCCAAAGAGAGCAAAATTCAATGACATCAAACTTAGGACCCTAACTTGGGGCAGAGCATTCAGGGGGCTTTTGAGGGTCCTATCTCCAAGTTGGGGTCTTAACTTTAGTTTAATTTGATTTTTCTCTCTCTGGGGATTACTTGGACAGTAGTCTCTAAGTGACACAAAGCCTAGTTTGTATAAGGCAGATGTTTATATGATGTGTGCATTTGCATTATCACCTATGAGAGTGGATAGGGGCAGTGCATTTAGGGGGATTTTTAAGGGTCCTATCCCCAACTTTGTTGTCATTGGATTCTACTCAGTCTGGGATAGACTTGGGAAGTAGTCATTAAGTGACACAACGCCTAGTTTTTATAAGGCAGATGTTTATATGATGTACGTAGTTGTATTATCACCTATGATAATGGATAGGGGGTGTGCATTCAGGGTGCTCTTGACGGCTCCTATCCCCAAGTTAGGGTCTTAAATTTAGTGTCATTCGATTCTAATCAGTCTGGGGAATACTTGGGTAGCAGTCACTGAGTGACACAAAGCCTAGTTTTTGTAGGTCATATGTTTATATGATGTATATAATTGCGTTACCAACTATTCAAGTGGATAGGGGCATTAGAGTCAAGGGGCTCTTGAGGGATCCTATCCCCAAGTTAGGGTCTTAACTTTGATTTCATTTAATTCTGATCACTCTAGGTATACCTGGGTAGTAGTCACTAATTGACACAAAGCCTAGTTTTTATAGGTCATATGCTTATATGATGTATGTGTTTGCCATTTTCACCTATTTTTTTAAAAAGTTTTAAAAATGGCAGTACATTTTGGGGGCTCTTTCGGGGTCCTATCCCCAATTTAGGGTCCTAAGTTTGATATCATTGGATTCTGTTCTGTCTGGGGTTTACTTGAATAGTAGTCACTAAGTGTCACAAAGAACAGTTTTTATAGGGCAGATGTTTATATGATGTATGTATTTGCATTATCACCTATGAGAGTGGATAGGGGCAGTGCATTAAGGGTGCTCTTGAAGGGTCCTATCCCCAAGTTAGGGTCATAACTTTGGTGTCATTTGATTATGCTCTGTCTGGGGTATATTTGGGTAGTAGTCACTAAGTAACACAAAGCCTAGTTTTTATAGGTCAGTTATTTATACAATGTATGTGTTTGACATTTTCACCTATGAGAGTGGATAGGGGCAGGGCATTTAGGGGGCTCTTGTGGGGTCCTACCCCTAAGTTAGGGTCCTAAGTTTGATGTGATTAGATTCTACTCTCTCTGGAGTTTACTTGGAAAGTAGTCACTAAGTGACACAAAGCCTAGTTTGTATAGGGCAGATGTTTATATGAAGTGTACATTTGCATTTTCACCTATGAAAGTGGATATTCACAGTGCATTCAGGGGGCTTTTGAGGGGTCCTATTTACAATTTAGGGACTTAAATTTAGTGTCATTCGATTCTACTTAGTCTGGGGTATACTTGAGTAGTAGTCACTAAGTGACACAAAGCCTAGTTTTTATAGGGCAGGTGTTTATACGATGTATGTATTTGCATTATCATCTATGAGAGTGGATAGGGGCAGTGCATTCAGGGGGTTCTTGAGGGGTTCTATCCCCAAGTTAGAGTCCTAACTTTGATGTAATTTCATTCTGCTCAGTCTAGGGTATACTTGGGTTGTAGTTACTAAGTGAGGGCAGGTGTTTATACAATGTATGTGTTTGCCATTATCACCTAAGAGAGTGGATAGGGGCAGTGCATTCAGGGGGCTCCTTCGGGGTCCTATCCCCAAGTTAGGGTCTTAATTTTGGTGTCTTTGGATTATGCTCAGTCTGAAGGATACTTGAGTAGTAGTCACTAAGTGACACAAAGCCTGGTTTTTATAGGGCTGGTGACTATTTGATGTATGTTTTTGCATTATCACCTAGGAGAGTGGTTGAGGCAGTGCAATCAGGGGGCTCTTTAGGGGTCCTATCCCCAAGTTAGGGTCGACTCCTAAATTCATTGTCATTCAATTCAGCTCTCTCTGGGGTTTACTTGGATAGTAGTCACTAAGTGACACACACCTTGTTTTATAGGGCAGATGCTTATATGAAATCTTAATATGCATTATCACTTATGAGAGTGGATGGGACATTGCATTCATGGGACCTTTGAGGGGTCGTATCCCCAAGTTAGGATCTTAACTTTGGTGTTATTTGATTATGCTCAGTCTGGGGTACATTTTGGTAGCAGTATTTAAGTAACAAAAAGCCTACGGCTAGATTACAAATGTTGATTTAGAGGCTTTTTCGGTGCTAATGAACAGTTTATGCTCACCGCTCACTTACAGACAGCGCTGGTATTACGGGTCCTATCCCCAAGTTAGGGTCTTAATTTTGGTGTCTTTCGATTATGCTCAGTCTGAAGGATACTTGAGTAGTAGTCACTAAGTGACACAAAGCCTGGATTTTATAGGGCAGGTGACTATTTGATGTATGTTTTTGCATTATCACCTATGAGAGTGAATGAGGCAGTGCATTCAGGGGGCTCTTGAGGGGTCCTATCCCTAAGTTAGGGTCCTAAGTTCAATGTCATTCAATTCAGCTCTCTCTGGGGTTTACTTGGATAGTAGTCACTAAGTGACACAAACCTTGTTTTATAGGGCAGATGCTTATATGAAGTCTTAATATGCATTATCACTTATGAGAGTGGATGGGACATTGCATTCATGGGACCTTTGAGGGGTCGTATCCCCAAGTTAGGATCTTAACTTTGGTGTTATTTGATTATGCTCAGTCTGGGGTACATTTTGGTAGCAGTATTTAAGTAACAAAAAGCCTACGGCTAGATTACAAATTTTAATTTAGAGGCTTTTTCGGTGCTAACGAACAGTTTATGCTCACTGCTCACTTACAGACAGCGCTGGTATTACGGGTTTTACAAACCCGGCGTTAACTGCAAAAAGGTGAGAGTAGAGCAAAATTTTGCTCCACATCTCACCTCAATACCAGCGCTGCTTAAGTTAGCGGTGAGCTGGCTAAACATGCTCGTGCACGATTTCCCCATAGGAATCAATGGGGGAGAGCCGGCTGAAAAAAACCTAACACCTGCAAAAAAGCAGCATTTAGCTCCAAACGCAGCCCCATTGATTCCTATGGGGAAAATAAATTTATGTCTACACCTAACACCATAACATGAACCCTGAGTCTAAACACCCCTAATCTTACACTTATTAACCCCTAATCTGCCGCCCCCGACATCGCCGACACCTGCATTATATAATTAACCCCTAATCTGCCGCTCCGGACACCGCCGCCATCTACATTATATGTATTAACCCCTAATCTGCTGCCCAACATCGCCAACAAATACAATATAGTTATTAACCCCTAATCTGCCGCCCCCAACGTCGCTGCCACTATATTAAAGTTATTAACCCCTAAACATAAGTCTAACCCTAACCCTAAGACCCCCAAACTTAAATAAAATTTAAATAAATCTACCTATCATTTAATAAATTATTCCTATTTAAAACTAAATACTTACCTATAAAATAAACCCTAAGCTAGCTACAATATAACTAATAGTTACATTGTATCTAGTTTAGGGTTTATTTTTATTTTACAGGCAAGTTTGTATTTATTTTAACTAGGTAGAATAGTTTCTAAATAGTTATTAACTATTTAATAACTACCTAGTTAAAATAAATACAAAAGTACCTGTAAAATAAAACCTAACCTAAGTTACACTAATCCACAACAAAGCAATATCCCTTTAAAAAGCGCACTGACACTCCATATATCTAATCCAAAAATGCCACAGAGTCAGCTCACAACTATTCATAGACCTGCCGGTATAAAAGACTTACTGGTCACTCCTCGGCATCCAGGTCACAACTTGATAGCCGCTGGTCTCCTGCTTGATAGGGTACGTAGGCACTTCTGAGCTCCAAACTGCTGCACACTATTCAATCATATTCAATTTAACCCGCTCTCCTACTAGTATCATATTGGAAAATAATAAAAGTAAACATCAAAGTGTCCTGAGGCTAGTGCAACACCAGTCTTACATGTTTCAGCATTACGCCTTCCTCAGACTAAGTTACACTAACACTTAACACTACTATATAATTAAATAAATTAAATAAATTAACTAAATTAAATACAATTAAATACAATTAAATAAAATTATCTAAAGTACAAAAAACCCCCACTAAATTACAGAAAATAATAAACAAATTACAAGAATTTTAAACTAATTACACCTAATCTAATCCCCCTAAAAAAATAAAAAGCCCCCCCCAAAATAAAAAAGCCCTACCCTACACTAAATTACAAATAGCCCTTAAAAGGGTCTTTTGAGGGGCATTGCCCCAAAGTAATCAGCTCTTTTACCTGTAAAAAAAAGTACAAATCACTCCCCCAACATTAAAACCCACCACCCACACAACCAACCCTACTCTAAAACCCACCCAATCCCCCCTTAAAAAAACCTAACACTAACCCCTTGAAGATCACCTTACCTGGAGACGTCCTCACCCAACCGGGTCGTAGTCCTCAACGAAGCCGGGAGAAGTCTTCATCCAAGCCGGGCGAAGTGGTCATCCAAATGGGCAGAAGTCTTCATCCAGACGGCATCTTCTATCTTCATCCATCCGGCGTGGAACGGCTCCATCTTCAAAACATCCAACGTGGAGCATCCTCCTCATCCGACGGCTCTTCTCAAATGAAGGTTCCTTTAAATGACGTCATCGAAGATGGCATCCCTTCAATTCCAATTGGTTGATAGAATTCTATCAGCCAATCGGAATTAAGGTAGAAAAAATCCTATTGGCTGATGCAATCAGCCAATAGGATTGAGATGGCATTCTATTGGCTGATTGGAACAGCCAATATAATGCAAGCTCAATCCTATTGGCTGATTGGATCAGCCAATAGGATTGAACTTCAATCCTATTGGCTGATTGCATCAGCCAATAGGATTTTTTCTACCTTAATTCCGATTGGCTGATAGAATTATATCAACCTCGGAATTAAAGGGACGCCATCTTGGATGACGTCATTTAAAGGAACCTTCTTTCGAGAAGAGCCGTCGGATGAAGAGGATGCTCCACGGCGGATGTCTTGAAGATGGACCCGCTCCGCGCCGGATGGATGAAATCTAAAAAAGGATCAAATACATAAGGATATTTGAGTTATTTCAGAAAGGTGGTAGACCTGAACTGTGAATTAGTTTCACTACAGAAATTGAATAGTTAAAGGTTTGAGTTAATTTACATTCTTTTGTATTCTGGTTTTTAGTATTGCAATTAGATAACAATTAGATTGTTTGCATAGGTGAGCAATTAGGAGGGACCCCACCCTATCTTTCTGAGGGTATTTAAAGAGATCTTGAACACCAAGGAAGAATGGTATGAAGGATACCAGACTACCCAAAGTATGCACTTACAGCACTCTAGGTCTGAACTAAAGGTTGGGATTCCTCAACAGGATATTAAAATATAACTTTTATTAGTATTAAAATTAAAAAACCAAAATTGTTTGGTTGATACACATACGATTAAAATGTGCTCCAGTGCCCAAATCAGTATAGTGAGTTTCACGTTAGATCACAATTTATGATAATTCGGCCTGAATAAATTCACTAGTAATAGTGATCTAAATGGTTCAATAAATCAGCTCGGTAATGGTTACCATCATAGTATAAATCTGAATGATAGAGCTCATATACAGATTCTGATCAGGGTTGTGTAATCTCGATTTGATAAACTTATGCTATCATCATTCAGTATAGTGGGTGATAGCAAAGTAATGAATATTATATAATAAAAGTGATTATCCACGAATAGGGGTAGGAGTGAGTTAAATATTCACAAAAACTAGGGTTTGATCAGTTATACCCTGGGCTATATTTTAGCCTGTATAATTGTATAAATAGCAATGTGTGCGTGCTTGGTGCTACTATAATTTTCTATATTTCATTAGGCATACATTCCTAGAAATGGGATATGTTTATAGTTACAGTAAACCTAATTCTATTTAAAGAGATCTGTTTAGCTCTGCTAAACATTTAGCTCTGCTTCTTAGCAAAGGGATCAAACTAAAAAAGGATCAAATACATAAGGATATTTGAGTTATTTCAGGAGTTATTCAGGGTTATTCAGGCTTATTCAGTAGTAAATAATACTTATATATTTCTTATTGTTAAAGTGTTGCATAGTTTAAAATGTCTCAGATACAGTGCAATGGGTGTTTTGCACTTTTTAGTCGTTCTACTTTTTGGAGATTTAGGGGCTGTCCTGTTTGTAAGCAGTTTTCCCTGTTAAGGGAGGAAATAGCTAAACTTCAAGCTAAGGTAAGTAACATACCTGTTACCTCTACAAAGCTGCCTCAGAAAGAAGCCCCTCTACCCCAGAGATCAGCAAGGAGAGGCAGATGGATCACTGTAGGCTCTGGAAGAATTAGAACAGTAGACCAGAAGCATTGCCCACAACCTCTGCCATTGCAAAACTCCTATGCTGCTCTTGCCGAATACACTTGTGATGAGGAGATTGCTGTTTCTGAGCCCTCTGAAGCTGTAACAGGTAATTTAAATCTATTGGCACCTGATTCTCCAGGTAACATAACACAGGAAAGAACTGCAGATGTGTTTTTGAGAAAAAGACTGTTAGTGGGTGACTCTATTTTGAGGAATGTGTATTTAGGTGAAAATAAAGGAGAAACAAGGGAGGTTAGATGTCTTCCAGGAGCTACTGCTCACAGGGATAAGAATCGTATTTTGAGAATTGTTAAGGCAGCAGGAAAGGGAAGTGAGTTAGATGTGATTGTTCATTTAGGAACAAATGATCTGGCTAATAATCATGTTGCTGCTGTTCAGAAAGAGTTTTGTGACCTAGGTAATCATTTAGAGACTGTGGCATCAACTCTATCATTTTCTGCTATTTTACCTGTGTATGACCAGGAAGCAGGAAAGATGGAGCGGATAACAACATTTAATTCTTGGTTAGATAAGTGGTGCAGGAAACGAGGATTTGGTTTTATTGGCCATTATAGCTCTGTTTGGAAAGATACTAGGTTATTTAGGAGAGATGGCTTGCATTTGGATGCTAAAGGAACAGAGTATCTGGGAGAGGAGTTCAAATACTTTATTAGAAATCATTTAAACTAATAAAGGGGGGTAGCATTAATATATCCACCTGCCCCCCACAGCATGCCAAAACTGTTAGTCCCAGTAACAATTCTAGAAATTCTAGTAGAAAAAATCTTCGTGCCATGAGCACAAATGCTCGCAGCTTAGGAAATAAATTACCTGAACTCATTTCAATAATGACTAGGGACAACTTGGATTTAGTAGCTATAACAGAAACATGGTACAATGATTTGCATGACTGGGACATAGCCATACCTGGATACAGGTTATTTAAAAAGAACAGAGTAGGAAAGAAAGGTGGAGGAGTTGCTTTGTATGTAAATGAAAATATAAAGGTTACTGAAATTGTAGGAACAAATGATGAGGTGGAAAGTATTTGGGTGACTTTGGAAATTGGAGATAAAAATGTTTTTAGAATAGGGGTTGTATATAGGCCTCCATTGCAGGATGAAAAACTGGACAATCTGTTATTAGATGAAATAACCAAAATGACCATGAAGGGTAAGGTTATAGTACTGGGGGACTTTAATTTGCCAGATATAGACTGGAAGATTCCTTCTGCTAGATCGGCTAGAAGCAGATATATTCTTGAATCTCTGCTAGGGGAATCATTTGAACAATTAGTCAAGGAACCAACTCGTAAGGAAGCTATATTAGATCTAATACTTACAAACAGTGATACAGTTTCAGATGTGTCTGTAGGTGAGAACTTAGGATCCAGTGATCATCAATCTGTTTGGTTTAGTATTCATGTTCAGGAACTGTCCACCCAGACTAAAACAAAAGTTTTAGACTTTAGGACGGCAGATTTTTCATTAATGGGAGAATACCTAAAAAACTATTTAAAGGGGAAAACTCTTATTACAGGGGTTCAAGAACAGTGGGAATTTGTGAAAGGTGCCATTTTAGATGCAACCGCACACTGTATTAGACATGTCTGTAAAAGTAAAAGAAAGCGGAAACCAATTTGGTTTTCCAAAGAAGTAGCACATGCTGTAAAGACAAAAAAGATAGCTTATAAAAATTACAGACACACACAAGCAGATGATGATATGAAAATATGGAGACTCCAACAAAAAAAGACTAAGCAGTTAATTAGGAAGGTTAAAGCTCATGCAGAAGAGAAGATAGCACAGTCAGTAAAACATGGGGACAAAACATTATTTAGATATATCAGTGAAAGAAGAAAAAATAAGGTTGGAATAGTAAAACTGAAATCAGTTGATGGTAGAATAATAGAAGGAGATAAGCAGATTGCAGACTGTCTCAATGATTACTTCTGTTCTGTTTTCACTAAAGAATGTGAAGATACAATGTCTACATTAAGGGATGCTATGCAAAATAGAAACAAGCTTAACAGTAATCTTTTTACAGAGGATGAGGTTTTGTTAGCATTATCAAAAATAAATGTTACAAAGGCAGTGGGTCCTGATAATATTCATCCAAGGGTTTTAAAAGAACTTCGATCAGTGCTAACTGTCCCATTAACTGATCTGTTTAATCAGTCACTATTAACAGGAGCTGTCCCAGATGATTGGAGAATAGCAAATGTAATACCTCTTCATAAAAAGGGCAGTAGAGAAGAATCTGGCAACTACAGGCCAGTTAGTTTAACTTCAGTAGTAGGGAAATTAATGGAAAGCCTCTTAAAAGAAAGAATTATGACTTACATAAAGACAAACAATTTAGAGGACCAAAATCAGCATGGTTTTACTTCAGGGAGATCATGTCAGACTAATCTAATTGACTTCTTTGATTATGTAACAAAAGTATTAGACAAGGGAGGAGCAGTTGATGTAGCATATCTAGATTTGAGCAAGGCATTTGACACCGTCCCACACAATAAACTTATTCACAAACTATATCTCCTTGGTCTAGATTCAAAAATTGTGAACTGGTGGAATGCTGGCTTAAGGACAGAAAACAAAGTGTCTTAGTAAATGGAGTTCATTCAGCAGAGGGGGCTGTAACTAGTGGTGTTCCTCAGGGGTCAGTTCTGGGGCCTGTTTTGTTTAACATATTTATCTGCGATATCAGCAAAGGGCTACAGGGGAAAGTATGTCTCTTTGCAGATGATACAAAAATTTGCAACAGAGTGGATGTTCCAGGGGGGGTAGACAAAATGAGAAGTGATATACAACAATTGGAGGATTGGACAAACGACTGGGATCTAAAGTTTAACACAGCAAAGTGTAAAATAATGCATTTAGGGAAGAAAAATCCAAATGTTAATTACAGACTCAATGACACTTTACTGACTGTTACAGACGAGGAACAGGACTTGGGAATTATTATTTCAGATGATTTAAAACTTAGTAAACAATGTAGTAATGCAGCGAGTAAGGCTAGCAGAATGCTTGGATGTATTGGTAGAGGTATTTGCAGCAGAAATAGTAAGGTTCTTATGCCACTTTATAGATCATTAGTTAGGCCTCATCTTGAGTATTGTGTGCAGTTCTGGAGGCCATATCTTCAGAAGGATATTAACAAACTTGAATCTGTGCAAAGGAGGGCTACCAAAATGGTACATGGTCTAAAAAATAAAACTTACCAGGATAGGCTCAATGACCTAAATATGTATAGCTTAGAGGAGAGAAGGGAAAGAGGTGATATGATAGCAACTTTCAAGTACAATAAAGGGTTTAGTAAAACTGAGGCTGTGGGTATTTTACATAAAATGGAAAATTCAAGAACAAGGGGTCATGAGCTCAAGCTAAAGGGTAGTAGAGTCAGGAGTAATTTGAGGAAGCACTTCTTTACAGAAAGAGTGATTGATTTATGGAATAAACTTCCTCAAGAGGTAGTAGCAAAAAACACTGTGGGGGACTTTAAAAATGCATGGGACAAGCATAGGGCTATCCTACGAACTAGATAAGTTTATACTGTTAGTTAAGGTCGGGCAGACTTGCTGGGCCTATGGCTCTTATCTGCCGTCAATATCTATGTTTCTATGTTTCTATGATAGAAGATGCCGTCTGGATGAAGACTTCTGCCCTTCTGGAGGACCACTTCGCCCGGCTTGGATGAAGAATTCTCCCGGCTTTTTTGAGGACTTTGGCCCGGTTGGGTGAAGACGTCTCCTGGTAAGGTGATCTTCAAGGGGTTAGTGTTAGTTTTTTTAAGGGGGTATTGGGTGGATTTTAGAGTAGGGTTGGTTGTGTGGGTGGTGGGTTTTAATGTTGGGGGAGGTGATTTGTACTTTTTTTTTACAGGTAAAAGAGCTGATTAATTTTCGGGCAATGCCTCGCAAAAGGCCCTTTTAAGGGCTATTTGTAATTTAGTGTAGGGTAGGGCTTTTTTATTTTGTTAGGGGGATTATATTAGGTGTAATTAGTTTAAAATTCTTGTAATTTGTTTATTATTTTCTGTAATTTAGTGGGGGGGTTTTGTACTTTAGATAATTTTATTTAATTTATGGAATTAATTTAATTATAGTGTAGTGTTACGTCTAATTGTAACTTAGGTTAGGTTTTATTTTACAGGTACTTTTATATTTATTTTAGCTAGGTAGTTATTAAATAGTTAATAACTATTTAATAACTATTCTACCTAGTTAAAATAAATACAAACTTGGCTGTAAAATAAAAATAAACCCTCACGGCTAGATTTAGAGTTTGGCGTTAGCCGTCAAAACCAGCGTTAGAGGCTCCTAACGCTGGTTTTGGGCTACCGCTGGTATTTAAAGTCAGTCAGGAAAGGGTCTAACGCTCACTTTGCAGCCGCAACTTTTCCATACCGCAGATCCCCCTACGCCATTTGCGTATCCTATCTTTTCAATGGGATTTTTCTAACGCTGGTATTTAGAGTTGTGGCTGAAGTGAGCGTTAGAAATCTAACGACAAAACTCCAGCCGCAGAAAAAAGTCAAGAGTTAAGAACTTTCTGGGCTAACGCCGGTTCATAAAGCTTTTAACTACTGTGCTCTAAAGTACACTAACACCCATAAACTATCTATGTACCCCTAAACCGAGGCCCCCCCCCACATCGCCACCACTCTATTAAATTTTTTTAACCCCTAATCTGCCGACCGCACACCGCCGCCACCTATGTTATCCCTATGAACCCCTAATCTGCTGCCCCTAACACCGCCGACACCTACATAATATTTATTAACCCCTAATCTGCCGCCCCCAACGTCGCCTCCACCTACCTACAATTATTAACCCCTAATCTGCCGACCGGACCTCACCGCTACTATAATAAATGTATTAACCCCTAATCCGCCTCACTCCCGCCTCACTAACCCTATAATAAATAGTATTAACCCCTAATCTACCCTCCCTAACATCACAGACACCTAACTTCAAGTATTAACACCTAATATGCCGACCGGACCTCACCGTTACTCTAATAAATTTATTAACCCCTAAAGCTAAGTCTAACCCTAACACCCCCCTAAGTTAAATATAATTTTTATTTAACGAAATAAATTAACTCTTATTAAATAAATTATTCCTATTTAAAGCTAAATACCTGTAAAATAAACCCTAATATAGCTAGAATATAACAAATAATTATATTGTAGCTATTTTAGGAATAATATTTATTTTACAGGCAACTTTGTAATTATTGTAACCAGGTACAATAGCTATTAAATAGTTATTTACTATTTAATAGCTACCTAGTTAAAATAATTACAAAATTACCTGTAAAATAAAGTTACAATTAAACCTAACACTACACTATCAATAAATTAATTAAATAAAATACCTACAATTATCTACAATTAAACCTAACACTACACTATCAATAAATTAATTAAATACAATACCTACAAATAAATACAATTAAATAAACTAACTAAAGTACAAAAAATAAAAAAAATATTTACAGACATTAGAAAAATATTATAACAATTTTAAGCAAATTACACCTACTCTAAGCCCCCTAATAAAATAACAAAGACCCCCAAAATAAAAAAATGCCCTACCCTATTCTAAATTAAAAAAGTTCAAAGCTCTTTTACCTTACCAGCCCTTAAAAGGGCCTTTAGCGGGGCATGCCCCAAAGAAAACTGCTCTTTTGCCTGTAAAAAAAAAAAACATACAATACCCCCCCAACATTACAACCCACCACCCACATACCCCTAATCTAACCCAAACCCCCCTTAAATAAACCTAACACTAAGCCCCTGAAGATCTCCCTACCTTGTATTCACCACACCGGGTTCACCGATCCGTCCTGGCTCCGACGTCTTCATCCAAGCCCAAGCGGGGGCTGAAGATGTCCATGATCCGGCTGAAGTCTTAATCCAAGCGGGAGCTGAAGAGGTCCATGATCCGGCTGAAGTCTTGATCCAAGCGGGAGCTGAAGAGGTCCATGATCCAGCTGGATCAGCCAATCAGATTGAACTTGAATCTGATTGGCTGATTCCATCAGCCAATCAGAATTTTCCTACCTTAATTCCGATTGGCTGATAGAATCCTATCAGCCAATCGGAATTCGAGGGACGCCATCTTGGATGATGTCCCTTAAAGGAACCATCATTCGTCGGGAAGTCGTCGGTGAAGATGGATGTTCCGCGTCGGCGGGATGAACATGGATCCGGAAGAAAGAAGATTGAAGATGCCGCTTGATAGAAGACTTCAGCCGGATCATGGACCTCTTCAGCTCCCGCTTGGATCAAGACTTCAGCCGGATCATGGACCTCTTCAGCTCCCGCTTGGATCAAGACTTCAGCCAGATCATGGACATCTTCAGCCCCTGCTTGGGCTTGGATGAAGACATCGGAGCCAGGACGGATCGGTGAACCCGGTGTGGTGAATACAAGGTAGGGAGATCTTCAGGGGCTTAGTGTTAGGTTTATTTAAGGGGGGTTTGGGTTAGATTAGGGGTATGTGGGTGGTGGGTTGTAATGTTGGGGGGGTATTGTATGTTTTTTTTTTACAGGCAAAAGAGCAGTTTTCTTTGGGGCATGCCCCGCTAAAGGCCCTTTTAAGGGCTGGTAAGGTAAAAGAGCTTTGAACTTTTTTAATTTAGAATAGGGTAGGGCATTTTTTTATTTTGGGGGTCTTTGTTATTTTATTAGGGGGCTTAGAGTAGGTGTAATTAGCTTAAAATTGTTATAATATTCTTCTAATGTCTGTAAATATTTTTTTTATTTTTTGTAACTTAGTTCTTTTTTATTTTTTGTACTTTAGTTAGTTTATTTAATTGTATTTATTTGTAGGTATTGTATTTAATTAATTTATTGATAGTGTAGTGTTAGGTTTAATTGTAGATAATTGAAGGTATTTTATTTAATTAATTTATTGATAGTGTAGTGTTAGGTTTAATTGTAACTTAGGTTAGGATTTATTTTACAGGTAATTTTGTAATTATTTTAACTAGGTAGCTATTAAATAGTAAATAACTATTTAATAGCTATTGTACCTGGTTAAAATAATTACAAAGTTGCCTGTAAAATAAATATTATTCCTAAAATAGCTACAATATAATTATTCGTTATATTGTAGCTATATTAGGGTTTATTTTACAGGTAAGTATTTAGCTTTAAATAGGAATAATTTATTTAATAAGAGTTAATTTATTTTGTTAGATAAAAATTATATTTAACTTAGGGGGGTGTTAGGGTTAGGGTTAGACTAAGCTTTAGGGGTTAATACATTTATTAGAGTAGCGGCGAGGTCCGGTCGGCAGATTAGGGGTTAATACTTGAAGTTAGGTGTCGGCGATGTTAGGGAGGGCAGATTAGGGGTTAATACTATTTATTATAGGGTTAGTGAGGCGGGAGTGAGGCGGATTAGGGGTTAATAACTTTATTATAGTAGCGGTGAGGTCCGGTCGGCAGATTAGGGGTTAATAATTGTAGGTAGGTGGAGGCGACGTTGGGGGTGGCAGATTAGGGGTTAATAAATATAATATAGGGGTCGGCGGTGTTAGGGGCAGCAGATTAGGGGTTCATAGGGATAACGTAGGTTGCGGCGGTGTACGGAGCGGCAGATTAGGGGTTAAAAAAAATATGCAGGTGTCAGCAATAGCGGGGGCGGGAGATTAGGGGTTAATAAGTGTAAGGTTAGGGGTGTTTAGACTCGGGGTTCATGTTAGGGTGTTAGGTGCAGACTTAGGAAGTGTTTCCCCATGGGAAACAATGGGGCTGCGTTAGGAGCTGAACGCTGCTTTTTTGCAGGTGTTTGGTTTTTTTTCAGCTCAAAATGCCCCATTGTTTTCTATGGGGGAATCGTGCACAAGCACGTTTTTTAAGCTGGCCGCGTCCGTAAGCACCGCTGGTATTGAGAGTTGCAGTGGCGATAAATATGCCTGTACGCTCCCTTTTTGGGGCCTAACGCAGCCCTTCTGTGAACTCTAAATACCAGCGGTATTTAAAAGGTGCGGGGGAAAAAAAGCCAGCGTTAGATACGCGGGTCATTACCGACAAAACTCTAAATCTAGCCGTAAGCTAGCTACAATGTAATTATTGTAGCTATCTTAGGGTTTATTTTATAGGTAAGTATTTAGTTTTAAATAGGAATAATGTAGTTAATGATAGTTATTTTATTTAGATTTATTTAAATTATATTTAAATTGGGGGGTTAGGGTTAGTGTTAGACTTAGATTTAGGGGTTAATAACTTTAATATAGTGGAGGCGACGTTTGGGGCGGCAGATTAGGGGTTAATAAATTTAGGTAGGTGTCGGCAATGTTAGGGATGGCAGATTAGGGGTCAATAATATTTAACTAGTGTTTGCGAGGCAGGAGTGCGCCGGTTTAGGGGTTAATATATTTATTATAGTGGCGGCGATGTCTGGTTTGGCATATTAGGGGTTAAAATTTTTATTTTTGTGTTTGCAATGTGGGGGGCCTCGGTTTAGGGGTTAATAGGTAGTTTATGGGTGTTAGTGTACTTTTTAGCACTTTAGTTAAGAGTTTTATGCTACGGCGTTGTAGTGTAAAACTCTTAACTACTGACTTTTAAATGCGGTACCAGTCTTGAAAGGAGAGGGTCTACCGCTCACTTTTGGTCAGACTCGTAATACTGGCGCTATGCAAGTCCCATTGAAAATATAGGATACGCAATTGATGTAAGTGGATTTGCGGTATTTCCGAGTCTGGCCAAAAAAGTGAGCGGTACACCTGTACCTTCAAGACTCGTAGTAACAGCGGGCGTTAAAAAGCAGCGTTGAGACATATGAGAGTGGATCGGGGCAGTGCATTCAGAATGCTCTTGAGGGGTCCTTAGTTTGATGTCATTGGATTCTACTCTCTCTGGGGTTTACTTGGATAGTAGTCACTAAGTGACATAAATCCTACTATTTATAAGGCAGATATTTATATGATGTACATAGTTGCATTATCACCTATGAGAGTGGATAAGGGCAGTGCATTTAGGGGGCTCTTGAGAGGTCCTATTCCCAAGTTAGGGTCTTAACTTTAGTGTCATTCGATTCTGCTCAGTCTGGGATATACTTGGGTACTGGGTAGTAGTCATTAATTGACACAAAGCCTAGTTTTTATAGGACAGCTCTTTATATGATGTATGTATCACCTATATGAGTGGATATGGGCAGTCCATTCATGGGGTTCTTGAGGGTCATATCCCCAATTTAGGGTCTTAACTTTGGTGTCATTTGATTATGCTCAGTCTGGGGTATATTTTGGGTAGTAGTCACTAAGTGACACAAAAACTAGTTTTTATAGGCCAGATGTTTATACAATGTGTCATGAATTCACCTTTCATCGCCGTGTCGCCGCGGCTCCCGGATCTCTTCTGGGGTTCTACGTCACGTTGCTAGGCAACGTGACGCATTCTCTGACAACCCCTATGACGTGGCGGCCTCTCTCTGCCTTTAAATCTCGGCGGGAGATTTACTCGGTGCCCGTTTGTTCTCTCTCTTCTGCCGGTCCCTGTCTGAGTGAGTACAATCTTATGAAACCTGACCCTATCCTCCTCGACTTTGTTTTGCCAATGCCTCTTGCTTCCAAATCTTGTTTGCCTGCTAACCTGCCTAAAGGACATTAACATTTGTTTGCGGACACCTGCTTAAAGGGACATTATCTTTGTTTGCTTTAATCCTGCTAATAAGGACATTATCATTTGTTTGCTTACAATCTTGCTTAAAAGGACATTATCATTTGTTTGCTGACACCTGCTTAAAGGGACATTATCTTTGTTTGCTTTAATCCTGCTAATAAGGACATTATCATTTCTTTGCTGACAATCCTGCTTAAAAGGACATTAACATTTGTTTGCGGACACCTGCTTAAAGGGACTTTATTTTTGTTTGCTTTATTTCTGCTAAAAGGACATTATTATTTTGTTTGCTAACAACCTGCTTAAAGGGACATTCTTAGTTTGTTGCAAACCTGCAAGAAAGAAGCATATTCATTTATCCACTATCAACCTGCTTAAAGGGACATAAGCTTTGTTTGTTTCTATTTTCCTGAGAAAGGAACGCTATCTCCTGTAAATAAATTCTATCCTCAAGAAGATATTTTGAATTAATATTCTTTTGGGAAGTTCTGATACCCTGCTTATTTTGTTTCCTGAGTGGGTCACGTCCTGGATATTTCTCAGTGTGCTAGCGTGTGTTTTAATATCCACGCTAGCAGTTGGGTTAAACCCTGAACTGACTAAATACGGCTGACATTACAAACGGGCCATAAATGGACCCCACTGAATTATCCATGGCCGTGACTCACCAGGGACAGTTACTGGGATCTCATGCTACCCACTTGCAATCCTTGGATACTAAGCTGGATCAAATCACTACATTATTACAGAGCTTGGTTGCTCCTATCCCTCCCAATCCTAACATTGAGGCATCTTCTCCTCCTATTCCCAACAACCAATCACAAGGACATTTGAGTCCTAGGATTCCTCTTCCAGATAAATATGATGGGAATCCTGAAGATTGTAGGGGTTTTTTGAATCAATGTCGACTTCACTTTCGTAACAGTCCTACCCTTTTTGCTACTCCCTCATCTCGGATTACATTCCTTATTTCCTTAATGAAAGGAAGAGCTTTGGCCTGGGTATCACCTCTGTTAGAAAAAGATGATCTTATACTTCAGGATGTGGATGCTTTTCTTTCTGTTTTTTCTAACGTGTTTGACAAACCTGGAAGGACTTCCGCTGCTGAAGCTTCTCTATTAGACCTACGTCAGGGTGGTCAATCAGTGTCTCAATATGCCATTGAGTTCCGCACTCTTGCATCTGAAACTAATTGGAATCAGGGAGCTCTTAGAGCAGCTTTTCGCAAAGGACTTTCAGAACGTCTCAAAGATGAATTGGTGTATCGGGAACTTCCAGACTCCCTAGAAGCCTTAATAAATCTTTGCATCAGTCTTGATTCTAGATACCGTGAACGCCAACAAGAAAGAGAAAGAAATCAGAGGTCCTCAACTCGAACTCCTTTTCGTCTGGCTCCTCGTTTTTCTAACCCGGTAACAACTGCCTCTCCTTCTCCTGATCAAGCTGAACCTATGGAAGTAGGAACCATAAAATTAACCGAAACTGAGCGTTTGAGAAGACGTTCTCTTGGCCTGTGTCTATACTGTGGCCTTAAAGGGCATTTATTAAGGGATTGTCCTACCAGGCCAGTAAAAGCCAGGGCTTAACTTCTGTCCAGGGAACTAAGTTAAGCCAAAAACAAGTTCATTCCCTCTTTAATAAACTCTTTGTTCCTGTAACCCTTCAATTGGGTGATAACAAGATTCATACCCAAGCTCTTATTGATTCTGGTGCTGGAGGAGTGTTCATTGACTCCACTTTTGTGTCTACTCACACTATTCTCTTACTAAGAAAGAAGTTTTCAGTTTCCGTCTCTACTGTTAGTGGAGATCCTTTGGGTTCCGGACTCATCCAGTTTACTACTATACCCATACTTTTTTCTGTCGGAGTACTTCATTGTGAGAGGATATGTTTTGATGTGATTACTACTCCTCAATTTCCCATAATCCTGGGTCTTCCTTGGCTTCAGTTACATAATCCTACCTTTTCTTGGACCCATGGTGAACTCACCTCCTGGGGATTATCTTGCCATACTAACTGTCTTCAACCACTTACTAAAATACCACTCACTATTGCTCTTACTACCGATACTTCTGGTCCTCTACCTACGCAGTATCAAGATTTTGTCGATGTCTTTTCTAAAAAAGAAGCAGAACGTCTTCCTCCTCATCGTTCATTTGATTGCCCTATTGATCTTCTCCCTGGAGCTCCTTATCCTCGAGACAAAACCTACCCACTTTCTAGACCTGAAAATGTAGCCTTGGAAGAATATATCAAAGATAATTTGGCCAGAGGATTCATTCGACCCTCCTCTTCTCCTGTAGGGGCTGGGTTCTTCTTTGTGGGAAAGAAGGATGGCGGACTGCGACCTTGTATCGATTACAGAGGGTTAAATCAAATTACCATCAAGAACAGTTATCCTTTACCCCTAATACTTGAATTATTCACATATCTTCAAGGTTCCACCATTTTTACCAAGCTCGATCTCCGTGGAGCATACAATCTTATCCGTATGCGCAAGGGTGATGAGTGGAAGACAGCCTTTAACACTCGATTTGGGCATTATGAGTATCTTGTCATGCCGTTTGGGCTGTGTAATGCCCCTGCTGTTTTTCAACACTTCGTGAATGAGATTTTTCGGGATTTCTTGAATATTTTTGTTATCATTTACCTTGACGATATATTAATTTTTTCTCAGAACTACCAAGATCATATACATCACGTCAGGAAAGTACTTCAACGTTTAAGAGATAACCATCTATTTGCCAAACTGGAGAAATGTTCTTTTCATCAAAGGTCCATTCCCTTTTTGGGATATGTAATCTCTGAATCAGGATTTGAAATGGATCCAACTAAACTCTCTGCCATTTTGGAGTGGCCTAGACCTGATTCTCTTAAAGCTCTGCAACGTTTCCTGGGATTTGCCAGTTATTACAGGAGATTCATCAAAGGTTTTGCTACTATAACGTCACCTCTTTCGTCTCTCACCAGGAAAGGACAAAACTGTAAAGATTGGCCTCCTGAAGCTGTTGAAGCTTTTGATTCTCTCAAAAAAGCTTTCTCTTCTGCACCTATCCTGCGTCACCCAAATCCGGATTTTCAATTTATTCTTGAAGTGGATGCTTCATCAGTTGCTGCTGGGGCTGTTCTTTCCCAACGTATACCTGACACAGGAAAGATCCACCCTGTGGGATTCTTCTCCAAGAAATTTTCTCCTTCTGAATTAAATTATGATGTAGGTAATAAGGAGTTACTTGCTATTAAAATGGCACTGGATGAATGGAGGCATTGGTTGGAAGGCACTTCTTTGCCGTTTACTATACTCACAGATCATAAAAACCTTCTCTATCTTCAAACGGCCAAACGACTGAACTCCAGACAAGCACGTTGGTCTTTGTTCTTCTCACGTTTTCATTACAATCTGTCTTATATTCCCGGTTCTAAGAACATCAAGGCTGATGCCCTTTCCAGACAATTTCAAGACACTTCAACTCCTGAAACTGGTACCATACTTCAACCTCATAAAGTCTTAGCCCAGTTATCAACCTCGTGGTTACATGACTTACAATCTGCTCAAAAGGATCTTCCTT
The DNA here is from genome assembly GCF_027579735.1 of Bombina bombina. Lineage (NCBI taxonomy): Eukaryota > Metazoa > Chordata > Amphibia > Anura > Bombinatoridae > Bombina > Bombina bombina. The sequence goes on along the minus strand of NC_069499.1, from coordinate 259,700,933 downwards.
TGTCTTGCAAACCTCCTGATGGCCTACTCTTTGTTCCTAAACGTCTTCGTTCCAAGATTCTATATTGGGCTCATGACAGTCCTCTCTCTGGACATCCTGGCATCAGTAACACCGCTCGAAGGCTCAAGCAACATGTCTGGTGGCCTACTCTGTCTCAAGATGTTACAGATTATGTCTCAGTATGTACACAGTGTGCCAGCAATAAGACTCCTCGTCAACTTCCCTCCGGTTTGCTTCAACCGTTACCCGTTCCTCATCAGCCTTGGACCCATTTATCCATGGATTTTATTACCGATCTTCCTCTTTCAGCTGGAAACAACACTATCTGGGTGGTTGTTGACAGGTTCACTAAGACAGCTCACTTCATTCCTTTACCTGGTTTACCATCTGCCAAAAGACTTTCCGAACTTTTTCTCTTACACATTGTGAGATTACATGGCTTCCCTCTGAACATTGTTTCGGATAGAGGAGTACAATTTGTTTCTCGGTTTTGGAGATCACTCTGCAAACACTTTGGAACAACTATCTCTTTGTCTACTTCACATCATCCGGAGTCTAATGGCCAAACCGAAAGGGTTAACCAGTGCCTTGAAACTTATTTGAGGCATTATGTGGATCATCATCATTCTAATTGGACTGGTTACCTTCCACTAGCAGAATTGGCTCATAACACACGTTACAACTCCTCTCTTCGGACCTCTCCTTTTCATGCAGCCTATGGATTTCAACCCAGAACGTTTCCTCTACACACCTCTTCCACTGAAGATCCTGCTTCTGATCTATCCGCCAGGAGGTTAACGCCTTCTTCTTTCCAAGGCTTCTGAACGTTATAAGTTCTATTCTGATCTTCGGCGACGGAGGGCTCCCAAATATCGGCCTGGTGATAAGGTTTGGGTTTCTTCACGTCATCTTCGCCTCAAACAGCCTTCCACCAAATTGGGGCCACGATATGTGGGTCCTTTCCGAATACTGGGTCAAGTATGTCCTACTGCTTACCGAATTGCTCTGCCCAAGACCCTCAAAGCCCATCCGGTATTTCACGTATCTCTTTTAAAACCTGTATTATCTAATAGGTATTCTAAACCTCTGCTCAAACCTCCACCTCTTTTGATTCAAGGCCTACCTGAATTTGAGGTCAGTCACATCCTGGATTCCAAACTTCGTGGGGAGAAACTGTATTATCTCATTCATTGGAAAGGTTATCCTGTTACTGAACGATCCTGGGAACCTGCCCGGCAGGTGCGTGCCCCTGCCTTAGTTAAGGCCTTTCACAAGTTCCACCCTACTAGGCCTGGTCCTGTCCCCCGGAGGGGTCCTTGAGGGGGGGTGATGTCATGAATTCACCGTTCATCGCTGTGTCGCTGCGGCTCCCGGATCTCTTCTGGGGTTCTACGTCACGTTGCTAGGCAACGTGACGCATTCTCTGACAACCCCTATGACGTGGCGGCCTCTCTCTGCCTTTAAATCTCAGCGGGAGATTTACTCGGTGCCCGTTTGTTCTCTCTCTTCTGCCGGTCCCTGTCTGAGTGAGTACAATCTTATGAAACCTGACCCTATCCTCCTCGACTTTGTTTTGCCAATGCCTCTTGCTTCCAAATCTTGTTTGCCTGCTAACCTGCCTAAAGGACATTAACATTTGTTTGCGGACACCTGCTTAAAGGGACATTATCTTTGTTTGCTTTAATCCTGCTAATAAGGACATTATCATTTGTTTGCTTACAATCTTGCTTAAAAGGACATTATCATTTGTTTGCTGACACCTGCTTAAAGGGACATTATCTTTGTTTGCTTTAATCCTGCTAATAAGGACATTATCATTTCTTTGCTGACAATCCTGCTTAAAAGGACATTAACATTTGTTTGCGGACACCTGCTTAAAGGGACTTTATTTTTGTTTGCTTTATTTCTGCTAAAAGGACATTATTATTTTGTTTGCTAACAACCTGCTTAAAGGGACATTCTTAGTTTGTTGCAAACCTGCAAGAAAGAAGCATATTCATTTATCCACTATCAACCTGCTTAAAGGGACATAAGCTTTGTTTGTTTCTATTTTCCTGAGAAAGGAACGCTATCTCCTGTAAATAAATTCTATCCTCAAGAAGATATTTTGAATTAATATTCTTTTGGGAAGTTCTGATACCCTGCTTATTTTGTTTCCTGAGTGGGTCACGTCCTGGATATTTCTCAGTGTGCTAGCGTGTGTTTTAATATCCACGCTAGCAGTTGGGTTAAATCCTGAACTGACTAAATACGGCTGACACAATGTATGTGTTTGCCATTATCACCTATGAGAGAAGATAGGGACAGTGCATTTAGGGGGCTCTTTTGGGGTCCTATCATCAAGTTATGGTCCTAAGTTTGATGTCACTAAATTCTACTCTCCCTGCGGTCTACTTGGATAGTAGTTACTAAGTGACACAAAACCTAGTTTTTATAGGGCAGGTGTTTATATGATGTATGTATTTGCATTATCACCTATGAGAGTTTATAGGGGCAGTGCATTCAGGGGGTTCTTTAGGTGTTCTATACCCAAGTTAGAGTCCTAACTTTGGTGTCATTTGATTCTGTTCAGTCTGGGGTATACTTGGGTAGTAGTTACTAAGTGGCACAAAGCCTAGTTTTATAGGTCAGATGTTTATACAATGTAAGTGTTTGCCATTATCACCTATGAGAGTGGAAAGGGGCAGTGCATTCAGGGTGCTCTTGAATGGTCCTATCTCCAGGTTAGGGCCTTAACTTTGGTGTTACTTGACTATGCTCAGTATAGGGTATATGTGTGTAGTAGTCACTAAGTGACACAAAGGTTAGTTTTAGTAGGGCATGTGCTTATATGATGTATGCATCACCTATGAGAGTGGATAGGGGCAGTGCATTTAGGGGGCTCTTGCGGGGTCCTATCACCAAGTTAGGGTCCTAAGTTTGGTGTCATTTGATAATGCTTAGTCTGGGATATACTTGGGTAGTAGTCACTAAGTGACACAAAGCCTAGTTTTTATAGGTCAGATGTTTATACGATGTATGCGTTTGCCAATATCACCTATGAGAGTGGATGGGGCAGGGCATTCAGGGGGCTCTTGAGGTGTCTTATCCCCAAGTTAAGGTCCTAAGTTTGATGTCATTGGATTCTGCTCTCTCTGGGGTTTACTTGGATAGTAGTCATTAAGTGACACAAAGCCTAGTTTTTATAGGTCAAATGTTGTGTCAATATGATGTGTGCATTTGCATTATCACCTATGAGAGTGGACATGGGCAGTGCATTCAGGGGGCTCTTTAGGGATCCTAAACCCAAGTTAGGGTCCTAATGTTGGTGTCATTTGATTATGCTTAGTCTGGGGTATACTTGGGTAGTAGTCACTAAGTGACACAAAGCCTAGGTTTTAAAGGTCAGATATTTATACGATGTATGTGTTTGCCATTATCACCTATGAGTGGAAAGGAGCAGTGCATTCAGGGGGCTCTTGAGGGGTCCTATGCCCAAGTTAAGCTCCTAAGTTTTATGTCATTGAATTCTGTTCTCTCTGGGGTTTACTTGGATAGTAGTCATTAGGTGACACAAAGCCTAGTTTTTATAGGGCAGATGTTTATATGATGTATGTATTTGCATAATTACCTATGAGAGTGGAGAGGGGCAGTGGATTCAGGGGGCTCTTGAGTGATCCTATCCCCAAGCTAGTGTCTTATCTTTGGTGTCATTTGATTATGCTTAGTATGGGGTATACTTGTGTAGTAGTCACTAAGTGACACAAAGTTTAGTTTTTTTAGGGCAGATGTTTATATGATGTATTTGCATTATCACCTATCAGAGTGGGCATGGGCAGTGCATTCAGGAGCTATTGAGGGGTCCTATCCCCCAAGTAAGTGTCCTAATTTTGGTGTCATTTGATTATCCTTAGTCTGGGGTATACTTGGGCAGTGGTCACTAAGTGACACAAAGCCTAGTTTTTATAGGGCAGATGTTTATATGACGTATGTATCACCTATGAGAGTGGATAGGGGCAGTGCATTTAGGGGGCTCTTCCAGGGTCCTATCCCCATGTTAGGGTGCTAACTTTTATTTCATTGGATTTTGCTCTCTCTGGGGGTGACTTGGATAATAGTCACACAAGTGACAAGTGACACAAAGCCTAGTTTTTATAGGGCAGATGTTTATATGATGTATGTATTTGCATTATTACTTATGAGAGTGGAGAGGGGCAGTGGATTCAGGGGGCTCTTAAGCAGTCCTTTCCCCAAGTTAGGGTCTTAACTTTGGTGTCATTTGATTATGCTCAGTATGGGGTGTACTTGTGTAGTAGTCATTAAGTGACACAAAGCCTAGTTTTTGTGTCACTTATGTATCACCTATGAGAGTGTACAGGGTCAGTGCATTTAGGGGGCTCTTGTGGGGTCCTATCTCCAAGTTAGGGTCCTATCTTTGATGTAATTAGATTCTGCTCTCTCTGGGGGTTACTTCGATAATAGTCACTAAGTGACACATAGCCTAGTTTTATAGGGCATGATGCATGTATTTGCATTTTCACCTATGAGAGTGGATAGGGCCAGTGCATTCAGGGGGCTCCTGAGGGGTCCTATCACCAAGTTAGATTCGAAACTTTGATATTATTTTGTTTTGCTCAGTCAGGGGTATGGTTGGATAGTAGTCATTAAGTGACACAAAGCTTCTTTTTAATATTTTTTCTTTTTTTTTTTAATATGGAAATTCCCATAAGCTTTTGAATAATGAATAACGAAAAAGTGTCTAGCTTCAGGTGGGTGGTTGCATCTAGATCCCCTGCAGCTGTAGGACCGTTTATAGTCACATGACTGCCGTGATATCATTGGTACTTTATCCTGAAGGGACCAAGGCAATACATTTGTGTTAGACAATGTGTTTCTTTATGCTAGAAGCAGCATGACAGTTCATGGGTTTCGCCTGTTGTCTGAGGTCTTAGGTCTGATGTGTATGCGCTGGGTGAGGAGGGTTTCAATGTTAACCAGGGTTGTTGTATGATGAGTAGGGGTCTCCGTGTGAAGGTGAAGAGGCCTGAGAGGGTGAAATTACCTTTCACCCAAAAAAATCCTGCTTATACCAGCGCTTCCTTAGAGGGAGCAATGCTTCCCTTGCCACCCCCAAATATGTCACCCAAGGCAAATGCCTTGTTTGCCTAGCCTGTAATATGCCTCTGATCAGCAATTAAAGACTTACTTGCAAACAACCTATTTACAAAATAAGGACTAGATTACAAGTGGCGCAGTATTTATTTAATTTTTTGCGTAAGCGAAAACTAATTTGGAATTTTCATTTTTGCGCTTGCGGGTTTGCGTTCCTATTACAAGTTCCAAAAAAATGTATTTTGCGCTAACGTTAACCTGAATAGTGTGATAAAACAAGCATTTTTCAACGTGCGTGTGCATGTATTCCCCCATAGAGATCAATGGAGAAAAAAAAAAGTGGAAAAAGAAACCCGAGATCTAGCAAGCTCCATCGCCTTTTTGCATTCCCCATAAAAGTCAATGGGAAAAAAAATGTTGAAAAAAAACAAACATCCATCGCACATACAACATAGCATATTTATTCACATTAGCAGTTTTACAGTAAATGTACAGTAAATACATAGATAAAATCTTTATGAAATATGAATATTGCCTAAATATTTTTCATGTTTTTATCTGCTTGATGGTAAAGTGATCTTATGCACTTATATATATGTTTATATATGTGCACATATATATTAATGTTTTAATATGTGTATATATGACTGTAAATATATATATATTATTATATATATTATATAAATACATTAATATATATGTACACATATATAAACATATATATATATATATATATATATATATATATATATATATATATGTAGATATACATACAAATACATCTTTAGCAATGTATATGTAGGTGTCTCAATGTTAAAATACTTTGCCTGCCTTTTTAAAAAATACAAATCAAAAACACCTGGGATCTTATATCTTTGAGTCCTTATAACTTTTTTTGTGTAATATTTTTTAAATAAATTTTATTAGACAGTTTTAATATGAGTGTAAGGGGCCGAATTATGAAGCTCTGAATGGAGCTTGATGCCCCTGTTTCCGCGCGAGCCTTCAGGCTCGCTGGAAACAGCAGTTATGAAGCAGCTGTCTAAAGACCGCTGCACCATAACTTGTCCGCCTGCTCTGAGGATGCGGACATTAATCCGCCCAATCCTATACGATCGGGCTGATTGACACTCCCTGCTAGCGGCCGCAAATCTGAAGTGGGTAGCATTGCACAAGCAGTTCACAAGAACTGTTTGTGCAATGATAAATGCAGACAGCGTACGCTGTTGTATCACGTCCGCTCGCACTTTCATAAATCGGCCCCTAAGTGTACTTTGTCATGTATTTTTGAAGTGTTTTGTGCAACTTTTTAGTTTCGGAAAGCAGTTAACCACAGCTCTGAGATTGCGCAATCGTAATTTAGCACCACTTCTAATATCAGCGGAATCAAAAAGGCTTTCGGAAACACAATATCGCTAGCGCAAAACCATTTGTACCTCACTTGTAATCCAGCCCTAAATGTTTAAAAAGCATTTAAAATCCTCACTTTATTAACCATTTGAAAAGCTACTTGAAAACTTGGTAAGTATGTTTATCTTACCTCCCTTTATTTAAGTGAATTAGAGCTGCTTGTAAATTAGTTTGTCCCATTCTCTAAGCAATTACTCTCTAGTATGTAGCTGGTTTAGGCTATTTGCCGCATTTTAATGGAAACAAAAGTTCCTAAACATACTTTTCAAGTCTCTTTAGAGTCTGGTATTTGGGGTAAGTACAATTTTTATGCAAAAGTAAGGTAAGTTACAGCAAAAGCAAATATAATAATTAATGACTGTATGTTGCATTTTTTTATATTCATAACTAAAAAAATTATTGCAATTGCAAACTGTTTAATGTCCCTTTAAGAGGTTAACAATTTAAAAGAAAGATATCCACCTCCAAATGTTCAAAATGAAAACTGATATGAACACTACATTAATATGAACAAGTTACAAAGACTGACACATTCCCACACAATAGGAAATTCACAACAGCGCCTGCATACTCAGCTATATGGAATTTACATGTAGTAGTTTAGATTTAGCATTCTAGGTTATAAAATCATTAGTTACAGCACATGATTTTTTAGCGTGCCACCTGGAATCTTTTTTCACAAAAATCTATGGACCATGAACAGACCATAGACTGTGACAATTACACAGTCTTCTACAATCCCAGAAAAATTATGACAGTTAGATATTATCTCCAAAGCTATAAAGACCATGTACAGGCTAAGCAAGAGGATAATATGGAATGCCAGCTAGATTCTGTGCTTGACCATCTGGCATAGACAGTCAGATTTGCAGAGCTCTGTTTGAATTCTCTCCTCTGGTAGAGTTTAGGTTATACAGTTACTGAGTGTCACTTGTAACTACAGTGTCCCTTATGCATTCGTCAGTGTGAGTTACTAAGTGACTCTTAGAATTGCAGCAGCACAGACAGCCATCTGTAATGTTAATACTACAAACTGTCTTGGGCAGTGCCAGTTTCACAGTGCCACATACATTTGTTACTCCATATGTTTTTTTTTTGCCCCAGAAAGGCAGATGACAAATCAACCGTACAAGTTTTTCCTATCCTGGCAAACAATACAGTCTGACTCAAGAGACAAGAGGTTTTTTGCATGAGATCAATATTATAAGATTAAGATTTTGTGTTTTGTGTAAATACATTTTATTAGATAACTAATCAACAAGAAAAAAAATACATCTTCATTTTTTGATTCAGGAGGAAAAAAAAGAATTCAGCTTTGTACATAATATTTAATGAAGGTGTTTGAAGTAAATGCAACAACAGAATATTAAACTGCAGGATTTTGGGTTTGCTGCTAGATAAAAATAAGAATAGGATAAAAAATATTTTTAGGTTTGTGGTCTTATAGCCAGTGTTCATATAGAGAGGCCATGTTGTTCTATAATTGCCTGTCTCTCTTGCTAAAAAAGTGAAGCCTACATTACATTAAGATACTCCGAGGTGGCAAGCAAAGGATAGGACATTATGTATTCCTCACCACAGGTCAGTTGCTTAGCGACTGCATTACAGCTAATTGAAAGAGCTGAGGACGGATTACTGGCTGCAGGACCACTGGGCAAGGAAGAGGCAGGTGTGAAGTCAGATGTAATCTAGCCGAGGGATGAAAGAAAAGACCTTCTGTCCCTCTCCTATAACTAATTCTCTCGTGCATTTCACAGCAGAGTAGGACTGTAAAGACTTGTGTACATGCCTCTGCACTTCAGTAGGTCTATGCACAAAACACCAGCAGTGATAGACACATCACTAAGGCTTCAGCAAACATGTAAGCATGCCTGGAATCCACTCTACAGCAGCCTGGGGTTAATTTGCTGCATCTTTGATAAAAAAATAAAAGCTTTAGAGTATATTGAACAGGTTATGCTCACTGTATGCAATGTCTGTGCTGTATTTAGTATTGATAGGTTAATAAGATGCATAACCATGTAAAACCACACCATACCTGAACAGTCTGCTCATAAGAGAGAGAGAATCAACAGTAAGTATGATGATAAATTTGCTAACAAAATAATTCACATGGTGACACTAAAGAATCATCAAAGACCATTGGTTCTTGCTTACACAGAGTACATTATTTTGGAGCATTGAATCTTAATACACATACAAGTAGATTATACTGTATGATCAAATGCATTATCAGGCACATTATTTGTTTTGCTATTATCCCAGTATTAGTACTTGTAATACATTTTAAATATTTACTAGGAGAACGTTGATACTTAAATTATTAGCCAAACATATAGAAATAACAAATCATCCAGATTTATACATAATAAATATTCAATATTTAAAGAATACACTGTCTGAACATATAAAGTGCCATACCACCATAGATTATTATTTTAAATAGGACATTTTATTTGATAAAATGTGCCGTGAGGATAAAAATGAAGGGCTAGATTACAAGTTGAGAGCACTTGATCATGGTGTGGTGCACTATCCTGCACTTGGCCCCCATTAAAGGCCAGATTACGAGTGGAGCGCTAACAGTTACGTACAAGTGAAAAAAGGTTTATCGTGCGTGTTTATGTGCATGTATTTAGGAATAAATAGAATATTTTCTGCTAGGTGAAGAACATTGGAATGTGGAATATTCATATTTTCATGTCGGGTTAGCGTACTTGAGAATATGTGATCGGGTTTGTGTGCAAGTAGAGGGGTTTTTCCACTTTTTTTGGCTCCATTGATTTCTATGGGGGAATACGTGAACGTGCATGTGATATTCTAACTTAGGCTTTTTATGCTTGTTGGGATAGCGCGTGCAAGCGGAAATAGTTTACTTTAAACTTGTAATACGAGCGCAATCAGACGTGGGATTAACACTAGAGCGTGATCGTTAAATACCGCTCAACTTGAAAACTAGCCCTAACTTAGTAATGATCGACTTGGTATTACCGGTTGTTTGTTTATTTTGTGTAACCACATCATTTTAATGTGTCCAATACATAAATGGTGCGCATTTTGCAAGTATTACAAGCATTTGGTTTAATTGTTGTACTGGCCCGCAATCGAAAATACCACTTCTGTTTCATCACTTTTAAAAATCTGGTATTAATAATGAATCACTTTCCATTGTGCTTTCAAATGCTCCATAAAAGGCAAGCAAAATAATGTGTGCGTTAATGCTTAATAAGTGAGAAATAAAGGGTAACAAGGAAAAAAGGTTTAAGGTGTTGAAGAAGGGGTAAAGGAATGATACATAACATGAAGGGTAGGAAAGGGTGCATGTGTACAGGGAGTGCGGAATTATTAGGCAAATGAGTATTTTGACCACATCATCCTCTTTATGCATGTTGTCTTACTCCAAGCTGTATAGGCTCGAAAGCCTATGTAATGAATACAGTTCTTGTTAAAGATTTCAACCAATAATGACAGATGTTGGTATTCGAGATAAGTAACTTGAATATAATACTTGAATCAAAATATGTTGTTGTTTCACAATGCTAACCTACTGTAAAGGTAATTCCTTAGGTTAACAGAGTGACTTGGTATTGCCAGAGAATAACCCGCTGTAATCCGGTGATACTAAGAGTACAGAGTGGTTATTAGTGGCATAAGTTAGGGAAACAAAGTTCATACCTTGCTAGGCCGTGGAGGATCAGCTATTATTGCCGGAGGATAGTTGGAGCAGGCAGGGAACAGTTCGTGGAAAACCGCAGCAACCGCTTCTCAGAGGGAGAGAGACGCTGCTGACAGGAGCGGCGGTAGCTGATGACGTAACCGCAGCTCCAAGCGTCTGTGTCCCAAGTCTGTGACAGGAGAAGCTGGCAGGTACAACCTGTACTGAGCGTCTGTGTCCCAAGCTGTGAGTGGAGAGGCTGGCAGGTACAAACTGTGCTGAATGGTATAAGAAAAAGTTAGTAGTTCAGGTCAGTGAAAACATCAAAGTTCAATGAGCTAGTAGCAACGAAGCTTCAAGTAGACTTGTCAACTTCAATAATCCAGCAACTAGTTAGGCAGGCTATGCTAATTTATAGTGAAGAGGAGGAGTGCTCTTAAAGGAACAGTGTGAGGGAAACGGTATTCCTTACAGCCTACTACCAATTAAGCATATTAGGTGATGTGCATCTCTGTAATGAGAAGGGGTGTGGTCTAATGACATCAACACCCTATATCAGGTGTGCATAATTATTAGGCAACTTCCTTTCCTTTGGCAAAATGGGTCAAAAGAAGGACTTGACAGGCTCAGAAAAGTCAAAAATAGTGAGATATCTTGCAGAGGGATGCAGCACTCTTAAAATTGCAAAGCTTCTGAAGCGTGATCATCGAACAATCAAGCATTTCATTCAAAATAGTCAACAGGGTCGCAAGAAGCGTGTGGAAAAACCAAGGCGCAAAATAACTGCCCATGAACTGAGAAAAGTCAAGCGTGCAGCTGCCAAGATGCCACTTGCCACCAGTTTGGCCATATTTCAGAGCTGCAATATCACTGGAGTGCCCAAAAGCACAAGGTTTGCAATACTCAGAGACATGGCCAAGGTAAGAAAGGCTGAAAGACGACCACCACTGAACAAGACACACAAGCTGAAACGTCAAGACTGGGCCAAGAAATATCTCAAGACTGATTTTTCTAAGGTTTTATGGACTGATGAAATGAGAGTGAGTCTTGATGGGCCAGATGGATGGGCCCGTGGCTGGATTGGTAAAGGGCAGAGAGCTCCAGTCCGACTCAGACGCCAGCAAGGTGGAGGTGGAGTACTGGTTTGGGCTGGTATCATCAAAGATGAGCTTGTGGGGCCTTTTCGGGTTGAGGATGGAGTCAAGCTCAACTCCCAGTCCTACTGCCAGTTTCTGGAAGACACCTTCTTCAAGCAGTGGTACAGGAAGAAGTCTGCATCCTTCAAGAAAAACATGATTTTCATGCAGGACAATGCTCCATCACAAGCGTCCAAGTACTCCACAGCGTGGCTGGCAAGAAAGGGTATAAAAGAAGAAAATCTAATGACATGGCCTCCTTGTTCACCTGATCTGAACCCCATTGAGAACCTGTGGTCCATCATCAAATGTGAGATTTACAAGGAGGGAAAACAGTACACCTCTCTGAACAGTGTCTGGGAGGCTGTGGTTGCTGCTGCACGCAATGTTGATGGTGAACAGATCAAAACACTGACAGAATCCATGTATGGCAGGCTTTTGAGTGTCCTTGCAAAGAAAGGTGGCTATATTGGTCACTGATTTGTTTTTGTTTTGTTTTTGAATGTCAGAAATGTATATTTGTGAATGTTGAGATGTTATATTGGTTTCACTGGTAAAAATAAATAATTGAAATGGGTATATATTTGTTTTTTGTTAAGTTGCCTAATAATTATGCACAGTAATAGTCACCTGCACACACAGATATCCCCCTAAAATAGCTAAAACTAAAAACAAACTAAAAACTACTTCCAAAAATATTCAGCTTTGATATTAATGAGTTTTTTGGGTTCATTGAGAACATGGTTGTTGTTCAATAATAAAATTAATCCTCAAAAATACAACTTGCCTAATAATTCTGCACTCCCTGTATATACGTGTCTGTGTCAGGTCTAATAAGTCAAATTAAATTAAAATGGAAAATGGAAAGCCAAGGAATAAACCAAAAACTCAGTTTTCCTGAGTGGATGAATAGTGCTAGTGTGACTTTACACATCTGTGTTACCCGACAGGAATAATATTAGTGTGTGCCATAACACAAATCCATTATCTGAGGGAAATGAACATGGTAAAATGGCTGCTTGCATCGGCACCACTTGATATGCACAATACAATTGGCAGATTTACTTGTTTCTGCAGTGCAAAAGTGTGATACTAGCGTTCCATACTTCCTACAGTTTTTGCTATCTACTTGACCTAAATATCTCTGGGATAGGTGGCAAGTATGGTGTAAGTATTGTGCAATCTAAATATGACATAAACAAACCATGTCAATATAACTTTGCAGCAGTGACAAGAACAAACCTATTTTCAGCAGTTACAGAAGCAAGCATGTCAAACATAAGCAGATATAAAACATAAGATCATTTGCTGTGGTACTTGTAGAAACAACAGCATTCATTTACCTTCTCATATATTGCACATTAACAAAAAACGCAGGAGTACTGCAGCACAGAGCACCATTTTAAAAATGTTTTTAACCAGAGATTGTATCTGCTAGCAAATACTGGCTTCCTTTACTTTTTAACCGTGAACTTGTTTTGTGGAGCATAGTGATAAATTATTTGTTCTGAGGACCAAGGTAACTGGAAATTCTTTTATCTTTATAGTGGAGAAAGAACTATCTAGGAATAAACTCAGTTGATAATACATTGCAGGCAATTTAAGAGACAAAACATAAACATATAAGATTTTTTCAATATTTAAGATTAAAAAAGAAAAAGAAAAAAACTTTATCAGAGGCAAATATTTAGGCTTAGAAAACTGAATAAACATTGTGGCTATTAAAGACTTTAGAATCATGGAGCTGTGAGATCAAGAGTCTCATGTAATGTTACATTAAATAGCAAAAACATTTGTAATTACCAGAGTTCAAATTCCTTATTTTTATTATTTGAGAAATCAATTTTGACATTGAAGCGATCATGTCAGCCAGACATTGATAAATGCCGACAGCATACACTGTTGGTATTTATCATTGCACAAGCAGTTCTGGTGAACTGCTTGTGCAATGCTGCCCCCTACAGATTTGCGGCCAATCGGCCAATAGCAAGGGGGGCGATCGGGCAGATTGCTGTCTGCCGCCTCAGAGGCAGCGTACGAGTTAAGGAGCAGTGGTCTTAAGTCTGCTGCTTCTTAACTGCTGTTTCCGGCGAGCCTGAAGGCTCGCGCAGAAACAGATGTATTTGGCCCCATTTGGGACTTAATAAATCGGCCCCCAAGTCTGCAAATGCTGTTTTTTTTTATATGAGCTTTATCACTTTAAAAAAAAGTAATCTTCCATATAACTGTGATGTATTCTATCTTTTGATTTATCCTTAAGTAATTTTATATAGGATGTAGTGGTCTCATATGCAGAAGTAGATTTATAGGGGCCGATTTATCAAGCTCGCCGAAAACAGAAGTTATGAAGCAGTGGTCTAAAGACCGCTGCTCCATAACTTGTCCGTCTGCTCTGAGGCTGCGGATAGAAATCAACCCAATCGAATACGATCAGGCTGATTGACACCCCCTGCTAGCGGCCGATTGGCATTGCACCAACAGTTCACCAATGATAAACGTCAATAGCGTATGCTGTTTGCATTTATCAATGTGCAGCGGACATGATACGCTACATTGTATCATGTCAGCTAGCACATTAATAAATATACTCCATAGTCCCCACCACCCAGAAAAATATTACATAAGGTTAGGACATTTAATGCTAAGCTCTCATAAATGAATACTGAAATTGAAAGAGAAAAAAATAAGGTAAATTGAACCTGTAGCATTCAGTAAAGCAGTAAGGTGCTCCTTCCCCATATAGGGCCAGATTATGAGTGGAGCGCTAACATTTGCGCATGAGCAATCAGTTGTTTGTGCACGCCGGTTTTATCACTCAAGTTACAAGTTGAAAGTAAACTTGATTGCTTGAGCGCAATTCAAGTTAACGTTCGTCAGGTTAGAGCTCTGGTTAAAGGGACAGTAAACACCAGAATTTTTGTTGTTTAAAAAGGTAGATAATCCCTTTATTACCCATTCCCCAATTTTGCATAACCAACACAGTTATAATAATATACTTTTTACCTCTGTGATTACCTTGTATCTATGGCTCTGCAAACTGCCCCCTTATGTCAGTTCCTTTGACAGACTTGCATTTTTAGCCAATCAGTGCTTGCTCCTAGGAGCTTCACGTGCCTGAGCTCAATGTTATCTATGAAACACATGAACTAAGGCCCTCTAGTGGTGAAAAACTGTCAAAATGCTTTCAGATTAGAGGTGACCTTCAAGGTCTAATAAATTAGCTAATGAACCTCCTAGATTTAGCTTTCAACTAAGAATTTCAAGAGAACAAAGCAAAATTGGTAATAAAAGTAAATTGGAAAGTTGTTTAAAATTACATGCCCTATTTAAATCATCAAGTTTTTTTTACTTGAATGTCCCTTTAACTGTTTTGTGAAACAAAAAAGTGTCACAAAACACATCAAAAACACATTTAAAAATAGAATTACACCGACTCATAATAACACCATCTAATAAAAAATATTTTAAAAAATATTGCACAAAAAGTTATAAGGGCTCAAAGATATGAGATATGAGGTGTTAGAAAAAAAAAGGCAGGAAAAGGGCTTTAACATTGAGATACACACATATATATCTCTAAAGATGTATATGTATATATAAATATATATGTCTATATATGTGTACATATGTATTAATATGTGTACTAGTACTAAAGCCTGTGTACACGGGCCATTTTTTGCAGTACAGCGGTCCCACCCCTTGCTCTCTCCCCCCTCTCTTTTGCTCTCTCTTCCCCCCTCTCTTTTGCTTTCTCTCCCCCCTCTCTTTTGCTTTCTCTCCCCCCTCTCCTTTGCTCTCTCTCCCCCTCTTTTGCTTTCTCTCCCCCCTCTCCTTTGCTCTCTCTCTCCCCTCTTTTGCTCTCTCTCTCCCGTCTTTTGCTCTCCCCCCACCCTCTTTGGTTCTCTCCCCTCTTTTGCTCTCTCTCTCCCCCCCTCTTTGGCTCCCCCTCCCTTTGTCTCTCTCCCCCCCCCTTTGTCTCTCTCCCCCCCCCTTTGTCTATCTCCCCCCCCTTTGTCTCCCCCCCCCCTTTGTCTCTCCCCCCCCTTTGTCTCCCCCCCCCTTTGTCTCTCTCCCCCCCTTTGTCTCTCTCCCCCTCCTTTGTCTCTCCCCCCCTTTGTCTCTCTCCCCCCCTTTGTCTCTCTCCCCCCCTTTGTCTCTCCCCCCCCTTGTCTCTCTCCCCCCCCTTTGTCTCCCCCCCTTTGTCTCTCTCCCCCCCTTTGTCTCTCCCCCCCCCCCCTTTGTCTCTCTCCCCCCCTTTGTCTCTCCCCCCCTTTGTCTCTCT
The DNA here is from genome assembly GCF_027579735.1 of Bombina bombina. Taxonomy (NCBI): domain Eukaryota; kingdom Metazoa; phylum Chordata; class Amphibia; order Anura; family Bombinatoridae; genus Bombina; species Bombina bombina. The sequence goes on along the minus strand of NC_069499.1, from coordinate 259,685,359 downwards.
TCCCCCCCCTTGTCTCTCTTTCCCCCCCTTTGTCTCTCTTCCCCCCCCCTTTGTCTCTCTTCCCCCCCTTTGTCTCTCTCCCCCCCTTGTCTCTCTCCCCCCCCCCTTTGTCTCTCTTCCCCCCCTTTGTCTCTCTTCCCCCCCCTTTGTCTCTCTTCCCCCCCCTTTGTCTCTCTTCCCCCCCTTTGTCTCTCTTCCCCCCCTTTGTCTCTCTCCCCCCCCTTTTTCTCTCTTCCCCCCCTTTGTCTCTCTTCCCCCCCTTTGTCTCTCTTCCCCCCCTTTGTCTCCCTCCCCCCCTTTGTCTCTCCCCCCCCTTTGTCTCTCTCCCCCCCTTTGTCTCTCTTCCCCCCCTTTGTCTCTCTTCCCCCCCCTTTGTCTCTCTTCCCCCCCTTTGTCTCTCTTCCCCCCCTTTGCCTCTCTTCCCCCCCTTTGCCTCTTCCCCCTCCTTTGTCTCTCTTCCCCCCCTTTGTCTCTCTTCCCCCCCTTTGTCTCTCTTCCCCCCCTTTGTCTCTCTACCCCCCCCTTTGTCTCTCTTCCCCCTTTGTCTCTCTCCCCCCCCTTTGTCTCTCTTCCCCCCCCTTTGTCTCTCTTCCCCCCCATTTGTCTCTCTCCCCCCCCCTTTGTCTCTCTCGCCCCCCCTCCTGCTCCCTCTCTGGCTCTGTGTTCACATCGCGGGACCCCGCCCGGCCACGCCCCATCGCGGCGACACCCGCCTGGCCACGCCCCCCGCGACGTCCGGCCACGCCCCTCGCAACTCCCGGCCACGCCCCTCGCGACACCGGCCACGCCCCCATCGCAACGCTCTCGTCGGCCACAAACAGCTGTGAGGTCTGGGGAGCGCGTGGCCGCTTCTCACGCAGCAGACCTCACAGCTGTTTGTGTACCTCGCGCTCCCTATCTCACAGCTGCTTGTATGCTGTGTACCTCGCGCTCCCTATCTCAAGGCCAAGTGCTTGTCTCTACTGCGCATGACGGCTTCAGACAAACACTTGGCCTTTTATAATATAGGATATATGTATTTACAGACATACATACACATATAAACACATAAATATATATGTACACACATAATACATATATACTGTACTTGAGAATATGCGATCAGGTTTGCACACGAGTAGAGTGTTAGATTTTGCTTCCATTTTTTTTGCTCCATTGACTTCTATGGGTGAATACGTGAATGCGCATGCAATATTCTAAGTTCGGCTTTTTGTGTTCATCGGGTTAGCGCTAGAGCAAAAAGAGTTTAATCTCAACTCTTAATATAAGTGCAACCCGATGCGCACAAAAAGCTTACTTCTTGCACAGTTATTGCTCAAGTGGTAGCGTTAATTAGCTCTCCACTTGTAATCTGGTCCATGTCATGTACCTTCAATATAGATTATTTTGTGCTTAAAGGACCATTATAGTGAAATAATGTTAAACACATAGTAGTAGTACCACTTGGGATCCTTTAAGAGCATAGAAGGTCCTGAGCCTTAGTTCTACTTTAACCCATGTGTGCAAATTAAACAAATAAATGTGCAGAGTCACTAGTCTTAAGTGTACATGCTCTAACAAATTGTTATTTTTCAACTATTATTAACCCTTAAACTATATATAAAAAAGTCATTTAAAATTTTGCATTTAGGTTTTTCTAAAAGTTAAATGTCAAATATTGCTATTTTCAAATAAGAAGTTTTTATTAGCATCTGGTCTTTCTATCCTTTATATATACAGATTTAAAATTTGACTAAATCATATATAATGTAATTGAATTAGCTGATTGGCATAAATGCCAGATCAAACTAACTCCTAAGACTGATGCTGATTGCAAAATTACTAGTAGCTGTGTTGTTCTGAACCTTTATTTAGCTATTTCAAAATTACAAGCTTTGAAAAAAACGCATTTAACATGGATTGTCCAATTTTACTGACATGGCCACTATTTTTAAGGCTCACGGCAAAGTTAAAAATGAAAAATAAATATAGAAATAAAGATAATATCATGGTGAAACTTCTATGTGTGTAAGAATTGTATTGTAAATCAATAATTGTATGCTGTATAAATATTCATGCAAATTTATGCTAATGGACAAGGCTGTTCTTTTTTTTAGAAAAGGTAACAACCCTAAACTTAAGCTGTGATTACACTACTGTGAAGTCATAATAATCACAGGCATATGAACTGGTGGAGTTGTACGGTCCCTTGCAAAACTCATAAAGGTTAAAATCCCATTGTAAACTCTGTAGCATACTTGGGTGTGTTTTCTAAATTACTGTATTAGACATTTAGGACTTGATTAAAAGTGCAAAGCAATCAGTAGAGCAGGATGTGTTATCTTGTAGTTGGTCTAGTATTACAAGTGGCTTTTTAAACAACTTAACTTGAGGATCTGACCGTGGCTGAAACTTTTTAGTGCACCCTACACTTTTGAGGGATAGCACAGGGAGTGATTTTAGCGCGCTCCAAGGGCATAACTAGACCTTACTGGCCCTTGCCTCAAAGGCTGCTGCAGGGCCCCCATTTCAACAGAACCCCAATCTATGAATGTGATTCATCCTTCCACTGATTAGTCTGTTCCTGAGGATATGCATATCCTTTCTTTACAAATATGGTAGAAAAAAATTCCACTCCTGAAATAAATTAGTCTAATTTTTTAACAGATTTATTCAGCAATCAGTACGACATACTGACACATTTCTTGCAAGCTTACATGTGCTTCAATAAATAATTGTGTCAGGTTTTTCTGTACAGCAACACTCTGGTGGCCATAATGGAAACCCTGCCACCATATTGTACAGGATTATACTTACATTTTCCTTACACTGTGAGCCCTGTTTTGCAGGGGATGAGGCACACAGGGGCCAGAGTCAGACATGATGCAGGTGTAGTGATACCACTACTGTTTGCAAGGCCCAACTAGTCCCCCTATAGCTAAGACCTCTGAGATCCCTATAGTTACGCCCCTGGATTGCTCATTACACTCATGTTACAAGTTGTGAGTTAAATGTTGTGCTAAAGCACAATCCAAAATACATCTGTAAAATATTGCACATTGTAAGCACTTAAAGCTACAGTAAACCCCATAATTTTCTTTCATGATTTGTATACAACATACAATTTTAAACAACTTTCCAATTTACTTATATTAAATTTGATTCACTCTATTGTTATCCTTCACTGAAGGAAAAACATTGCACTACTTCCAGCTAGCTGAACACATCAAGTTGGCCTATCAAAAGAGACAAATATGTGCAGGCACCAATCAGCAGCCAGCTCCCACTAGTGTAGGATATGTGTGTATCTTAAAATGACATGCTCTATCTGAATCATGCAAGTTTAATTTTGACTTTCCTATCCCTTTAAGTAAACCATTATTACTAGTATAGCACAGAAATCAACTTAGCACTCTCTTGGCTTATTGCACCATTGCCTGAGCTATAAAAAAAATTGTAATATAAGTACAAAAATAGAATGGCTATTGATTTTCCTTCAGCTATGTAAATGAACAATAGTGCTTATAATTTTTTTACCACTAACAAGACCTTTGAGGGGTCTGAGGGGTGGTGGCAAATTGAAGGTTATGGCTTCCATAGGGTTGCTGACTTGGGATAGGCAGGGATAGGGTTAGTTGGCCTTGCCTTGCTAAGCCCTTACCAGTTTGTGTAGCTTTGACTCTCCTCTGGAGTATATTGCTGTTTGGCTTTATACCCAGGTGCCTTTTTGGTTGGAGTAGTCCGGAAAATGTGTATCTCCTAACAGCGAAAGGTTATGGTCTAAGTTACAGTACAGGGTCCACAGGGGTGACAGTCGGGCTAATGGGCTAAATAATGTCTCCAGGTCATGCTCTGGGAGTGCCCAACCCCACGGGCATGCCGGCTGAAGATCCTCTAGGGTGTCTGGTACCATTTGCTAGGGGCGAGATTCTGGAGGATTTTCCCACTTTTCCAAGACTGGGTCATGACCTCTTGTCATATGTGGTTTTCTATAGCCTCATATGCCGCCACCTATGGTCTATTGTTTATTTGTAATTTATTTATTTATTTATGATAAATAAAAGCAGCCAGCTCTGTGTGTCTGTATTTATTTATTTATTAGAGTAATAAGTTAAAGTTATTAAGTAGGGTGAAATGTCTAGTAAGAGCTAAGTCCTTATGACGGTTATTCACTTTATACTTTGTATTTTATTTTATAACTAAAAGTATGAAAACAAGTTTAAAGGGACACTAAACCCAAATGTTTTATTTCATGATTCAGATAGAGCATGCAATTTTAAGCAAATTTCTCATTTACTCCTATTATCAATTTTTATTCATTCTCTTGCTATCTTTATTTAAAAAGCAGGAATGTGATGCATAGGAGCCGGCCCATTTTTGGTTGAGAACCTGTGTTATGCTTACTTATTGGTGGGTAAATGTAAGCCTCCAATAAGCAAGCGCTGTCCATGGTACTGAACCTAAAATGGGCTGGCTGCTAAGATTCACATTCCTGCTTTTAAAATAAAGATAGCAAGAGAATAGAAGTAAATTAGAAAGTTGCTTACAATTTCATGCTCTATCTGAATCATGAAATAAAAAAATTGGGTTCAGTGTCCCTTTAAAAAGATACAATTTACATTTCCTACTTTTGTTATGTAAACTAGACCTATTTTAGTGAGTATGCTGAACAAGGTGATCACTGGGAATATTTTTAAATTGTATCTACAAATTTTCAGTGGAACTTAACAAGCTGTCTTGCTTATCATCATATTTCTGCCATGCAATTAAAAAAATGGCAAGGTTAGCTAGAACATATATTTCTATTAATTGTAATAATAAACATTGTAAGGAGTTTCAGCAGTGAATTTTTAAAATGAATGTTTAAAGCTTTTAAAGGAACATGAAGGTGAAATTTAAACTAAGATGACTCTGATCATGCATTTAAAAATAACTATTTATTTATATTATCAAATTTGCTTTGTTCTCTTAGTATCCTTTGCTGAAACTTAATTTATTTTACATGAGAGCATACTGAGGTAGAATCAGGAGAGTACACGAGTCAAGCACTAAATGGCAGCAGTGTTAGCAATAACAAACTAGTTTGATGGATGCTTGTTAGACTTTCTTCACCTATCTTTCCCCCACAAAGCATCATTCAGCTGTGTGCGGGTCTTGAGCGGTACTTCTACTGTGTGTTTAACCCCTTTGCAGGATTGATAGTCCTAAAATAAAATGCTCTAATGCAGAAGAGAATGTAATTGCTTGTCTATTGTTGCCCTTTAAGTACCCTAATACATGGTATCTTGCACAGGAGAACTACTAGCAAAACGCAAAAACAATAATAACTTACTCGTAGGGAATGGTTGAAAAACAGATCCTGTAAATGGGCTTAATTGTTAAATATTCATGTCTGTTTTGTTATAGTAAATTAGTCTAACTGGATATAACCAAATTTGTCTCTGCAATCACACAGATGCCAATGACGGGCTGACCGTGGGCATTTTGTGGTGTTCTTGCGAGGTTCAGGTTTTTCACCTAAGCCTTGACTCAGCATGTCAAATTTAAAAAGATACATTTGCCATTAAGAAGTATCTTACCTTGCAATAGGGTCTCACTATTTCAAAGCTGAAAAGGCTGTCTCATTTTTCATTAAACAGTTGAAGTTTCCTTTTTTTTTAATCCAAATTCTTTTTATTGCAAAGACATATTACAGCATTTTGTAATACCAAATACAGAAAAGAAAAGTGAATTGTGACACAATTATTACAAATGACAGGAAGTTCTCAGTTTTCAAACATCATGGAAAACTTTTAACTTGTAAACATATAAGAAAAAAAAAAGTGAAAAGGCAAAAGCTTGTATTCTTCCTGCCAAAGCAGGTCTTTGGGCTACTCTATTAGGGCTGTATTTGTGTTCAAAGTGTACCGAAGGCTACTATTTAGGGTGTATCTATGTAGTCGTAAGTAACACTGAGTACTCTCTCCTTCGTTGGTGGGCATTAGTCCCTAGGTCTTGAAGAAAATAGAGTTTAAGATGTATCATTCTGAGGTTGTTATTGTATTAGATATTGTTCCCAGATAGCTTGAGATGCAATAAAAGAGTCCCTTGTGCCAAATTTATAATATCTGTATTCTTCAAGCTCTATCAAATCCGTGACTTTCTGTCACCACGTATCAAGGGATGGGGGTATATCTGATTTCCAGTTTTTGGCTATGAGGGATTTAGCACTATTTGTGAATAATCTAAATAAAATATTGTGAGCTTTTGTTGGAAATTTTATATGTTTATTAAGTAACATTATCAATGGATCTAGTGGGAGGGGGACATGGAAGGCTATTTCGGTTTCCTCAACCATATTCCTTCAGAACTGGTTCACTCTATTACACCAGCACCACATGTGCCGCATCCCACTCCCCACATGTCTGCATCTTAAAAATTTGGGAACCTGTGGAAGACAGATAGAAGAGGCGCCTCATGGGACAAGTATCGTCTTGTACAACATAGGAGAGCAGTAACAGCAAACCCCCCACACACAGAGTGTTATTCACAAGAGCGGCGGTACACCAAGTACCCAGACAAGCAGGACGGAACCAAAAGTCGCCCGTCAGACAAGCACAAGCTCGACACGCTACAGCAGACGTCACTCGGCAGACAGCGTCAAAGTCGACCCAGCAGGGGAGCCAATCAGGTGGATGGAAATTCTCCTCGGTGACCCCAATTTGAACCTGATTTACAGGAAGTTCCACCTGATACTAGGAACTCCTGCTACATGCGATGTAGCAGGAGTTCCTAGTATCAGGTGGAACTTCCTGTAAATCAGGTTCAAATTGGGGTCACCGAGGAGAATCAAAAGATTGTGGGATACATTAACTCTACTCACTTACATGCTCCAGAAGTGCAACTTTGGTCCTGTTCCTGATTCCTCTGTGGAGGTGTGCTGTGCCGAGTTTCCATCCACCTGATTGGCTCCCCTGCTGGGTCGACTTTGACACTGTCTGCCGAGTGACGTCTGCTGTAGCGTGTCGAGCTTGCGCTTGTCTGACGGGTGAATTTTGGTTCCGTCCTGCTTGTCTGGGTACTTGGTGTACCGCCGCTCTTGTGAGTAACACTCTGTGTGTGGGGGGTTTGCTGTTACTGCTCTCCTATGTTGTACAAGACGATACTTGTCCCATGAGGCGCCTCTTCTATCTGTCTTCCACAGGTTCCCGACTTTCATCCACAACACTCTAAGAGAGCTGCCTGGATTGCCGCCACTGAATCCATCACCTACACCTGTTTCTGAGCATTTGCGCACTTCTATAGAGACTCTTATTGTTTCTCTTGTTTTATGATCTTCAAAATTTGTTGTTAGTTGAAGGATATATTTTGTGAATTTGTCTGGGGGTAAAATACCAGTTGAGGAGTATTTTATAATTTAATTCTAGTAAGGAGGCTAAGGATGATGATGATTTTGTATTATTAAATATGTTGGTAGCTGTTTGTGGAAGTAATAACTCCCAGCTCCCTTTCCCATAACTCAATGGACTGTGGAAGGTTGCCTGGCAGGGGCAAGGTCAAGAGTCCATGTAGTTTAGTTAATGTATGTTTCAATGGTTTTGTTGAAGTAAATAATCTCTCTAGATTAGTAAGAGGTCTGGACATATTATTTTTGTGTTTGTGTGTCGTAATGTAATGATGAGTTCTCCTATATGTGAACCAGCTCTGAGCCCACTCGTATCCCCTCTCTAGCAGTTGTATCTGAGAGCAAGCGCGTTCTTCATTTATTAGTTCATGTATAATCACATCCGTATCTGTCTCCTCTGAGATATGAGGAATTCCTACATTGGGTAGAGAGAATTCACTATTATGAATTAGTGAGGTCAGGGGGGATGGTATGGAGGAGATATACGGGTTTTGTCTGTTTGCTGTTTCCCACTGAAGAGTTGTTTCTTTATTAATGGGGTTAACTATTTCTTTAATTAATTGGCTGAAATTTGGGTGCCAACACAAGGCTGTGAGGTTTATCCCTATGTACAAACTGTCTTCTAGTTTTATCCAACGTTTCTGGTTTCTATTAATTTTCCAGTCCAGAATCCTCTAGAGGAATATGGCTGTCCTATAGGAATCTATGTTATTCACCCCAATCCTCCCTGGCTCTTTGAGCGCATCATTGTTAATATGTTAATCCTTGAGTGTTTTCCTCTTCAGATAATAGAGCTGAAAAGTTTTTGGACCTGGGCTGTGTATCTAGGTGGGGGGGGAGAATGGGAAGGGTTTGGAGGATGTAAAGGAGTCTGGGAAAGGCATTCATCTTAATGGCATTAATCCTACCTATCCACGTTAAATTTCTGGAGTTCCATGAGGCCAACTCTCGTGATAAGGCTATTTTTATGGGAATATAATTTAACTCATATACCGTGTACAGGTCTTCCGCCAAGAATATGCCAAGATACCTCAAAGTGTTCTGACACCATCAAAATGGGCAATTGCTTTTAATCCAGAGTTCTACCTGAGGGGGCAGAGAAACTCAGAGAATCTTGGATTTGGTCTGATTTATTGAAAAGTTTGTGAGACTGCTAAATAGGTCAAGTTCTTTTAGCAAAATAGAGAACGATTTTTCGGGATTGGTGAGCGAAAACAGAACGTCATCCGCAAACAGCAGCAGCTTATATTCCTCGTGATTAATGAGTATACCCAAAATTTCTTGATTATCTATTATTTTGGCTGCCAGAGCTTCTAATAAGCATATGAACAGCAGAGGGGACAAAGGACACCCTTGTCTTGTTCCATTGGTGATATGGAATGGGGCTGAGAGGATGCCATTAAGAGATATGCGGGTCCCAGGGGAGTCATATAATGCAAATACTCTGTGCAACAAGTGTGCCCTAAACCGAATGCCACCATTGTGGCTTTTAGGAGTGACCAGCTAACCCTATCAAAAGCTTTCTTCGTGCTGGTGGAAATCCCTACGGTCATGGTTCCTGTAACCTTAGCATGCCAAAGTAAGTGTAGGTTACGTACAGTATTATCTTTGGCCTCTCTATTGGGCACAAATCCCACTTGGTCTTGGTAAATTAAAAAGAGCAAAATTGGGTTTAGTCTGTTTGATAGTATCTTCACATATATCTTGACATCAGAGTTCAATAGTGATATGGGGCAATAATTAGGTATTAAGTTTGGGGATTTATTTGTTTTAGATATAACTGTTATATGGGCCAGTAGAGCTTAGGGGGGGGGAGGTTTTATTGTTGTCTATGTCTTGATAATAGGAAAGAAGATGGGGTGTAAGGATGTTGCTAAATTTGTCGTAGTAAGCATTTCCAAATTGTCCAGGCCAGGGGCTTTCCCTGAAGGGAGGGACGTAATTGAATTTTTAAGTTTGCTAAGCGAAATAGGAGATTCTAATTCTTCTCTCTGTTCTTTAGTGAGAGAGGGAAGATGGAGTTTAGAAAGGTAATTTGATATATCAGTCTGGCTGGGGGGCACTCTATTTCATTCCAAATTGTATAGTTTTTCATAGTAGAGGTTAAATGTATCAGTATTATCTCTGGAGGAGGACCAAGTTTTGCCTTTATCCTCGTAAATTGTCATAATACATTTTTGTTAGCCCTCTGTCTAAGAAGTCTGGCCAGTATTTTACCCTGCTTGTTAGCCCCTTCATAATATGAGTCGTTGTTTGTTTTTGGCTGCTTTTAAGGCTATAAGCTCCCCTCTAATCACACATTTGTGTGCCTCCCAAATGATTTGTGGTTTGACATCTGCGGTATTATTGTTTTGGAAATAGTCTTCAATGGATTTAGCAACCTGGGTGCATATTGTTGGGTCTTTTAATAATGTTTTGTCTAATTTCCATGTCATGTCTGGCCTCAGAGGTAGGCCACTTAAGGGAGCAACTAACCATAGCATGATCTGACCAGGTAAAAGGAAATATATCTGTATTTTGTACTAAAGCTAAGTTAGTGACGTCAATTAGAAGATAGTCTATTCTTGAATAGACCTGGTGGGGGTGGGAGTAAAAAGTATAGTCTTTTGTTATGGGGTTATGAAGTCTCCAGGCGTCATGAATTGCCAAATTTGACACGGATGGTTTGATTGATTTTAATGTTTTGTGTGGGACTGATGATACTTCTGAAGAACAGTCTAGCTCGGGGTCAAGTTCCAAGTTAAGATCTCCCCCCACTATCAGGCCACCTCTAGCTTTGTCAAGTATTGCTTTATGAGCAGTATGAAAAAATGGTAGTGGGTTACTATTTGGGGCATATATATTAGCCAATGTTATGGGTTTGTTATAAAGTGATCCTGTTAAGATTAAAAGTCTCCCTTCTTTATCTTTATATGTGTTGGTCAACTGAAAAAGTATGTTTTTCCTAATGAGTATCCCTACTCCATTTCATTTGATGTTGTTGGATGCAAGATGGGCAGAGCCAAATTTTCGCAGTGACTGAATAGTCTTCCGCCCCCTTATAAAGTGGGACTCTTGAAGGAAAATTATATCACATCTAAGTCTCTTATAGTCTCTAATAGCAATGGACTTTTTTGCGGGATATTTAGGCCTTTGAAATTATGTGAAAGTATTTTGATACTTAAGGGGTCATTAGCCATTATCTGTTTGGGGGGTGGAACGTGATATTTGTTGGGAAAGTACTGCTAATGGGTCATAACTTCTCAAATGAATTATGTGAAAGCATAGAATATTGTGTACAAGCCTGATGATCTTTGTAGTTACACACCAACGTAATAAACATATCATGTAAATAGAACAGCCTACAGGCGTGAGTAAAACTAAACACATTGAATAACCTGCAAATGCAAAACAAGCAAGGCAAATAGAGCAAACCTTTAACATAAAACATAAGTGTATCTACAGTGTCCGTGTATACTTTGGCATGTTTACACCATTTTTTTTTTTGAAGAGGGAAGATTGTCGTCAGTTGGCATTCCTATTGTTTTAAATTATATAATTAAGCTGATAGCAGGGTAATCTGGTGAGCAGTGGGTATACTTTACAGGAAGGGCATATAAAAGCATCAGTACCCTGGCACTGAAGGTTTCAAGGAATGCTCATCTATAAATATTAATTACAAGAGCTACTTGAGAATGTTAATTGACTGTATCAACTAAAGTTGCGGTGATCAGTGTAAGCTCTGCATAATTTGCCATATTCTTGCTGTACTGCTGCCAGTAGTTTTAAACATCAACAATGTGTTATATAGGGCATAACCTTACACACATTATCTAAACAGGGGCTAATAATTTTACCGTTATAAAGATAAACTAGCTGAGTGAGATTGAGTGACATCTACACTCCACTCCACCCTGTCAGGCAACACATGCTATCAATAACAAACAGCCTACAGTCCTTGTATTGTTTAGGTTTCATACCACTGCTGCCATACATCTTGAAGACCAGAGGGGGCTTCTGGTTCACTGGGCTCCAGTATCAGTTGAAGAGGGGGTATGGCTAGTCTTGCACCTTTTGAAGATCACTTTATTCCAGTTTGAGTGCTGTTCTTTTGGGTTATCCTTCTCCAAATCCATAGGAGGAGAAGGAAAGTCTATGACTCTTTCAGGTGGTGGTTCAAAGGAGAGATTAAGCTTTGCAGCCAAATATTCTAGGTCATTGAAGGTCTTGTAGATGATTTGGGATCCGTTATGATTAATGATGAGGCTAAAAGGGAAGCCTCACCGATATCTGAATTTATTCTCTTGGAGGGTCTTGGTGATAAAATGAACTTCTCTTCATCTTTGAATCATTTGAGGGCATAAGTCCTGAAATATTTGTAGGGTATGACCCTGGAACATTATAGACTGCCTGATCCTGGAGGCCTACCATATCTCCTCCTTTGTGGTGAATTTCAAAAGCTTTAAAATTACATCTCATGGAGGTGCAGGTGGTTTAGCAGGTGGCCTTAAGGCTCTGTGGACCCTCTCAATGTCCTCGTTCTGAAGAGTAGGGGATCTTGGAACCAGAAATTTAAACAATTCTTTCACATAGGGTCTGAGCTGATCCTGGGGGATCTCTTCTGGAATTCCTCTGATTCTGAGGTTATTCCTCCTCCCTCTTATTGAGGTCTTCAATTTTTTCCTGTAGGTTTTGAATCATTGAGTCCTGAATGGATAATTGCTGAGTGTTTGAGCTGACAAGGTTGTTTAAATGGTCTTGACCATCCTCCAGATAGTCTATTCTTGATCCCATTTTGTTCAAATCCTTCTTTAGGTCTCTTATTTCTTCTTTTATGAAGGACTTCAGGGATTCAATATCTGTTTTAGAAGGCAAGCTCGCTATTTGCAATTGAATGGTTATCAATGAGTCTTGGTGGTCTCTGGATATTTCTGACGGAGTTTCTGAGAGGGGTCCCTCCTGTGTCTGTAATTTGTCTGATGCCTGTAGTTCTTGTGAGTGAAAAAAAGTTGAAACAGATGGGGCCAAAGATGCAGGTTTATTATGTTTCTCTGAATTGTTCCCTTTTCTAGCCGCCAGTCCCCACTAGTGGAGGGTAGTATACTGTATTGGCACAATCTCAGAACCTGATGTTTTAGTGAAAGCGTTATTGGAGCTTGCCAGGTTTAAATTACTTTCTCAGAATTAAGTGCTTTTCACTAATGCAATATAGGTAAGCCTATTTTAGGCACAATAGGGTTTGGGCCTCAACGTATTCTGGGTAGTTCAATGTATATGTCTCCCTTAGTAATGAGTGCCGCTTACCAGGTCTTATGGTAGTACTGCCGAAAAAGGAAAGACACTCTGGAATTACACGTGTATGGTAGTGGCATCCGTGTCTCCCTTGTGCCCCATGTGTGACAGCAAGGTGGCTTGAAATATAAGAGTGGTGGTTTATGCGCAGGAATTTTTGCAGGGGAGTTGGCTTTTTTTGTGGGACATGTAGCTGCAGAGTGATTAATACTACTTTTAATACCAGGGTAGTTTATAAAAGAACCGGCAGCCACTCTCCAAGAAGCTTTGAGTAGTACCCTTATTTATGGTCTGATGCTTTGTGACAGTTAATTCAGTTAGGAAATGGCGCCGTATCTGTTGTTGCGACTGGTGTTTCAGCAGGCTTTGGGCGCAATGGGGAACTCGGCGAGGCTGCTCTGACTAAGTTGTGCTGAAGCCCCTCTGACCTGTCTGTGAACCCAAGATGGCTCCCGCTCTCTTCTCCTGTGACCTGGTGAGTGCCGTTTGGTTGCTGACGGCTTATGTCCGTGAAGCTTTGAGGAGTCTGCCACCAAGTTTAGCTGAAACTGTCATCCCCTTGCTCCTCTCTTCAGAGCTGATAAGTGGCGTCTCATGCTTTGTGGCTATTGTGAAAGTGCTTTTTAGCCCCCAGCGCTGCCACTATTATCTTAGGCGCCTTTTATCCGACCAGCGAGCAGATTTTCTTGCAGAGGACGCCTCCATTTGTTGAGTGTCGGTTTTAGCTGTGGTGGCAGCTTATTTTAAAGCCATCAGTTTTATTTCCAATGCCGCACTAGGTAATTAATGCCCTGACTACTATGGAGCTATTTCAGATTGCGGCCATGTCCCAGCATGGCGAAGCTCCGCCCCTCGAAGTTTCCTTTTTTTTAAAGCATATGTTTGAGTGGATTGCTTTATAGAGGTTGCATTTTCCTTTCCTTTCAATTTGTTTTAAAGGCTCATTTCTGATGCTGGTTTCCTTGACAGTGGGTATCATTCTAGGCGTCAAGAAATGAACGTTTGTGAGAAAAATGTAGCTCAGGTGATTATAATGGAACATAAATCGATGTGACTAGGGGCATTATCATATCTATGAATTCCACATTTTTTCCAATGGTAAAGTTGTGTCATGTTTTTTTTTCCAGTGATAGTTTCTTGAATGATTTTTACTGAATCTAGGCCAATGTTTGTAAGAATGTTAACTACAAGCATTTCTGAAAGTCTGGAGGTGGTAATGGGAGTTAACCTATAGATGACTGAGTAAACCACATTTTGTGAATCTCAGTGCATCAGCTAGCTAGACAACTTTAAGGGAAGTTTGATACAGTCTCATGAAAGTGACAGATTTTTAATGAATCTATCTCCTAGTCTTTCATAGTTTCTGTTAACCCTAACAGATTCTGGGCCTTAAGGGTCAAATCACCATGACTTCATTCCCACCTTACCCAATAAAGACACAGACACGTATTTTGGAGGTATAAGACCGTGAAGCAAGGTCGCGTTTATTAAAACAAAACCAGGCAAACTCTAAACTTATTTAACTTGCAAAGCTTAAGGCTTATATCGAAAAGGTGGCGGCATCTGAGGCTAATCTATATCCTAAAGCTAACCATAACCTAGTATCTACAGCAAGCATAGTGAGGTCACCGACCCGGATTGGTTGTCGCAATGCTCCTGCCGAGAATTGCCCTTCAGAGGCTGGCATCATCCACAAGGGGTTTCTAGGTCAGCAGGCCCGCGGGGAGAGGTGTTACAAGCTGCGACTTGCAACATCATGCCCCTCCCATTAGCTCGACCACACCCTCGCGGAAACCATAAAAATTATTCGTCCGGGACCCCGCCACAAGAGATACTACCTATACGCCACCATAATAGAGCTCTTGCGCCACACCTAGGGAATAGCTAAATGACATGCCGCCTAAGCGCGCCTGATAAATTAGCCAAAAACAGCTCTAAGCCTTCTTCCGTTAAGTGGACCCCGCCCGGCCTTTACAGCCGCTTGCAGTCCCCGAAGATGTTGTCATGCCTGATTACAAAACCACCTTCCTCCACGATCAACCTCCCCACATCTCTGTTAAGCTTTTTCCGGATACGGTAAGCTGAACGATGCACTCTCACATGTCGCCACTGCAAGCGAGCAATCACATTCGACCATGCCACTCGCACTCCTGGGAAATGCGCTTTCAACCACCGCACATCCGACTGAATGACAGCCACCAACTCTAGCACAGGCAAACTCGCCACATCATTTCCTCCCAGATGCAGCACTATCAAGGAAGGCCGCCCCCAACGGCGGGCAGCCTCCTCCAAACAAGCCAACAAATCACTCCACAACATTCCCCTCCTCCCCAGCCATCTAAGTGAAACCGCATCTGGTTGAAATCCCAGCTGCTGGCCGCCCGGGCGCTTCATAGCGTGAATGGCCGCCCAATGGACATACGAATGCCCGACTATCCACGCTCTACAGGGAGGGGTTCTTAAACCTAAAATAAATAAAATGAGAACCTGCGTTACTGCCAGCCCTGAATAAGGTCAGCCCTACACCCTCTAAACTGTACCCTGAAGGGGTCTAATGTATAACTTATACCTCTTTGAGCTCCACCTCCCCAACCTCTTAATCTCCCGCTCCGATGCCCCAGTGGTAGCCGCGCTGGTGGCCGCTCCTATGCGGAATGAGTGTGGAGCGATAACACCAGGGTCGATCCCGACCCACTTGGCTGCTTCCTCCAACACCCTTCTAAACTGAAATCGGGACAAGTTAGATCCATCCGCATGAATAAAAAATTGCCCTGATTTCCCCGGTCTCCTAGCAGAAAATTCTGAGGAAAGCCGGACGGGGCAACAATCAAAAATCTCCTGCTGCTGTATAGTCAACCACACACCTTTCCGTTCCTGATCAGTCTTTGATCGAGGGATAAACAACAATAGAGCCTGCATGTCAAACCTGACATGCCGCACTTGTATACCGCTGCCCTTTGCCGACCTGGATGGGCTAACTAGCTCTCCTATCCTCAAAGCCCCAAAGAAAGCAACTGCGAACGCCACCCTAAACAGGCTGACCTCATACTCATCCGCGCACACCTCCGGAAGCACTGCCAGTAACACCCCCAGCCTCTGCACGGTGATGGGTTCGCGCCTATCCACCGGCTTAGCCTCAATGCTACCCCAAACTTTCATTACCTGCCTAACCAGGAAGGTGCCTGTCCCATCTGGGAGACCCTTCCACTTGCTAAAGAAGGACAATGCTGCTAGCCTCCCTTGCATCGACCCTTTTATGCAGCCGCCCTCCTTCAAGCGCACCATCCATTCAAGCAACAAAGCCGGTGACCCGGATTCTACCGGAACACCCTTACCCTTGAGGAAGACGTCCCACTCGGCCCAGTACTTGACATAGGCTTTCCAGGTAGCAGGCGCCTGCGACGCCTGCGATGCCTGAACCATTGAATTCAGCACATCCCCCCTTCCGCCACCTGCCAAAGAAAGGAAGGACAAGGAGCACTGACCCTCACTGCCCCTGGCACCAACTTCCTAAATGTCGCCCGATGGCCCCGCGACAGCGCATCCGGCATTACATTATTGACCCCGGGCACGTGCCATCCTGCAAAGTCAATGTTGTGCCGCAAGCACCTCAGCACTAACCATCTGAGATAACGTACAACAATAGGGGAAGAGGCTGAAAGATTGTTGATAGTATACACGACACTCATATTATCACACCAAAATATCACATTCCTATTAGCCAACCGCTGTCCCCATAATTCAATGGCCACTACGATCAGGAACAACTCCAGGAGCGTAAGGTTCCTGGTCCATCCCTTCTCAATTCAGGCCCTAGGCCACTCCTCCGTGCTCCAAGTGCTGCTGAAGTATGCCCCGTAACCCACTGCTCCTTCTGCATCTGTGAACAGGTGCAGAACTAGACTGGAAGTCCTCTCATGTCTCCACAGCAAGACCCCATTGAAATCTTCCAAGAACAACTCCCAGACTCTGAGGTCCTCCCTCATGTCTGGGGATATCCTACATTGCTTGCTACCCCTTTCAATCGGCCCTCCAACCTTCTGTTGAACAACCGACCCATCGGGATAACCTTGCAAGCGAAATTCAACAGTCCCAACAACCACTGTATCTCCCTTATCGAGAGCCGGCCAGCCACCGCAGCCGAAGAAACCGCAGCTAGCATACTCACCACCTTATCCTCTGGCAACCTACACTGCCTTTCTAGGGTATCAATCTCAATACCCAGAAATGTCAGGCTAGTGCATGGCCCCTGGGTCTTGTCTTCTGCCAATGGGACCCCGAAATGCGCAAACAGCTCCCTCATTATCGACATGAGCCACGCACATTCTGTTGACCCAGCTCTGCCGATCAGCAGAAAATCATCCAAGTAATGGGATATAAGCCCACCCCGCGCCTCTGAAAAAACAGCCCAGTGCAAAAATGTACTGAATGTCTCACAGAACGCACATGAGACCGAGCAGCCCATCGGGAGACAACGGTCTACAAAATAGGCACCCTCGAACCAGCACCCCATCAAACGAAAGGATGCCGGGTGAATTGGCAACAAGCGGAAAGCTGACTCAATGTCAAGCTTTGCTAAGAGGGCTCCCACTCCAGCCTGCTGCACCAAACCCATGGCTTGGTCAAACGACTGGTAGAAGACGGAGCTAACTTCCGGGTTGATAGCGTCATTAACTGAATTACCCTTCGGATATGACAAGTGCTGAATCAACCAGAATTTTTTGGGACAACCCCAAGTGGGGAAACCACCAAGCCCTCTAACGGGGGCTCCGTGAAGGGACCTACCATACGCCCCAGCCGCAGTTCTTTCCCCAACTTTTCCCTCACTATATCGGGGTATTCATACGCCGACTTGAGGTTCCGCTTCTGTCGTGCCCCAATCACCGGTCCCGCCACCGGGATGAGGAAACCCTCATGAAACCCTCATGAAGCCTGGACAGGAGGAGCTCTCCCGCCTGCCTGTCCAGGAAGGCCCTGAGCCATGGCTCAAGGGCATCCAGCCTCAATGGCGTTGGGGCCCTTTGACCCAGCAACCCCCTTGCCAGCACCCCGGCCTCCGCCTCCCACACTCTGTCCCCGGGTGGCCTGCCCCGCAGTATAAGCAAGAGTGGCGAAAGGAGCAGTTCACTCCCCGGTCACACTTTCCGTCGTTGTACTTCCAACATTCCCGGCCTTTTCTCTTGACCCCGCCTAGTTGCCTGCTCCCCCCCGCCCTTGCACCCGAGGGGGGGAAGGGGAGCGTTCTGAACCCAAGCGCTGCCATAAGTGCACATCCGTAGTGCCCAAGGTCAGCAGCGGGTTCCCCACCATCTTTCTCCTATAATCCGCGTCATATGATCTCCACACCCCTTCTTTATAGGTTTTGTGGACAAACTCAATTGTCTCCATATATTTCAGAACGTCGATGCCCAACTCAGGCTTCACCTCCACCAAGCAGGACGCCATCACCCTAAAGCACGTGCGCCACTCGTCCATCGTCTTGGGCCTCTTTACCTTTTTTGGGCCCGAGCCATCCTCACTTCGCTCCTTGGCCTTATGGGCCTCGAGCGACAAATCAAAAATGTGAATATATTTCCCATCTCTGATTTTTTTACTCACCTTCGCCTTAAGGTGCGAATGTAGCGAGTGCACATTGCCAACGCCAAGCCAACAGCCCCTGACCCTACCTGCTGACTGCTCAATACACCATGACTAGGAACCCCCGCCTGCGCTCCCCCACCCGGAGCCAGCCTCAATTCCTGCCTTTGTTGCCCAGCTACTAACCTATGCAGGTATTTTAACACGCGTTTTTGAGGTTTGGACACTGGCCCCAAGGAGTTGTCATTCTCAGACCCACACCCAATGTTATCTCACCTGCTCCTGGTGCTGTAGGGGGAAGTGCCTCCTGGCCTGCTCCGGTCCTCAGGGCCTGGGGGATCTCTTCTGGAATTCCTCTGATTCTGAGGTTATTCCTCCTCCCTCTTATTGAGGTCTTCAATTTTTTCCTGTAGGTTTTGAATCATTGAGTCCTGAATGGATAATTGCTGAGTGTTGGAGCTGACAAGGTTGTTTAAATGGTCTTGACCATCCTCCAGATAGTCTATTCTTGATCCCATTTTGTTCAAATCCTTCTTTAGGTCTCTTATTTCTTCTTTTATGAAGGACTTCAGGGATTCAATATCTGTTTTAGAAGGCAAGCTCGCTATTTGCAATTGAATGGTTATCAATGAGTCTTGGTGGTCTCTGGATATTTCTGACGGAGTTTCTGAGAGGGGTCCCTCCTGTGTCTGTAATTTGTCTGATGCCTGTAGTTCTTGTGAGTGAAAAAAAGTTGAAACAGATGGGGCCAAAGATGCAGGTTTATTATGTTTCTCTGAATTGTTCCCTTTTCTAGCCGCCAGTCCCCACTAGTGGAGGGTAGTATACTGTATTGGCACAATCTCAGAACCTGATGTTTTAGTGAAAGCGTTATTGGAGCTTGCCAGGTTTAAATTACTTTCTCAGAATTAAGTGCTTTTCACTAATGCAATATAGGTAAGCCTATTTTAGGCACAATAGGGTTTGGGCCTCAACGTATTCTGGGTAGTTCAATGTATATGTCTCCCTTAGTAATGAGTGCCGCTTACCAGGTCTTATGGTAGTACTGCCGAAAAAGGAAAGACACTCTGGAATTACACGTGTATGGTAGTGGCATCCGTGTCTCCCTTGTGCCCCATGTGTGACAGCAAGGTGGCTTGAAATATAAGAGTGGTGGTTTATGCGCAGGAATTTTTGCAGGGGAGTTGGCTTTTTTTGTGGGACATGTAGCTGCAGAGTGATTAATACTACTTTTAATACCAGGGTAGTTTATAAAAGAACCGGCAGCCACTCTCCAAGAAGCTTTGAGTAGTACCCTTATTTATGGTCTGATGCTTTGTGACAGTTAATTCAGTTAGGAAATGGCGCCGTATCTGTTGTTGCGACTGGTGTTTCAGCAGGCTTTGGGCGCAATGGGGAACTCGGCGAGGCTGCTCTGACTAAGTTGTGCTGAAGCCCCTCTGACCTGTCTGTGAACCCAAGATGGCTCCCGCTCTCTTCTCCTGTGACCTGGTGAGTGCCGTTTGGTTGCTGACGGCTTATGTCCGTGAAGCTTTGAGGAGTCTGCCACCAAGTTTAGCTGAAACTGTCATCCCCTTGCTCCTCTCTTCAGAGCTGATAAGTGGCGTCTCATGCTTTGTGGCTATTGTGAAAGTGCTTTTTAGCCCCCAGCGCTGCCACTATTATCTTAGGCGCCTTTTATCCGACCAGCGAGCAGATTTTCTTGCAGAGGACGCCTCCATTTGTTGAGTGTCGGTTTTAGCTGTGGTGGCAGCTTATTTTAAAGCCATCAGTTTTATTTCCAATGCCGCACTAGGTAATTAATGCCCTGACTACTATGGAGCTATTTCAGATTGCGGCCATGTCCCAGCATGGCGAAGCTCCGCCCCTCGAAGTTTCCTTTTTTTTAAAGCATATGTTTGAGTGGATTGCTTTATAGAGGTTGCATTTTCCTTTCCTTTCAATTTGTTTTAAAGGCTCATTTCTGATGCTGGTTTCCTTGACAGTGGGTATCATTCTAGGCGTCAAGAAATGAACGTTTGTGAGAAAAATGTAGCTCAGGTGATTATAATGGAACATAAATCGATGTGACTAGGGGCATTATCATATCTATGAATTCCACATTTTTTCCAATGGTAAAGTTGTGTCATGTTTTTTTTTCCAGTGATAGTTTCTTGAATGATTTTTACTGAATCTAGGCCAATGTTTGTAAGAATGTTAACTACAAGCATTTCTGAAAGTCTGGAGGTGGTAATGGGAGTTAACCTATAGATGACTGAGTAAACCACATTTTGTGAATCTCAGTGCATCAGCTAGCTAGACAACTTTAAGGGAAGTTTGATACAGTCTCATGAAAGTGACAGATTTTTAATGAATCTATCTCCTAGTCTTTCATAGTTTCTGTTAACCCTAACAGATTCTGGGCCTTAAGGGTCAAATCACCATGACTTCATTCCCACCTTACCCAATAAAGACACAGACACGTATTTTGGAGGTATAAGACCGTGAAGCAAGGTCGCGTTTATTAAAACAAAACCAGGCAAACTCTAAACTTATTTAACTTGCAAAGCTTAAGGCTTATATCGAAAAGGTGGCGGCATCTGAGGCTAATCTATATCCTAAAGCTAACCATAACCTAGTATCTACAGCAAGCATAGTGAGGTCACCGACCCGGATTGGTTGTCGCAATGC
Organism: Bombina bombina; assembly: GCF_027579735.1. Lineage (NCBI taxonomy): Eukaryota > Metazoa > Chordata > Amphibia > Anura > Bombinatoridae > Bombina > Bombina bombina. The sequence continues at coordinate 259,664,478 of NC_069499.1, read as the reverse complement.
TCCTGCCGAGAATTGCCCTTCAGAGGCTGGCATCATCCACAAGGGGTTTCTAGGTCAGCAGGCCCGCGGGGAGAGGTGTTACAAGCTGCGACTTGCAACATCATGCCCCTCCCATTAGCTCGACCACACCCTCGCGGAAACCATAAAAATTATTCGTCCGGGACCCCGCCACAAGAGATACTACCTATACGCCACCATAATAGAGCTCTTGCGCCACACCTAGGGAATAGCTAAATGACATGCCGCCTAAGCGCGCCTGATAAATTAGCCAAAAACAGCTCTAAGCCTTCTTCCGTTAAGTGGACCCCGTCCGGCCTGTACAGCCGCTTGCAGTCCCCGAAGATGTTGTCATGCCTGATTACAAAACCACCTTCCTCCACGATCAACCTCCCCACATCTCTGTTAAGCTTTTTCCGGATACGGTAAGCTGAACGATGCACTCTCACATGTCGCCACTGCAAGCGAGCAATCACATTCGACCATGCCACTCGCACTCCTGGGAAATGCGCTTTCAACCACCGCACATCCGACTGAATGACAGCCACCAACTCTAGCACAGGCAAACTCGCCACATCATTTCCTCCCAGATGCAGCACTATCAAGGAAGGCCGCCCCCAACGGCGGGCAGCCTCCTCCAAACAAGCCAACAAATCACTCCACAACATTCCCCTCCTCCCCAGCCATCTAAGTGAAACCGCATCTGGTTGAAATCCCAGCTGCTGGCCGCCCGGGCGCTTCATAGCGTGAATGGCCGCCCAATGGACATACGAATGCCCGACTATCCACGCTCTACAGGGAGGGGTTCTTAAACCTAAAATAAATAAAATGAGAACCTGCGTTACTGCCAGCCCTGAATAAGGTCAGCCCTACACCCTCTAAACTGTACCCTGAAGGGGTCTAATGTATAACTTATACCTCTTTGAGCTCCACCTCCCCAACCTCTTAATCTCCCGCTCCGATGCCCCAGTGGTAGCCGCGCTGGTGGCCGCTCCTATGCGGAATGAGTGTGGAGCGATAACACCAGGGTCGATCCCGACCCACTTGGCTGCTTCCTCCAACACCCTTCTAAACTGAAATCGGGACAAGTTAGATCCATCCGCATGAATAAAAAATTGCCCTGATTTCCCCGGTCTCCTAGCAGAAAATTCTGAGGAAAGCCGGACGGGGCAACAATCAAAAATCTCCTGCTGCTGTATAGTCAACCACACGCCTTTCCGTTCCTGATCAGTCTTTGATCGAGGGATAAACAACAATAGAGCCTGCATGTCAAACCTGACATGCCGCACTTGTATACCGCTGCCCTTTGCCGACCTGGATGGGCTAACTAGCTCTCCTATCCTCAAAGCCCCAAAGAAAGCAACTGCGAACGCCACCCTAAACAGGCTGACCTCATACTCATCCGCGCACACCTCCGGAAGCACTGCCAGTAACACCCCCAGCCTCTGCACGGTGATGGGTTCGCGCCTATCCACCGGCTTAGCCTCAATGCTACCCCAAACTTTCATTACCTGCCTAACCAGGAAGGTGCCTGTCCCATCTGGGAGACCCTTCCACTTGCTAAAGAAGGACAATGCTGCTAGCCTCCCTTGCATCGACCCTTTTATGCAGCCGCCCTCCTTCAAGCGCACCATCCATTCAAGCAACAAAGCCGGTGACCCAGATTCTACCGGAACACCCTTACCCTTGAGGAAGACGTCCCACTCGGCCCAGTACTTGACATAGGCTTTCCAGGTAGCAGGCGCCTGCGACGCCTGAACCATTGAATTCAGCACATCCCCCCTTCCGCCACCTGCCAAAGAAAGGAAGGACAAGGAGCACCGACCCTCACTGCCCCTGGCACCAACTTCCTAAATGTCGCCCGATGGCCCCGCGACAGCGCATCCGGCATTACATTATTGACCCCGGGCACGTGCCATCCTGCAAAGTCAATGTTGTGCCGCAAGCACCTCAGCACTAACCATCTGAGATAACGTACAACAATAGGGGAAGAGGCTGAAAGATTGTTGATAGTATACACGACACTCATATTATCACACCAAAATATCACATTCCTATTAGCCAACCGCTGTCCCCATAATTCAATGGCCACTACGATCAGGAACAACTCCAGGAGCGTAAGGTTCCTGGTCCATCCCTTCTCAATTCAGGCCCTAGGCCACTCCTCCGTGCTCCAAGTGCTGCTGAAGTATGCCCCGTAACCCACTGCTCCTTCTGCATCTGTGAACAGGTGCAGAACTAGACTGGAAGTCCTCTCATGTCTCCACAGCAAGACCCCATTGAAATCTTCCAAGAACAACTCCCAGACTCTGAGGTCCTCCCTCATGTCTGGGGATATCCTACATTGCTTGCTACCCCTTTCAATCGGCCCTCCAACCTTCTGTTGAACAACCGACCCATCGGGATAACCTTGCAAGCGAAATTCAACAGTCCCAACAACCACTGTATCTCCCTTACCGAGAGCCGGCCAGCCACCGCAGCCGAAGAAACCGCAGCTAGCATACGCACCACCTTATCCTCTGGCAACCTACACTGCCTTTCTAGGGTATCAATCTCAATACCCAGAAATGTCAGGCTAGTGCATGGCCCCTGGGTCTTGTCTTCTGCCAATGGGACCCCGAAATGCGCAAACAGCTCCCTCATTATCGACATGAGCCACGCACATTCTGTTGACCCAGCTCTGCCGATCAGCAGAAAATCATCCAAGTAATGGGATATAAGCCCACCCCGCGCCTCTGAAAAAACAGCCCAGTGCAAAAATGTACTGAATGTCTCACAGAACGCACATGAGACCGAGCAGCCCATCGGGAGACAACGGTCTACAAAATAGGCACCCTCGAACCAGCACCCCATCAAACGAAAGGATGCCGGGTGAATTGGCAACAAGCGGAAAGCTGACTCAATGTCAAGCTTTGCTAAGAGGGCTCCCACTCCAGCCTGCTGCACCAAACCCATGGCTTGGTCAAACGACTGGTAGAAGACGGAGCTAACTTCCGGGTTGATAGCGTCATTAACTGAATTACCCTTCGGATATGACAAGTGCTGAATCAACCAGAATTTTTTGGGACAACCCCAAGTGGGGAAACCACCAAGCCCTCTAACGGGGGCTCCGTGAAGGGACCTACCATACGCCCCAGCCGCAGTTCTTTCCCCAACTTTTCCCTCACTATATCGGGGTATTCATACGCCGACTTGAGGTTCCGCTTCTGTCGTGCCCCAATCACCGGTCCCGCCACCGGGATGAGGAAACCCTCATGAAACCCTCATGAAGCCTGGACAGGAGGAGCTCTCCCGCCTGCCTGTCCAGGAAGGCCCTGAGCCATGGCTCAAGGGCATCCAGCCTCAATGGCGTTGGGGCCCTTTGACCCAGCAACCCCCTTGCCAGCACCCCGGCCTCCGCCTCCCACACTCGGTCCCCGGGTGGCCTGCCCCGCAGTATAAGCAAGAGTGGCGAAAGGAGCAGTTCACTCCCCGGTCACACTTTCCGTCGTTGTACTTCCAACATTCCCGGCCTTTTCTCTTGACCCCGCCTAGTTGCCTGCTCCCCCCCGCCCTTGCACCCGAGGGGGGGAAGGGGAGCGTTCTGAACCCAAGCGCTGCCATAAGTGCACATCCGTAGTGCCCAAGGTCAGCAGCGGTTTCCCCACCATCTTTCTCCTATAATCCGCGTCATATGATCTCCACACCCCTTCTTTATAGGTTTTGTGGACAAACTCAATTGTCTCCATATATTTCAGAACGTCGATGCCCAACTCAGGCTTCACCTCCACCAAGCAGGACGCCATCACCCTAAAGCACGTGCGCCACTCGTCCATCGTCTTGGGCCTCTTTACCTTTTTTGGGCCCGAGCCATCCTCACTTCGCTCCTTGGCCTTATGGGCCTCGAGCGACAAATCAAAAATGTGAATGTATTTCCCATCTCTGATTTTTTTACTCACCTTCGCCTTAAGGTGCGAATGTAGCGAGTGCACATTGCCAACGCCAAGCCAACAGCCCCTGACCCTACCTGCTGACTGCTCAATACACCATGACTAGGAACCCCCGCCTGCGCTCCCCCACCCGGAGCCAGCCTCAATTCCTGCCTTTGTTGCCCAGCTACTAACCTATGCAGGTATTTTAACACGCGTTTTTGAGGTTTGGACACTGGCCCCAAGGAGTTGTCATTCTCAGACCCACACCCAATGTTATCTCACCTGCTCCTGGTGCTGTAGGGGGAAGTGCCTCCTGGCCTGCTCCGGTCCTCAGGGCCAACGCTTGCCCTGCTTCCTGATTGCCTGCAACCCCTGCATCTCCGCTCACCTGTGGAGACAAAACAAAGCCGGGAGTACCGAGGATCACAGAACAGGCGCCACCCCCACGCTGCCCAACTGCAGGACTAGCTTGCTGACCAGTCCCCTGGACCCTGGCCCCCAACTGCCTCCCTCTGCTACCCCTGTCATTCCTGCCTGCAAACGCTGGCCCTTGGCCACCCGCCCCCCTCGACCTGCTATTGCAGCATGACCACAATCAGAACCCCCTGCAAAACCAGATGCTGGGTGCTGAGGATGCCCCGCTCCTGGTGGTAATGTTTGTACCCCTTGGGCTAACATTGAGGCAAACCTAAAGATTTCCCCTATGACATCCTGCTGTCCTCTCTCCAGAGGCTCATGCCCACTAATGTTGTGATTTTCCCTCCTTGCCAAATCCATCCCCTGACCGGTACCACCTTGCCCGCTTGCTCCCTCCATGGGTGGCCTACCGCCCCTACCCCTATGCCCAAGGCCGTCAAGCCCCCCAGAGCCCAGACCCCCGTGACCAGTATGAGCCCCAACACTTCCTCCAAGTTGCCAGGTGCCAGCCCCCGGATCATTGCCCCCAGCCTCTTCCTGCCAGGTGCCGCCTCTCCCGGATCCCCGGACTCCCGACTCACCTCTGCCATCACCGCACCAAGGACCCGACTGGTCCTGACCGCGCCCGAAACTGGAAGTGATGTAATCCACACGGCGCCCGGAAGTGACGTCACGACCACGACCACCGGAAGTGACGTCACCGCCGCCCCACACTGACCGGAAGGCACCAACAGATGAAGACGCACCGCCCGCCACTCCCGAGGGGAACCCACTATCCACCGCCGGACCACCCGCCGGACCCACCTGACCGAAGCTGGAGTGCCCGCCGCCGACCGCGACGCCCTGGACCAATCCCGCCGAGAGGGCCTGAATCAAGGCCGCAACCGCGACCCGCGCTGCCTCCGGAACAGGTAAGTCAGGTAAGTACCTGACCCCCAAGGAGGCCGCAGGACCACCGGAACCACCACTTTAAGAGGGGGCACGATGAGGGCCACAGGCCACGCTGCTCGGGCCTAAAGAGGAAGGGGTCCACTAGACTACCAGGCTGAAACACGCGGTGTAGCCCTGAAGGCCTGCCGCTGTCCACCATGTGAACAGGCGGAAACACGCTGCTAAGTTCCGCATGCTCTTCCCCCTGGGTCACCGGCGCGCCCGCAGGCCCCAAATCAGGCCCACCGGCCTGCCCGCAACCCTGAGTGCCCTGCCCAACCCTAAACACCTCCGGGAGGCCGATCGAGCCATCCGGAGCCCCCTCCTCCCCCTGAGATGCCCCAACATCCCTGGAACCCAGCCCTGAATCTGACAGACCCCCCCTTGGGACAAAGGGAAAAGGGGGGGTGGAAGATGTTACACCCGAAGGCCCTCCCAGCTCCTGAGAAGGATTGAGGCCTACCCCCTAAGAAGGGCTAAGGCCTACTTCCCCAGAACCCAAACTAACACCTCTCCCCCTAACAGATACTCGCCGTGACACTGGCGAAGACTCCCTCAGCTGCTTAGGAGGAAACGACTGATGCCTAGGCCGCACCATCTTGCACACAGAAAAAACCTTTCTCCAGCAGTTGCAGACAAGAAAGAGGAAATGTCCCAGCATCCATGCACTTTTATAACAGGTAAGAGTCCCCAACCCACACATTGCAACAAATGTTGCAAACTCACACACTGTACAGCTTCACATTCAAGTCAGGCAGCATAACCCTTAAGACGTTACATGCACAATTATGCCTTCCACTACCATTAGAAACTGCCCTTCCAGAAACAGAAAATATGATTACCATCCTTTAATATCACTCTGAGAGAGATGCAGCTAAATTATTCTAGTCCTGCAAACATGCTGAAATCCTGTAACTTTTTTCCTTGGGATTTCAAAGGAATAAAAACATTTGCCCAAATTACAAGTGATGCGCTAATGGTAACGCGGGCAATATCGCTGGACCGTGCTAGAATTAGTGCTCAAATTGATATTACAAGTCCAAAGTAGAATAGATTTATCAGAGGGGCTGACATCGCTCTTGCGCACCCATTACTTTCAATGAATATCGGGACCGCACTAATTATTGCTGATGTTACAAGATGAAAGTCATGGGTTTCACTCAAGCAAAAGTCCAAATAGTGCTAGAAGAATTAGCACAACCTAAGAAGTAAAGTGTAAGGGTTAAAAAAAGGTTTCACAAAACACGTGTTAAACACAGTAAAATAAAGTATTAAACTCAGACAAATACAATTGTGATAAAAATATAACATTTCTCGCTCGGAAACAGGGATATACAGCCCCATTCGTGCCGTGATAAATCGGACTCTAGGGGTTAACTGGAGGATTTAAAGTTACAACTCCATCTTTCTGTACATTAACTATTTGGATTTTTCTGTTGCTTTTTTTAACTGTTTTTTTATATCTCATTTTGTGTTTTCATTAACCCCTTAACGACCAAGAAAGTACAGGATACGTCTAACAAAAACTGTCACTTAATGACCAAGGACGTACCCTGTATGTCATCAGAGGTTTCAAGCAGTGGAAGCGATCGTGATTGCTTCCAGAAGCTTTCAAGGAATTACAGTGAAGCCTCAATATTGAGGCATCACTACAATACCTTTTTTTACCCACCGATGCAGAGAGAGCTACTCTGCTCCGTGCCGCCTTTGTTCCTGATGAAGATAGAAGATGATGGAGCAGCCTGGAAGAAGACCTTCTCTGCCGGACTTCGGGAACAGTGAGTACCTATTTGGGGCTTAGTGTAAGGATTTTTTTTTATTTTTATTTTTTATTTTTTAAGATTAGGTATTTTAAAGGCAGTAAAAGAGCTGGATGCCCTTTTACGAGCAATGCCCATACAAATGCCCCTTTAGGGGCAATGGGTAGTTTAGGTTCTTTTAGTGTTAGTTTTTTTTTATTTTGGGGGGGCTTGATGGGTGCAGGGAGTTTTTTTTTTTTACTGTTAGTGGGGACTTAGTATTTTTTAAGGTAAAAGAGCTTTGTAACTTAGGGCAATGCCCTACAGAAGGCCCTTTTAAGGGCTATTGGTAGTTTAGGGGGTGTTTTTATTTTGCGGGGGCTTTTTTAATTTTCATACGGCTAGATTTAGAGTTTTGTCGGTAACGACCCGCGTAGCTAACGCTGGCTTTTTTCCCCCCGCACCTTTTAAATACCGCTGGTATTTAGAGTTCACAGAAGGGCTGCGTTAGGCTCCAAAAAGGGAGCGTATAGCATAATTTACCGCCACTGCAACTCTAAATACCAGCGGTGCTTACGGACGCGGCCAGCTTCAAAAACGTGCTCGTGCACGATTCCCCCATAGGAAACAATGGGGCAGTTTGAGCTGAAAAAAAACACCTGAAAAAAAAGCAGCGTTCAGCTCCTAACGCAGCCCCATTGTTTCCTATGGGAAAACACTTCCTAAGTCTGCACCTAACACCCTAACATGAACCCCGAGTCTAAACACCCCTAACCTTACACTTATTAACTCCTAATCTGCCGCCCCCGCTATCGCTGACCCCTGCATATTTTTTTAACCCCTAATCTGCCGCTCCGTACACCGCCGCAACCTACATTATACCTATGTACCCCTAATCTGCTGCCCCTAACACCGCCGACCCCTATATTATATTTATTAACCCCTAATCTGCCGCCCCCAACGTCGCCTCCACCTACCTACAATTATTAACCCCTAATCTGCCGACCGGACCTCGGCGCTACTCTAATAAATGTATTAACCCCTAAAGCTAAGTCTAACCCTAACCCTAACACCCCCCTAAGTTAAATATAATTTAAATCTAACGAAATAAATTAACTCTTATTAAATAAATTATTCCTATTTAAAGCTAAATACTTACCTGTAAAATAAATCCTAATATAGCTACAATATAAATTATAATTATAGTGTAGCTATTTTAGGATTAATATTTATTTTACAGGCAACTTTGTATTTATTTTAACCAGGTACAATAGCTATTAAATAGTTAAGAACTATTTAATAGCTACCTAGTTAAAATAATTACAAAATTACCTGTAAAATAAATCCTAACCTAAGTTACAATTAAACCTAACACTACACTAGCAATAAAATAATTAAATAAAATACCTACAATTATCTACAATTAAACCTAACACTACACTATCAATAAATTAATTAAATACAATACCTACAAATAAATACAATTAAATAAATTAACTAAAGTACAAAAAATAAAAAAGAACTAAGTTACAAAAAAATAAAAAAATATTTACAAACATTAGAAAAATATTATAACAATTTTAAGCTAATTACACCTACTCTAATAAAATAACAAAGCCCCCCAAAATAAAAAAATGCCCTACCCTATTCTAAAATAAAAATAGAAAAGCTCTATTACCTTACCAGCCCTTAAAAGGGCCTTTTGAGGGGCATGCCCCAAAGAATTCAGCTCTTTTGCCTGGAAAAAAAAACATACAATACCCCCCCCAACATTACAACCCACCACCCACATACCCCTAATCTAACCCAAACCCCCCTTAAATAAACCTAACACTAAGCGACTGAAGATATTCCTACCTTATCTTCACCACGCCGGGTATCACCGATCCGTCCAGGCTCCGATGTCTTGATCCAAGCCCAAGCGAGGGCTGAAGACGTCCATCCTCCGGCTGAAGTCTTGATCCAAGCGGCGGCTGAAGAAGTCCATCTTCGGTCAGAAGTCTTCATCCTATCCGGGCAGAAGAGGAGATCCGGACCGGTAGACATCTTCATCCAAGCGGCATCTTCTATCTTCTTCCATCCGATGACGAGCGGCTCCATCTTCAAGACCTCCGGAGCGGATCCATCCTCTTCTTCCGACGTCCTAAAACCGAATGAAGGTTCCTTTAAGGGACGTCATCCAAGATGGCGTCCCTCGAATTCCGATTGGCTGATAGGATTCTATCAGCCAATCGGAATTAAGATAGGAAAATTCTGATTGGCTGATGGAATCAGCCAATCAGATTCAAGTTCAATCTGATTGGCTGATCCAATCATCCAATCAGATTGAGCTCGCATTCTATTGGCTGATCTTGTAGCTATATTAGGATTTATTTTACAGGTAAGTATTTAGCTTTAAATAGGAATAATTTATTTAGTAAGAGTTAATTTATTTAGTTAGATTTAAATTATATTTAACTTAGGGGGTGTTAGTGTTAGGGTTAGACTTAGCTTTAGGGGTTAATACATTTATTAGAGTAGCGGTGAGGTCCGGTCGGCAGATTAGGGGTTAATAATTGTAGGTAGGTGGAGGCAACGTTGGGGTCGGCAGATTAGGGGTTAATAAATATAATATAGGGGTCGGCGGTGTTAGGGGCAGCAGATTAGGGGTACATAGGGACAATGTAGGTTGCGGCGGTGTGCGGTTGGCAGATTAGGGGTTAAAAAATGTAATAGAGTGGCGGCGATGTGGGGGGACCTCGGTTTAGGGGTACATAAGTAGTTTATGGGTGTTAGTGTACTTTAGAGCACAGTAGTTAAGAGCTTTATGAACCGGCGTTAGACCAGAAAGCTCTTAACTCCTGGCTTTTTGCTGCGGCTGGAGTTTTGTCGTTAAATTTCTAACGCTCACTTCAGCCACGACTCTAAATACCGGCGTTAGAAAGAGCCCATTGAAAAGATAGGATACGCAAATGGCGTAGGGGGATCTGCGGTATGGAAAAGTCACGGCTGGAAAGTGAGCGTTAGACCCTTTCCTGACTGACTCTAAATACCAGCGGTAGCCCAAAACCAGCGTTAGGAGCCTCTAACGCTGGTTTTGACCGCTAACGCCAAACTCTAAATCTAGGCGTTGGTGATTGGGTATAATTTTTTTTTATTTTTGATAATTTTGTTTATTTTTTTCTGTAATGTTAGACTTTTTTATTTTTTGTAATTTAATGTTATTTTTTTTAATTTTAATTGTAAATTAGTAGTAATTGGGGTTAATTTATGGGGTGTTAGGTTAGGGGGCTTAGCAATTAAATTAGTTATTTGCGTTATGGGGGGTTTGGCGGTTTAAGGGGTTAATAGGTTAATTAGGTTTATTGCGATGTGGGTGTTTGGCGGTTTGGGGGTTAATAATTTAATTAGGTTTATTGCAAAATGGGGGGTTGCGGTTTAGCAGTTAATAGGTTAATTAGGTTTATTGCGATGTGGGTGGTTGACGGTCAAGGGGTTAATATTCTAATTATGTTATTTGCGGATTAGGAGTTAATTACTTTATTATTTTGCGATGTGGGGGTTTGCGGTGTAGGTGTTTGTTAATACTTTGTGTGGGCAGTTAGTTTTTTTCTTATACTTCCTGCAGGCAGTTACGTGTTTTTTATTTATTTCGTGCGGGCGGTTGCACGTTTTTTTTCTTAAGGCTTCGGGTTTGCCTACGTTGCATCCAGGTGGATTTTGAAAATGGCAGGGTGGTGCCACACATATTGTTTAACCCCTTAATGACCGGACCATTTTTCAATTTTCTTACCCTTAATGACAATGGCTATTTTTGAATTTCTGCGGTGTTTGTGTTTAGCTGTAATTTTCCTCTTACTCATTTACTGTACCCACACATATTATATACCATTTTTCTCGCCATTAAATGGACTTTCTAAAGATACCATTATTTTCATCATGTCTTATAATTTACTAAAAAAAAATAATAATAAAATATGAGGAAAAAATGGAAAAAAAAACACACTTTTTCTAACTTTGACCCCCAAAATATGTTACACATCTACAATCACCAAAAAACACCCATGCTAAATAGTTTCTAAATTTTGTCCTGAGTTTAGAAATACCCAATGTTTACATGTTCTTTGCTTTTTTTGCAATTTATGGGGCAATAAATACAAGTAGCACTTCGCTATTTCCAAACCACTTTTTTTTAAAATTAGCGCTAGTTACATTGGAACCCTGATATCTGTCAGGAATACCTGAATATCCCTTGACATGTATATATTTTTTTTTTAGAAGACAACCCAAAGTATTGATCTAGGCCCATTTTGGTATATTTCATGCCACCATTTCACCGCCAAATGCGATAAAAAAAAAAAAAAGTTCACTTTTTCACAAAATTTGTCACAAACTTTAGGTTTCCCACTGAAATTATTTACAAATAGCTTCTGCAATTATGGCACAAATGGTTGTAAATGCTTCTCTGGGATCCCCTTTTTTCAGAAATAGCAGACTTATATGGCTTTGGCGTTGCTTTTTGGTAATTAGAAGGCCGCTAAATTTAACCAGTGAAGGGGTTAAATTAGGTAGCTTGTAGGGAGCTTGCAGGGTTAATTTTAGAGATCAGCCTCCCACCTGACACATCCCACCCCCTGATCCCTCCCAAACAGCTCTCTTCCCTCCCCCACCCCACAATTGTTCCCGCCATCTTAAGTACTGGGAGAAAGTCTGCCAGTACTAAATAAAAGAGTTTTTTTTTTTTTTAATAAAAATAATAAAGTATTTTAGCTGTGATGGACCCCTGCCTTAGCCCCAACCTCCCTGATCCCCCTCCAGCTCTCTAACCCTCTCCCCTACCTAATTACCGCCATCTTGGGTACTGGCAGCTGTCTGCCAGTACCCAGTTTGGCCCCAAAAACCCCCCAAAAAGTATTTTTATTTTATTTTTTACTTAAAAAACTATTTCTGTAGTGTAGCAGCCCCCCACAATACCCCCACCCCCACCCCCTCCCAGATCCTTTTATATTTTTTTTAAAAAAAAATCCCTTTTTTTCCCCTCTCTGCCCTCATTCATTGGTGTCAGTGTGGCTAATGGTGCACGTGCACACGCGCGCACGTGCACACTCGCGCATCGTGCATGCGCATGTGCACGCTCACGTGCACACTCACGCATCGTGCACGTGCATTGTGCACGCGCGCGCACCCTCACACCCGGCACTATCGCTACCACACCCGGCACTATCGCTACCGGTGCAGAGAGGGCCACAGAGTGGCTCTCTCTGCATTGGAGGCTTGTAAAGTGGTATTGCAGGATGCCTCCATATCGAGGCATCACTGCAATACCCTCAGAGCTGCTGGAAGCATTTGTGATCACTTCCAGCACTCTGTTAGACAACTGACGTACCAGGTACGTCCATTGTCATTAACTGCTTGTTAATGCATGACGTACCTGGTACGTCAGTTGTCATTAAGGGGTTAAACATTATCTATTGTCTGTTGCATCATTCATAACAGAGTTCCAAACTGCCTCTGGAAGCAACATAAGCTCAAGAACTGTCCATCCGGAGTTTCATAAAATGGGTGTTTGTGTCTGGCCAGCTGCACACAAGCCTCACAACAACATGTGCCATGCCAGTCGTCAGCTGGAGTGGTGTAAAGCATGATGCTACTGGACTCAGGAAACTTGTTCTCTGGAGTAATGAATCACACTTTACTATATGGCAGTCTGATGTAAGAATCTGGGTGTAGTGGATGCCAGGTGAATGGTACCTACCAGAAAGCATAGTGCCTACGGCAAAGTTTGGTAAAGAAGGATAAGTCTGGGGCTGTTTTCAAGGGTTTAGGCTAGGTCCATTAGTTCCAGTGAAGAGTAATCCTAATGTTACAGGATACAAATATATTTATTAGACAATTGGGTGCTTCCAAATTTGTGGTAACCTTACAAATGCTCTTTTGGTTGACCAGCACTAGAATCTTGTGGAAAGTCTTCCCAGAAGAGTTGAGGCTGTTATGACCACAAATGGCAGGGGACAATCCCATACTAATGCCCATTGTTTTGAAATAGGATGTTCAAAAAAGTTCATATAGGTTTAATGGTTAGGTGTCCACATACTTTTAGCCATATAGTGTATCGGTGTAAAAAAAAGATGCCCCTTTGGGGCCACACAGGTAAAAATAGATAGGCTAGAATTTATTTTTTTTTAGTCTAGTCTATAACAAACCAGTATTGTTTACACATTGTTAAATATAACCACACAGAAAGTAAGAAGGTATAATTAGTAATAATAATACTGAGGTAAGTTGTTTCATATTCATGTTATCCTTTGATGTGTAAATGAGACATAACACAACAGATATTGCTTACGACATAAAGGTTGTGGCCTAGTAATGTTCATGTATTGCACCAAACCATAGAGAGTGAACAGGGTGTCTCCAATAATTGCATATTAAAAGAAGCTTTTTATCTACATTATAGAAAACTACAATTTTCTCAGATCAAAGAGCTTGAATAGTGACACAAGTAAATGTTTTTAAGGAAGGTCCTCATCATTTAGGGCCATATTACAAGTGTAGTGTTATTTAGCGCTTACACTAAGCACCAAGTGCACTAGAAGTAAACGTTTTGCATGCATCGTGTTGCGCTCGTACTATGAGTTGAAAGTAAAAATCTGCGCTCTCCTGCTAACCTCACGAGCGCAAACAGCTTACTTCTAGCTCAATTAGACTATCACACGCGTGATAACCTATTTCCCAATAGAAGTCAATGGAGAAAAAAGTGGAAACAAAACCACCCTACTTGCGTGCTAAACCAGTCGCATATTCACATATGCACAAACCCAGTCGCATATTCACATATGCACAAACCCGATCGCTTATTCACATATGCGCTAACCCGTCATGAAAATATGAATATTTCACATTCTATTATTCTTCACATACAAGAATATAATCGATTTATTCAAAAATACAAATTTCTATATATACCTGATGGTATTTTGGTACAATATATATCTATAACTATATATATAGAATATTATATACACTGTAGGTATATATATAAATGAATGAATATCTATTTAAAAATACATAGAACATATGTGCAGAACATTGGAATGTGAAATATTTATAGTAAATACATAGTTAAAACCTTTATTACATATGAATATTGCATAAATATGTTTTTTCATGTTTTCATCTACTTAAAGGCACAGTAAACATTGCTTTTTCATAAAATATATTTACATATTTATATTCAAAATTTGTTTTTTAAACTTAAAATGTATTATAATACAAAATAAAACTTTTTTTCTTTATTATTTCATTTATTTTTAGTTGTCAAATTTTTATGTCAATCACTTAGTATAGCTCGCCTCCTTCCCCCACACACTTCAAATGTGTAGCTCCTGGTGCGAGCTCCTCACTCCTGGCTCTGATTTGAAGTATAACAGAGCACTTCCACCAATTCTAGCGCTGCGGAATCTGTTGGCGCTCTACAAATAACCGATAATAATAATAATAAGATATATAGAAATATATATTTAATAATAAAACTACTTTTTTCCCATGTGAAGAATGTGAAAAAGAATATACGTAACGTGCGGCAGAATTCATGCAAACATGCACACATGCGATTTAGTAATCTTAAAGCCCGTTCTTGGAATATTAAATATTATATAGAATACTATAAAAAAATAATAAAAATAATTATTTATATATATATATATATATATATATATATGGATTATTTAGAATTTATGACAGTATCTATAATAATTTTGAATAATGATTAATATTATTAATATTTTATCATATTTTCATATTTAACGTTTCAAGAACATGCCTTAAACCCAAAGCATGTTACGCATATTTTACATTCCTATGTTCTTTAAAAATATTTTTTTATTATTATTAAATATATATATATATATATATATATATATATATATATATATATATATACATATATACAGATGGCCCTCGTTTTACAACGGTTCAATTTGCACCGTTTCAGAATAACAACATTTTTTTCAGTCATGTGACTGCTATTGAAAAGCATTGAGAAGCAGTGCATTGATTAAAATAGCCAGTAGGTGGAGCTGTCCGCTTGTGTTGCAGCAAAGATATGCAAGCCAAGCAAGCTGAAATGAATCAGTTTAACCAGACCTGAGCTATCGAGCAGCTTGCAAAGGAAAAAGATCTTCCTGTCTATAAATCAGTCCAGATTGGAATGCATAGAAAGAACTGTTTGCAGAAAAATGCAAGTACAATCTGTGTTGTGTTATTATTTTATTAGGTTTATAATGCTGTTTAGCAAATGTTTTTGTTAATTTAACTTAGTTTAATTATATATTCTGTGTTGTGTGATTATTTTATTAGGTTTATAATGCTGTTTAGCATTTAAAGTCTTCATTTCAAAGCTTTAAAAATAATGTATTAGGTGTTTTGATACATTCGTTCGTTCGAATCGAATTTCAAATGTTTATATAATATTTTAACATTCTATTTTTGAATTTTTCAATAAAATTTGAAAATATTCGTTGGAATAATAGAATGTTTAGCTGTGACATTCGAATTTGAATGTAAGATTCATATTTGAAATAGTATTTCTAGTCTACAACTGTGTTTAACAAATGTAATATTTGAATTCAAATGCTGCATTCAAATTCGAATAATATTTCTAGTCTAATACTGTGTTTTTTAAATGTAATATTCTAATTTGAATTTGACATTCGAATTTGAATGTGGCATTCAAATTTGAAATAGTATTTCTAGTCTAATACTGTGTTTTTTAAATGTAATATTTGAATTTGAATGTCACATTCAAATTCAAATGTCCCATTCGAATTCGAATGTCACATTCGAATTCGAAATAGTATTTCTAGTTTACAACTGTGTTTAATAAATGTAATATTCAAATTCGAATGCTATGTTCAAATTCAAATGTGACATTCGAATTCGAAATAGTATTTCTAGTCTACAATTGTGTTTTATAAATGTAATATGAATGTAATATTTGAATCATATAATTTTTAAGAATATTCGTTCTTATCAACATTCTATTATGTAAATAAAATTTCTACAATAACATTCGTTCTAACATTCGAATTTGAATATAAACACATTCGCCCATCCCTAAATCTAGCACATTGTGTTTACCATATATAATGTAAATCCAGTTTTAAATGCTCAATTGATAATTGACTTTTAAATTATAGGTATATACTATACTATAAAAGGTTGGCATAATTAACAGCATTGGACACTATCCATATAGCTTGCTTTGAATTCTGAACGATATGCCATAAAACTTTCATTTTGTATACTTCTAAAGTATTAGTTCAAAAGATAAATTACTTCATGCAGGAGTAATCAATACAGGATCAATATGTGTGTATTCTCAAATGCATAAATAAACCAAGAGCTTATTTATTTTTATATTTATTTATGATAGCAAGGTTTTATTTATTTATTTAACTTGGTAATATTCCTGAAATGAACTCTGTGTTATTTTATGTGCATTGCTGAAAGGGTAAGGCAATTACTATAAATAATTAACAAATTAAATTAATTTACTCCATGTTATAAAGGTTTAAAAAATATTAAAAGCATATTACATTATAACATTTTCTATCATAAGACCAATTAATAATTAAACATGTTAAAATATTTTTGCATGAGAAAATCTGTTAAAACTGTTTAAATTGGTGTTCAACCTAACAAGAATTTTATATTTGTGCAGAACCCTAGCCATCTTCCCTAGGGGCTAATCTTGTTTTTTTTTTGGCTCCTAAGTGCAATTTCCAGCATGAAAATAAAAGGTAATTTTTTTTCATAAAAGGACCTTTTTTATTTTTATTTTTTTACATATATTTAAAATATATATATTTTAAATTCAACAAAGAAAATGTATATTAATGTCTATGTAACAGAAACAAGCAGCAAAAAAAATAATAATTCATTTTCTACTCTTTTTAAAACTCAAATATTTTTTCATATAAGTTAAGTAACATTTTTTAATTTGTCACATATCTTATAATTACAGTTGCACACTTTTATGTCAAGGAAAATATAATTACAGGGACATAAAACAATTGTATTTACAAGTGTGTATTTTCCAAGTGTGGATGTTTTCAGAGCAGATTAACACATTGCTTGCTGCAATTGTTTTTTCAGTGGCCTAACTTTCCCTGCCAGTTGGCCTACTTAGAGGAGCCAATCTGGAATTGTTACTGGAGTAGACAAGGTTTGTCACTGTCATTTTCCTAGCAAAGGTTGCATC
The DNA here is from genome assembly GCF_027579735.1 of Bombina bombina. Taxonomy (NCBI): domain Eukaryota; kingdom Metazoa; phylum Chordata; class Amphibia; order Anura; family Bombinatoridae; genus Bombina; species Bombina bombina. Next base: position 259,647,244 of record NC_069499.1, on the reverse strand, counting down.
GATTTTCTCTATCTCATCATGGGCTAGATTACAAGTGGAATGCAAAAATGTTAGCACTGTTTTTAAGAGCTAACACTGCATAAGGTAAATCAGTAGCGTTCCTATGTTTGCGCTGCTATTACAAGTTGAAAGTAAAAAATTATCACTCAAGACTTCTATGGGATGTGCTAAAAAAGCCTCTTCTAACTTTCACTCTAGTACTAACCCGAAGGTGCCCTAGGACAACTTCCCTAAAGCCAAAGATGCATTCATTTAAATACCTATGTTCTTCACTTACAAGAACATTTTATTTATTTATTTATATATATGTATATACCTGTATATATACATATATATATATATATATATATATATATATATATATATATATATATATATATCCAGTGTGGTAAAGCACTCCTGACAACATGTTCACAAACCGCTATGTCTAGAATGCCCAGGGTGCACTTCAGTGCAAATACATAGTCCTAAAAATTGGAAGGCACTCACTGGGTCTTAATATGTTCATTTTTATTTACAGTGACCTTTCTGGGTCACCCCCCATCCTCAGACAAACACATAACAAATAGCATTCTACTCACCACTGATATGTGAACCCTTATCCCCAGTTGCGCCGCAATCACATGACTCGTGTAACACACCCACCGTTACTACGGCAACTGGAAGCCATCATACAATAGCTTGTGAAATTAAAAACAAAAATGTATTACAAGGTATTAACATGGCGAATACAGTAATGGTCTTGTTTAGGACAGTCTTATAATTACATATCTTAGTTCAACTTGCTTCCTATCAAAAGCCACAGTCCTTGTTACTGCAATAATTGAAGAATAAAAAATCCTATTTAAAAATCAGATTTCTTTGTCCCACAATTCTAGCAGGTTACTACAAAATCTACACGTAACATGTATTGTTGAATATAAACAAATAGGATGAACATGAGAACATGAGGAATATGTGAGGATAAGATACAGTAGATATGGATAAGGAAAGATGAAGTTACCAACAGGGTTATTGCTGCTTCACTATAACTCTAATAGACTTAAAGTGCAGACTTGTATATTCCTTCTATTAGGCGGCTAGGTTCCCTTTCTAAACATTGCTCCCTTTAATCAGGTTACTCTATACTATACATATTTACAAATTTACAAATAACAGTGCAAATCCAGGTGTACATTTAAGCCCTGCAGCACCATTGTACCTAACACATAAATCCACTTCGATTCACGCTGAAGTAGTATTTTCGCTATGTCTCCCCCTCTAGGTAGAGGGGGCACATGATCTATTATAATGTACTTTAAATCTGAAACACTATGCTTTGCTTGAGCAAAGTGTCTAGCAACCGGCTTATCTGATGTACCCTTGATAATTGCAGTTCTAATAGCAGAACGATGGTTTGCCATCCTAGTTTTTTTTTCCAACATAAAAAAGGCCACATACACAAAGCAGTAGATATACTATGTATTTTGTAGTGCACGTGACCCTGTATTTTATTGGAAATTTTCTTAAAGAATAAGGGTGTCAAAATATGTTTCCAGTTGACAGCCCCCCCCCCAGGTAGTACACCTCAGACAGCAGAAACAACCAAGTTTAGATTGTAGCCAAGTGTCTTTCGTATAACATTGTCTTGGATCAGTTTTGATGAGTTGGTCCCTTAGGAATCTGGGCCTGTGGTTACCCACTCTAGGTAAAATGTTCTTCATTGGTAGTTCCTTATCTGTTTTAAGAATATATCAATTTTGTTGTAGCCAATTAATGACATTCCTTTCACCCAAGGTGAATGTGGTTGTAAATGTCATTCTTTCTTCCTGATATTTTCTTTTTGTTCCCATTAGCAATTGTTGCTGAGTATAACCCATAGATTGTTCCTTACACTTCTCCAACATTTTATCAACAATTTAATCTCCATCTCCTGTAGTTGTTTATCTCTAGATATTATATCTGAGTTATTTCTGGCTGTCCTTTTGAATTGAGATATAGGTAGTGCTCTCTTTAGAGCTGGTGGGTGGCAACTTGTTGCATGGAGAAGAGAGTTTCTATTGGTTCGGTTCTCTTACTGTAGAAGGTAGTTAATAAACAGTTATCCCTTTTGTAAATTCTCAGATCCAGGAAGTCCACAGTCTCCAAATGATATGTCATCTTTAATTTGACCGTTGGGTGTACCAAATTCAGTTAATTGAACCAATGGTTAAGTTCATTTCCTGTGGCCTCCCAAAGGAGGAACAGGTCATCGATATATCTTTTAAATAATTTTATTCTATTATCCTGAAACAGTGCAGTCCCATTGCGCTCCAGTTCTGCCATAAAAAGATTAGCAGAAGCTGGGGCCACATTCGACCCCATATCCATTTCAGAAAAAAATATTTTTCAAATTTAAAATAATTTAAATTCTAGGCATGCCTTCAACATTTCAATAATGAGTTCAACCCGGTGTCCAATATATGGATACTTTCTCAACTGGCATATTACTGCCGCTATTGCTTACATATGTGGAATTATGGTGTAAAGACCTGTGACGTCTAACATCACTAATAGAGTCCCTTATTGTAATCTTGTTAAATCTAGTAAGATTTTAATCATAGATGATGAGTCAAACAGATAGTAGTCCACATTGCGTACCACTGGTTGTAATAAATGTCCAATATAGATCGCAATTGGTTGCAGTGGGAGCCTATAGCTGACACTATAGGTCAACCAGGTGGTGCTTCCAGACTCATATCAACTTTTAGTAGCATATACATGACCCGTATTCTTAGGTGGTTTATAGTCAATATATGCTTTATATCTTTGTCAATATAGCCATTGTCAAACATGGATTTTGTCATATCGTCCAATTGTTGTTTAAAATTTTGTGTAGGGTCTCCCCTCAATGGCGAATATGTATTTACATCCTCAAGTTGTTGCATTACTTCTTACCGGTAGTCTGTATAGTTCATTATAACAAATGCATCTCCCTTGTCAGCTTCCCTCAGGACAATAGAGTTATCCTCCTGTAGTGTCTTGAGGGCCATCCTTTATTTTTGAGACAAATTATGCCTGTAGCCCTCAATTACTTTTCAGCCTGTATAGTCTCCTGTAGCAGCAGTCTAGAGAAAGTCTTAATCGAGGCATTGCTACTGGGAGGGTCAAAGGTTCTCTTGCCCCTGTATTTCTTTTGTTCTTCTGTTTGGGGTCCAAAATATTCCCTTAATCTCAATGACCTAGTGAATTTTTGTGTATCCACATATGTTTCGAACACATCGTTTTTCTTTGTTGGGATGAAGGATAAACCTTTATTTATAACACTCTTTTCAACCTCAGACAGAACATGCCCACTCAAATTTATGACTAAGTCCTCATTTCTCTCCCCATCCTGGGAGGTCTTGGTCGCTTGTATGGTGGCGTCCAGTTGCCGTGGTAACAGTGGGCGTGTTATGCGAGTCACGTGATCATGGTGACTTCCAGAAATGCCGCCGACAATGCTGTAACTGGGAAAAAGTGTTCACATATAAGTGCTGAGTAGAATGCTATTTGTTATGTGCTTGTCTGAGGATGGGGGTGCCCCCGAAACGTCACTGTAAATAAAAAAGAACATATTAAGACCCAGTGAGTGCCTTCCAATTTTACTGAATATATATATATATATATGCGTAAACTTTAGGCGTGATTGTAAAAATATTGTATCATGTCCTTAGTTGTGTTTTTTTACTTGTTTTAATATTTCATAATATTACAAACACAATGGAGCTATTGTGTTTTACTCATAATATTGCAAACACGATGGCACAATTGTGTTTTACTTATAATATTGCGATCGCCCTGTAGCAAATGCGTTATTAATATAAAACACATTTGCTACAGTGCAATCGCAATATTATAAGTAAAACACAATCGCACCATTGCATTTGTAATATTATAAAATATGAATATTGAAAACACAAAATCAAATAAGTAACAAAAACACTACTAAGAACACAATACAAGATTTTTACAATCACACTTACATGTTAACGTACATGTTCTAACATTATACTATAAAATACATATACAGTAAACATTAAATATAAATATATATATATATATATACATATATATATATATATATATTTATACCATATACCGGCAATTCCCCAGCTCCTATAGGTGTATTATAGAAATGTTTAATTTACTTGTATTGTAAGAACAGGGGTTTCTCTTGACACATGTAAATTATTTTGCCATACAGTACTGTGTAAAGGGATCATTTACATTACAGAGAAGCATCACCACCCAATGTATGGTAAGATGCCTTTAAACAGCACTGTCGGTTCTTCAGAATATTTTGCAAGCTTTCTTAACTTCAACCCTTTTGAATATTTTGCTGTATTGCAGAGATTTTGATAATCAGCGCCATAGGGAGTTGAGGCAGTTTTATTAAGTCACTTACCTGGACAGACACTAACATCTACACAAGTTTGACAGTAACAACGGGCCAGACCCTGCTGAATTTGTGAAAGCACTGACTCACCAAGGACAGTTACTTGGAGCCCATGCAGCTCATCTGAAAAAACTGTATACTAAGCTGAATGAAATAACAAAGATGTTAAAGACATACCTTCAGATTCCCCAGCATCCATCCTATGCTACAATAAGCAAATGCTCTATAATATCCTATACTGGCAGCCAAGCTTCAGAACCTAAACTGCCAATGCCAGACAAGTTTGATGGAAATATTGACAACTGCAGAGGGTTTCTTATCTTGGGTTTAACCTCTTCTGGAAAAAGAAGATCCTATTCTCAAAGATGCTTAGTCATTTATGGCAGCCATGAAAGCAGTATTTGACAAACCTGGAAGAGCTGCTGCAGCAGAATCGTTGCTCCTGGATATTCATCAAGGTCGGTAGCTCAATTTGCGATTGAATTCTGAACCATGGCTGTCAAGACTAATTGGAATACTGGTGCCCTAAAAGATGCATTCTGTAAAGGTGTATCTCATTGAAAAAAGGACGTAAACGTTTATTATAAGCTGTCTAAATCCTTAGCATCTTTCACTGATCTTTGCATCAGGTTGGATAATCCACATCAAGAAAAGCAGCAAGAAAGATAGAGCTCACAAGTATCAATAAGCACATTTTTTACTAGAACCTAAATTCACTCCCCTGTAGCTCCTCCTAAAGCTGCTTCTTCTACAGAAGAACCAATGGAAATCAGCTGAATCAAGTTATCATAAACTGTATTGTGGCCTAAAGGGACACTTAGAGAATGTCCAACTCAGCTGGGAAAAGGACAGGCTTAACTCTGTTAGGGAGTGCAAAGTTAAGCCCTAATCATATACTACCCTCTCACAAGACAAAATTGCAGCTTCCTCTTTGATTAACATTAAATGGACAGACCTTTGACACCAAAACTTTGATTGACTCAGGAACAGCCAGTATATTAATTCATGAGACCTTTTAATCAAAAGAAAAAAAGCCACCTTTATGCATTAACACTATCAGTGGTCAACCAGTAGGTGCTGGAATAATCAACAAGCAAAGTATTCCCATCAACTGCACAGTTGGAGTGTTGTATTCTGAGATGCTTAGTTTCAATCTTATCACTTCTCCAACCTAGGTCTTCCCTGGCTTCTGCTTCATGTGCCTCAATTCTCATAGTCTCAATGAGAATTCATTTCATGGGGAGATGAATGCTTTGGTCGTTGTGTTTCTACTTCTATAACCAAGATCTGCTTCATTTCAACTTTAGAAATTAAAGAAAGACTGTCTCTCAAATAAACCAGTTACTCAGATGTATTCTCCAAAAAGATGGCTGACTCTTCCTCCTCACCCACCATACGATTGTGCTATTAATCTTGACCCAGGAGCATGCCTTCCTAAGGGAAGAACCTATTACTTGTCTCATCCAGAATCCAAGGCTCCCACTTCCACTAATTATTGAACTGTTCAATTATTTTAGTTGGGAAACCGTATTTATAAAGCTAGACCTCAGAGGAGCTGATTGTATGCTCCTCTGAGGTCTAGCTTTGTAAATAAGGTTGCCCCACTACAAATACCAAGTAATGCATTTCAGATTATGTAATCCAACAATAAATTAAGATAAGTAGTGTGTCTCTTTAAGAAAAAACAATAATCCTTAAAGTGTTGTGAATCCTAAACAGCAATAGTTATGGTGATTTTCCAATTGTTTTATACTGAATAGCAGTGTCAGTACTTGCTAGCCATTTTCCAACCCAAAATTCTATCTTCTTGGCAAATTTTGTTATAATCCCTGGATGATCCTTCTGTAAAAGAAAGATATGATGGTGTAGATTGTTTTTAGATCAATAGAAAATGAAATTGTGCTTACCAGTCGATGCGTTTCGGTCACAAAGAGACCTTTATCAAGACTGGTTTTATGGTGTTAGTAGTGGTCTTTTTATACCAGACTGATTGCTGGCCATAAAATTGTGGAACAGGAAGTGTTTGTTAACAGGAAGTGTTTGTTAAGCACTTCCTGTTTTACTGACCTTAAATATATGTTTAAAACATATACGCCTAGATTACGAGTTTGGCGTTAGCTTAAAAAGCAGTGTTGAGAGGTCCTAACACTGCTTTTTAACGCCCTCTGGTATTACGAGTCAGGCAGGAATGGGTCTACCGCTCACTTTTCTCCTGTGACTCAAGGCTACCGCAAATCCTCTTACGTCAATTGCGTATCCTATCTTTTTAATGGGACTTGCCCAACGCTGGTATTACGAGTCTAGGAAGAAGTGAGCGGTAGACCCTCTCCTGTCAAGACTCCTACCACATTTAAAAGTCAGTAGTTAAGAGTTTTATGGGCTAACGCCGGAACATAAAACTCTTAACTAAAGTGCTACAAAGTATACTAACACCCATAAACTACCTATTAACCCCTAAACCGAGGCCCCCCACATCGCAAACACTATAATACATTTTTTTAACCCCTAATCTGCCGACCGGACATCGCCGCCACCTACATTATACTTATGAACCCCTAATCTGCTGCCCCTAACATCGCCGACACCTACATTACATTTATTAACCCCTAATCTGCCGCCTCCAAGTCGCCGCAACCTAACTACACTTATTAACCCCTAATCTGCCGACCGGACATCACCGCCACTTTAATAAATGTATTAACCCCTAAACCGCCATACTCCCGCCTCACAAACACTAGTTAAATTTTATTAACCCCTAATCTGCCGTCCCTAACATCGTCGACACCTATCTACATTGATTAACCCCTAATCTGCCGACCCCAACGTTGCCGCTACTATAATACATTTATTAACCCCTAAACCTAAGTCTAACCCTAAGTCTAACCCCCTAACTTAAATATAATTTAAATTAAACTAAATAAATTTACTACAATTAAATAAATTATTCCTATTTAAAATTAAATACTTACCGATAAAATAAACCCTAATATAGCTACCATATAACTAATAGTTACATTATAGCTATTTTAGGATTTATATTTATTTTACAGTCAACTTTGTATTTATTTTAACTAGGTACAATAGCTATTAAATAGTTATTAACTATTTAATAACTACCTAGCTAAAATATGTACAAAATTACCTATAAAATAAATCCTAACCTAAGTTACAATTACACCTAACACTGCTCTATAAATAAATAAATTAACTAAATTAAATTAAACTAATTACAATTAAATGAAATAATCTAAATTATGAAAAAAAAACGAAATTACAGAAAATAAAAAAGAATTACAAGAATTTTAAACTAATTACAACTAATCTAAGCCCCCTAATAAAATAACCCCCCCAAAATAATAAAATTCCCTACCCTATACTAAATTACAAATAGCCCTTAAAAGGGCCTTTTGCGGGGCATTGCCCCAAAGTAATCAGCTCTTTTACCTGTAAAAAAAAAATACAATACCCCCTCCAACATTACAACCCACATACCCCTACTCTAAAACCCACCCAATCCCCACATAAAAAACCTAACACTAACCCCCTGAAGATCACCCTACCTTGAGCCGTCCTCACCCAGCCGGGGACAAGTGGACCTCCAGACCGGCAGAAGTCTTCATCCGATCGGGGCAGAAGAGGACATCCAGACTGGCAGAAGGCTTCATCCAGGCGGCATCTTCTATCTTCATCCTTCCGGAGCGGAGCCCTCTTCTATCCAGCCGACGCAGAGTTATCCTCTTCAATCGAAGTCCTAACGAAGAATGAAGGTTCCTTAAATGACGTCATCCAAGATGGCGTCCCTCGAATTCCGATTGGCTGATAGGATTCTATCAGCCAATCGGAATTAAGGTAGGAAAAATCTGATTGGCTGATGCTATCAGCCAATCGGATTGAAGAATGGATCAGCCAATAGAATGCAAGGTCAATTCTATTGGCTGATTAAATCAACCAATCGGATTTTTCCTACCTTAATTCCGATTGGCTGATAGAATCCTATCAGCCAATCGGAATTCGAGGGACGCCATCTTGGATGACGTCATTTAAAGGAACCTTCATTCTTCGTTAGGACTTCGATTGAAGAGGATGGCTACGCGTCGGCTGGATAGAAGATGGCTCTGCTCCGGAAGGATGAAAATAGAAGATGCCGCCTGGATGAAGCCTTCTGCCGGTCTGGATGTCCTCTTCTGCCCCGATCAGATGAAGACTTCTGCCGGTCTGGAGGGCCACTTGTGCCCGGCTGGGTGAAGATGGCTCAAGGTAGGGTGATCTTCAGCGGGTTAGTGTTAGGTTTTTTAAGGGGGTATTGGGTGGGTTTTAGAGTAGGGGTATGTGGGTAATGGGTTGTAATGTTGGGGGGTATTGTAATTTCTTTTTACAGGTAAAAGAGCTGATTACTTTGGGGCAATGCCCCGCAAAAGGCTTTTAAGGGCTATTTGTAATTTAGTATAGGGTAGGGAATTTTATTATTTTGGGGGTGCTTTTTTATTTTATTAGGGGGATTAGATTAGGTGTAATTAGTTTAAAATTATTGTAATTGTTTTTTATTTTCTGTAATTTAGTGTTTGGTTTTTTCGTAATTTAATTTATTTCATTTAATTGCAATTAGTTTAATTTAATTTAGATAATTTATTTATAGAGTAGTGTTAGGTGTAATTGTAACTTAGGTTAGGATTTATTTTACAGGTAATTTTGCACTTATTTTAGCTAGGTAGTTATTAAATAGTTAATAACTATTTAATAGCTTTTGTACCTAGTTAAAATAAATACAAAGTTGCCTGTAAAATAAAACTAAATCATAAGCTAGCTGCAATGTAACTATTAGTTATATTGTAGCTATCTTATGGTTTATTTTATAGGTAAGTATTTAGTTTTAAATAGGAATAATTTATTTAATTGTAGTTATTTTATTTAGATGTATTTAAATTATATTTAAATTAAGGGGGTGTTAGGGTTAGACTTAGGTTTAGGGGTTAATAACTTTATTATAGTGGCGGCGACGTTGTCGACGGCAGATTAGGGGTTAATTAATTTAATATAGTTGTGGCGACGTTGGGGGTGGCAGATTAGGGGTTAATAAGTGTAAAATTAGGGGTGATTAGACTCGGGGTTCATGTTAGGGTGTTAGGTGCAGACATAAAATTAATTTCCCCATAGGAAACAATGGGGCTGCGTTAGGAGCTGAACGCTGCTTTTTTGCAGGTGTTAGTTTTTTTTTCACCCAGCTCAGCCTCATTGTTTTCTAAGGGGAAATCGTGCACAAGCACGTTTAGCCAGCTTACCGCTGACTTAAGCAACGCTGGTATCGAGGTGAGATGTGGAGCTAAATTTTGCTCAATGCTCACTTTTCTGAGGCTAACGCCGGCTTGCAGAAAACTCATAATACCAGCGTTGGCTTAAGTGAGCGGTAAGAAAAAAAGGCTTGTTAGTACCGCACAGCCTTACCGACAAAACTCGTGATCTAGCCGATAGTTTATAGTTTAAAAATCTGTGATTAAAAAATCCATTATAATACATTTAGATGGTATCCTTATTTTGTCTAGCTCTGTCTGCATCTCATCACTTTTATTCAGAGAAAATACGAAAATTCATATGTTGGAATACAGTGTTCCAAGTTTGGAAAAATATATATACAAACCCAGCCTTTTTAGTTATGACTTCATACCTATTATTTCATTTCTGTATTAGCCCTATTTCTCATCATGATCTGATAAGAAAGAGAGTTTACTGTCATCTCCAAGCCGTTTTTCAGCTGTTTCTATTGGGTATAATCTCAGTAGGGGCTTGGTTTCTATTGGATGGGACAGGGGTGTGAATAATAGGCTCAATTTCATTGGATAGTAGTCGGAATGTTGTATAAACATACCTTTATCTCTCATAATCAAGTCATTTTAGCGTATATGTTAAGGTGTCATTTTTAGATGTAATTTCTAGATCCCATTTTTAGATATGCTTGCTAATCTAAGAGAATAAAAAGCAGAAACAAGACATATTCTATATAAAGGACGGACTTGCTAGTTTCATCTTTTACTTATTACACAATCTATGCTGATCGTGTTACAAGGTCTGAACGAAGAGAGAATTTACTGTCAGACTGCAAACCTTTTATTTTGGCTATTTCTATTGGATATAGCCTAACTATGCAGTGTAATATCTATTGGGTAGGACAAGGGTGTGTTTAAGAGGCTCAGTATCATTGGATAGTAATAGGGATATCGTTAAAAATTCCCTTATCTATCTTGGTCTAGTCTAATTTGTGTATATAGGTATCAATTTTGATCTTATTACTAGTTCCAAAAAGTATAGGAAAAGTATTCCACATAAAAGACAGATTTGTTGCATTATATACTTATTACCCGATTTAAGCTTTATATTAATTATGGTAAGAAGTGTATGATAATGTTACACGATATTAGATCTATATAAGTCATATTAAAAAATGTGTGACTATGTATTATATATCCCTTGCAATATTCCTAATGGTGTTATATTGTTGTCTTCTATATACTGGATTTTGCTATAGTGCTATGTCTGTGCTGAGGTGTGAATTATTATCCAGAATAAAGAGAAATGTTTTTTTTTTACAAACAAGGTGAAACCTCAATAGGTTTTAAGTCAAACAGAAACGTATGGGAACCAGATGGTGGTGTAGAAATATTAAACAACCTTTATTTGTTTAACATAAGTATCCAATTGAGTGGGAAAGTGACCTCTATACTAGTAGTGTCTTATCTGGAGAGATATTAGCCCTGATTAATGCGTTATATAATCTTAGAAAAACTATCAGATAAACTATCCTCAAGTCATTTTTCAAATTTAGAGTAGACACCTATCATTACAAACTCATTGGGGTGTGGCATATAGCGTACCCTAGTGACAAGTGTAAAGCATCTGTGGGTTAACCTAGTTCACCCAAAAACTTTTTCTTTTTAAATTATAATTTATAATTATGTTTGGTCCTGTTTATGTACTATATATCCAGAGTATTATGTCTGAGTTTATATATATGAATAATTGAATTGCCGTCTTCTTTAAATATGAATATCAAATATGTTTTATGTACTAACCTTGTGAAAATCTGTCTAAATCACAAAGTTTATAGAGGGGTATGTAGCTAGCAGTGCTAGAGTATTAGGAATAGAGCCATAATGCAACCAGAATATGCCCATATATGGGTATATGTTAAAAATTTGTCATATATGCAGAGAGAGGTGGATATAGCAGGAGGTATTCATACACAGATAGGGGAAGTTAGTTTTTTTAGAAGATCGTTGATTATTATACTTGCTATCATGTTTCACAGCCCATACATTCATAAAAGCAAACTCAGTATTATACTGTTCTTCGCCAAAAGAGGCACTTCTCATGGGATTAGTAAGATTAAACATATCCCCTTAGTTTCTCTGGGTTGCTTTTGAGATTTTTCCTTTATATCTCATTATAGTTAGTTTAGTTGAGGTTTAAAAGATGAGATAGATCCTCTTTGTTGTTTAACCCTCTGGGATATAAGCAGTCTAAATAAAATATTCATTTGGATTCTGCCGTTAGTAACTTCTTTTCGTAATTGCCTCTTCTCCAGTTCTTAGTAACTTTTTGAATCCCCATATATTTAAGTGTATTAATGTTCCCTTGATGTTTCATAGAGAAATGTTTATACAGTGGGGTATACATATTGCGTTTTTCAATTTGCAGGATATGCTCACGTATCTTATCTCGCAATGGCCTGGATGTCTGTCCTATGTATTGGAGGTCACATGGACATTGGAATAAATAGACCACTCCCTTATCTTGGCAGCGGATCAGGTTTCCAATTTTGTATTTTTCTCTGGTATTGTTGGAGTGAAATTCATCCGTTTTTACTCCACATTTGAACAGGGGAAGAAGCCCTTAACCTTTTTCCCAAAGACATCTTGTATTCCTGGAGGATTTTTCTTCTGTATGCTCAGTGCCAGTTTATTCTTTAAGTTGTTTGTTTTTCTATATACAAACTTTGGTACCTGAGGTAATTTTTCTCCCAGTATGTCATCGTCTTTAAGTAGTGCCCAGTGTTTCCGGAAGATCTTTTCTATGATCTTACTGTTTGCACTATACGACTTTGTTCCCCTTATTCCTCTCCTTATAGTTGGTGAGTGTTCTTATTTCTATCTGTCTTACCTCATCAATTCTTTGGTCCAACATCTATTCTTCATAACCCCTCTCCACAAATGTTTGTTTTATTATTTGCGCCTGTTCTTCCCATTTTGATGGATCAGAACAATTTTTTCTCATACGTAAAAGCTGTCCTTTTGGAATATTATTCTTCCATGTATTATGATGGCAGCTTGTTTTGTGGACATAATTGTTACTGTCCACCTTTTTAAAATGGGTAGATGTTTCTAATTTCCTTCCTTTCACTTCTATGTTCAGATCCAAGAATGTGAGTGTCATATGGCTCCATTCAAATGTGAATTTTAGATTGGCCGTATTCTTATTCATCACTTCAAAGGTGTATTCCAAGTCTGCCTGTGACCCTTTCCAAATGATGATTATATCATCTATGTATTGGTGATAGAGGACCAGGTCCGTGCCGGCTGGGCAGGAGTCCCAAAATATTTCCTCCCATTTGCCCATATATAGATTGGCGTAGCTCGGCGCGAACCTGGTCCCCATCGCCGTCCTGCAAATTTGTTGGTAGAATTTGCCATCATGGCAGAAGTAGTTGTGATTTAGAATATAATGAATACTTTCCAAAATGAATTCAGTCTGTTCAGATGGAATTTCCGGATCTTTTTCGAGGTAGAATTTCACTGCTTCCAGTCCCTCTTCATGCGGTATGCTCGTGTACAATGCTGTCACGTCACAAGTCGCCAGGATATAATCCTTTCCCATGTCAGCTCTTCCAGGAGATTTAGTATCTGAGTCGAATCTCTCAAGAAGGAGGGGAGTTGCCTCATGTGTTTTTGTAGATGTTTATCCACATATTCCGATAGGTTGCTACTTAATGAACCTATCCCAGAAATTATTGGCCTTCCTGGTGGATTTTGGAGGGATTTATGGATCTTTGGAAGGTGATATAACACTGGAGTTATTGGATGATGTACATTGAAATAGTTGTATTGTTGAACTGAGAAAAGTCAAGCGTGCAGCTGCCAAGATGCCACTTGCCACCAGTTTGGCCATATTTCAGAGCTGCAACATCACTGGAGTGCCCAAAAGCACAAGGTGTGTAATACTCAGAGACATGGCCAAGGTAAGAAAGGCTGAAAGACGACCACCACTGAACAAGACACACAAGCTGAAATGTCAAGACTGGGCCAAAAAATATCTCAAGACTGATTTTTCTAAGGTTTTATGGACTGATGAAATGAGAGTGAGTCTTGATGGGCCAGATGGATGGGCCCGTGGCTGGATTGGTAAAGGGAAAAGAGCTCCAGTCCGACTCAGACGCCAGCAAGGTGGAGGTGGAGTACTGGTTTGGGCTGGTATCATCAAAGATGAGCTTGTGGGGCCTTTTCGGGTTGAGGATGGAGTCAAGCTCAACTCCCAGTCCTACTGACAGTTTCTGGAAGACACCTTCTTCAAGCAGTGGTACAGGAAGAAGTCTGCATCCTTCAAGAAAAACATGATTTTCATGCAGGACAATGCTCCATCACACACGTCCAAGTACTCCACAGCGTGGCTGGCAAGAAAGGGTATAAAAGAAGAAAATCTAATGACATGGCCTCCTTGTTCACCTGATCTGAACCCCATTGAGAACCTGTGGTCCATCATCAAATGTGAGATTTACAAGGAGGGAAAACAGTACACCTCTCTGAACAGTGTCTGGGAGGCTGTGGTTGCTGCTGCATGCAATGTTGATGGTGAACAGATCAAAACACTGACAGAATCCATGGATGGCAGGCTTTTGAGTGTCCTTGCAAAGAAAGGTGGCTATATTGGTCACTGATTTGTTTTTGTTTTGTTTTTGAATGTCAGAAATGTATATTGGTGAATGTTGAGATGTTATATTGGTTTCACTGGTAAAAATAAATAATTGAAATGGGAATATATTTGTTTTTTGTTAAGTTGCCTAATAATTATGCACAGTAATAGTCACCTGCACACACAGATATCCCCCTAAAATAGCTATAACTAAAAACAAACTAAAAACTACTTCCAAAACTATTCAGCTTTGATATTAATGAGTTTTTTGGGTTCATTGAGAACATGGTTGTTGTTCAATAATAAAATTAATCCTCAAAAATACAACTTGCCTAATAATTCTGCACTCCCTGTATGTCTTATTGGTATAATTTTCATTAAGAACAATAGTTACTACATTTTATCATTTGATCACCAAGGTCGCCCCCTATATCATCCTTCTAGCTTTTAATTCGTCTATGACTACAGTAGTGAGCTTAGGTAGGTTAAGTCCTCCCAAGAACACCTGAATGGCACAAGTGCCAGTGTTAGGGGTCCTTTCGGTTCCCTTCAGATTATATAAGGAGGTGTAGTACTCTGCAAATGCTTGTCCAATATCTTTTGTATTTTGCCTCTAGATGTTTTAATTTATTCAATTCTTTGTTGTTGGTTTCACTTACAGTTTATTCATGAGTAATCTATCGGCTCTATTACCCTTGTAGTAATATTTCTGTTTAAGTTTGTGTAGATTATCCTTTACTCTCAGAGTCTATCGTCTTGTAATTTCCTCTCTAATGAGTCTTATCTGAGGCCTAGGATTCTGTTTGTTTGCAGTTTCTAATGTGCAGAGATCCCCATACATTTTAGTTAAGGAGTGCCTGACTTTTTTACGTGATTGTGCTGTTTTTTTTTAATAAAATACCCTCGAATGTAAGCTTTGAGTATTGCCCAGACCATGTCTATACTTGTACTGCCTGTGTCATTATGTTCTATAAACTCTTGGATGGTCTCTATGAGTCCTGGGATTTCATTGTCCATCAGACAGTGGTTAGCTAGTTTCCAAGAGGGTCGAGGAGAAGACAGCTGCAGCAGGGCAAGGTCAGAGCAGACCATATCATGATCTGACCAGGTGCAGACTTTTATGTCTTGAGTCCATGGATTGCACAGTAGGAAATCTATTCATGAATATGAGCCATGGGCCTTTGAGTGGTGGGTAAAGTCCCTTTCTGTAGGAGATAAACACCTCCATATATCAAACAGATTGTATTGGTGCATGAGCTTACGAAAGGCACTGGAAGTTGAGGATATGTTTCTGTCTGGTTGGGATGTCACTGCATATTGTTTGTCAAGTGTTGGGCCTCAAACTAGGTTTAAGTCTCCTACAATTAATAGGTGGCCTCTTTTGAGTTGGTCAATATGCCTGAGAAGTCCCTTTGAAATGATAGCTGTTGGGTGTTGGGGGCTTAAAAGATAACTATAATAGAAAACTATAATATAGCGGCCTTCTGCGTCTTTTTCAACATCTTCTAGTGTGTATTTTACGTCTCTACTGATCAAAATTGCTTTTTTTTTCCTCTGGGTCTGAAGCTGTCTCACAGACTGGGTAGTATGGAGAGTTTTTAAAGCACTGGGAACTCTCCCTCCAGTGTGTCTCCTGTAGGAATATCAATTGTATTTTATGAATTATAGGTAGCATGCTAGAAGGCTACGTTTTGTAGGGGAGTTTAAGCCCTGTGTATTAAGAGTTTCTACAGTAACTGGTGTCATGTTAGCCATTGGGGAAAGGGGAAGAAAGGAAGGATAAGAGGGAGAAAAACTTATGCTATTTATTCAGGGTGGGTTATAAGTAACTCTAAATATATGTGAGAAACGTGCAAAGGTTAATTTATCTAAATGCCGTTTTTAGTTGGACAGTTAAAAAAAAAGAAGAAAGAAGTCCTAACGATCCATTAAGTCACAAGAATCCCAAAGGTCAAGTAAAAGTGGTCAATATACACTTTTGCAATATGTGTTCTCACAAGGTTTTGCCATGTAGAATACAACTAAATATGTGGGGGGAGAGAGCAGCTTAATATGGCCCTTCCTCCCGCCAGTCATAGAAAATTTATAATATAACATACTTCAACGTTGTAACATTTGGATTAAGCTCCACAAACCAGCCCCCCGACCCAGCACTCCTCTTACTGGCCCTAACAGAGTCCAGTTTTCTAACTGCAATAAGAGGGAGGTAATGATGGCCCAGAGGCCAGCAAGTACAGCAAAATCACACAACAACTGATAAACAGTTTCACAAACAAAGACATCAACTTTTTCATAAACATTATCTAGCAAATATAAAAAGTTGACCTTACAAGGTTTTGCAATTGCTGTGTGTAAACACGCCTGTCAAAAAGTCAGCTTGTTATGAAATACTTAATCAAAATAATTTTTCTACACTTTGTGTAGGTCTCACCCATTTCCAGTTGTATTCTGGGTATCCTTGAAAGTGCATCATTAGTCATTTCCCCATTTCTTGCAGGAGCTCTAGGCGATAAAGACGCCCAGCTTAAACTCAGTAGGACTTCCTATGTTTTCTGTGAAGAGTGAGGAGACAACAGTCCAGTTGGTCTCTTAGCATTAGGTGGCGGCCTTAGTGGTAAGGGTCTCCACTCAGGAGCTGACACTTGGAGATCCTGGGTTCTATTGGGGTTTGCTGATGTGTCTTCAGCTGTTGTTAGAGGAGATCCCATCTCTGCAGCATTTCTCTTGCTTGCTGTAGAGTAGAAGCAACATAATGCTGCCCCTCTTTTGTGGTGATGAAAAGTCTCACCGGGAACCCCCATTTATATTTAAGGCCACTATCTCTCAATATAGGGCTGAGAGTGCCTGCAAAGTTGTAGTGTGTGGGGTGAGAGATCCGGGAATATCTGGAGCTCTGTAAATTTATATAGTAGTGTTTTTTCCTTGGCTAGGGCTCTGAGTAGTTTTTCTCATAAAGTATAGTAATGAAGCCTAGCGATGACGTCCCTTGGTTTTTCATCATCCGAAGATCTTGGTTTGAGTGCCCGGAGGACTCTGACGATTGGTGCCTCATTGTTCAGAGAAGACCCCAAAATAGAGCTGAAAAGGTCTTGTAAGTAACTCTCGGGCTCGTGGGGTAGCACAGTTTCTGGAACTCCTTTTATGCGTATGTTGTTTCGGCGCAACCTGTCTTCTAGGTCGGCCAGTTTCATTTCTAAATCTGATAATTGTTCAAGCAAATTCTGCGAGTATCTTAAGAGATTACAGTGGTCTACCATTAAGTCCTCTTGTTTGCGCTCGAGAGTGTCAGTGCGCTCACCAATCACAGCTATATCTCTCTTTAAGTCAGCCTGGGACCTATAACATTTCTTTGACAGGGACTCATGATGGGAGGCCAGAAGAGACTTTATGGAGTCCATCATGTTGTTAGAAAGGTTGTCCCCCGCTGGAAGGCGGAAATCTTGTTGTGATAGTGTTGTGCCAATTTGCGCATCTGTTCTGAACGCTTATCTTCTGAGGCTGTGTGAGTCGCCCTATTCAATTGCTGGAAGTGGTCCACTACCGTTCTCTTAGGGGTGGAATGGGGTTTCTGTTTTCTTTTGTAGGCATGAGACATGGCAATTGTCAGAAGATAGGTTGTTGTGGATGTCTTAGCTTGAATGAAGTATGTTGCGGTGGACAGTAGGACTGCCGGGGTGCAAGCAGTTTGGTAGTATTTACATGTTGCTGTAGATCAGGGCAGCTACATGAAAAGTGCTACATCCGGCAGCCTAGAAACAAATCTCCCTCAGTAAGATGTACCCATACAGGGTGGTAGGCAGGCAAGGTATTTGAATGGCGTCCCTTAGGGACGTGAATGGGGGAGAGAGTGAGTGAGGCCTATGTCCCTATGCTACCTCACTTTGCTGTTTACTAAAAGATGGAAGGCAATAGTTTATGCCTGTTGTACTAGCTGTATCCTCTCTACCTTGTTTCTGGAGTTTAATATTCGCCCTGCAGATCAAGCTCAGAACCGGTGTCAGAAGTGAGTGATAATCTATTAAACAAACCGCCTCTTTCCTATAGTTGGGCCTCAATTATTGTCTTACTGCCTAATCCCAGAATGTTTGTCCAAGATGGAGGCAGATCTCAGTACAATGTTATTTTTATTTGTATCCTTTATACAGTCTTTATGCAGTCTTATAGGGACCTATATTGTTTGTTGCCCCTTAATGATTAGTTTAGCTGGTGGCAATTGATCAGGCAGTGGTGGCTGCTGTATACAGTTTTTTTCCCTTTTAGCCCTTATGTAGAGCGTGCATGAGGTACATGCAGCAGTATTTACTGCTAAGTATCAGTTATGTGGCGAGGGAAGATGGCACCGGACTCGTCTCCAACACAGCTGCCCACCAATTCTGCTCCCGTCTTGTTCTGTGAGTTCGCGATGAGGCCCCTAGGACTGGAGTAACTTTGGCCCCTCCCTACACTGGTCCCTATTCCGGCCCAGCAGCAACTCCGGCCGGGACCAAGCTGTCGGATCAGCGGCTCAACGGCAGTCAGTTACCTCTCCGAGAATGCAGAAAGAAGGAGGAGTAAGGAGATCATGTAAGGGTAATCTCTCCTGCAACGATGGTGAGGCAAGCAGCAGTGTGTTAGACCGCAGCCGCGATCACCGCTCAAAAGTGACCATGGGTAGAAGGCTGGTCGACCAATGGGGTCCACTAGTCTCACGACCCACTTTGCTGCTTGGATGGTATAATATAGCCTGCTAATTTAATAGAAAAATTGGCTTTTCTAGCACTTTGAGTCTAATCTATAGCGGAGCTTCAGTTTATCGTGACCAGTTGGCTTGACTTCTAACTCCGCCCCCCTTATCCACCATTTTCATTCAGCACATAGTGAAAATTCTCGACATAGTTTCTGACAGAGGGACTCAATTTGTATCTCCTTTGTGAAATGCAGTTTATCGTATCCTGGGCATCACATTGTCTCTGTCTTCTGCATACCACCCTCAATCCAACGGACAAACGTAATGGGTAAATACAAATTTGGAGATGTTTCTGAGAAGTTATGTGTCTGATGTACAGGATACTTGGGCAGATGTTCTTCCATTAGCCCAGCTTGCTCTCAACTCCAGATAACACTCATATCTTCGTACTTCGTTATTTGCTGTTTACGGTTTTCATCTGCAGACTTTTCCTACATATTGTAACATTATAATATACAATACATATACAGTAAACAATGTATATACATCTATCATATACCCACAACCCCCCAGGTCCTATAGGTGTATTATTGATATGTTTAATTCACTATTGCAATTTAACAACAGGGGCTGAGTTTCTGTTCACACATGTAAATATTAACAGTACTGTACAGTACTGTTTTAAGGGATTATATATATATATATATATATATATATATATATATATATATATATATATATATATATATATATATATATATATATATATATATATTAGAGCAGCATCACCACCCACTGAAATGTATGGTAAGACCCCTCTCTACGATGCTGCCTTTAAACAGGGTAGTCAGCCCTATGAAATATTTTTCTGACTTTCTTGACATTGCAAAGGATCCTTTTTGAATATCTCGCTGCCTCGTGGTGCTTTCGATCATCAAGGCCTAAGTGATTTTGCATTGTCTTTTTATCATTCATTTGTTGATTATGTAATTGTTTTTTTGTTTAATAGTCCTTTAATATGTTACATGGGCATGTATAAAAAAAGTAACACAGACTGAAATTTCTTTCTGATGGGTTGGAATATAGTTGCCCCTATAATGCAACTTATATGGATTGTAATTTTACATGAGAAAATAATAATAGTAATAAATGTGTTATTTTGAGTTTTGAAAACTCTACAAAAATGCATATAAATTAATCTGCAGAGGAATTCTAATAAATTAGAATTGAAGCCAAAACTTGGGAGATAACCTATAATGAAGCTACTGAGGTTTCCATTACTGGCATAGTATACCCATGTCCAGAACAATAGCACACTGGATTAATTACTTTATACTTAGTATGTTTATATCAATTCCTAATAACAACAGTTCCCCTTTTTTTCCCAGTAGACAAAATCTTAGTCAATCAACCCAGACAGAAAATGTGGTTTTGTCCAGGGGTAGTTCAAGAACAAAAACTTGCCGGGGAGGGTTATTTACTTACCCTGCAAAGTTACATGCACACATTAGACCAGGAGGCTGAAGTCAAGTAGACCAGATGCAGAGTTTTTGGCACTTTATTGGCACAGTAAGAGAGGGAAAAGGCAGAGTTGTGGTAAACACATAGAATTGCATGGGCGCTAGTGGTAAAATGACATGCTCTAACAAATTAAAACATGCAATTTTTATCACTATAATGTCCCTTTAAATGGACTAATAGAGTTTGTGTGTCAGTAAGCTTAAACTTCAATATAATGTAGTATGTACAGTATATAATGAAAACAGTCTGCTTTGCCTTTAAAGTTGTATGCCAATTATTGGTCCAAGTCCAGCCAAGGATGTTCTAATGTAAACCTTTAAGCAAGTGTGTAATGTGAAACGGAAAAAGAATCCTTGCAGTGGGACTTAGCTCAGAACTCAAACCCTTTTAGATTCCCCCAGTGTTGATCAAACAAATACTGAGTCGGATTGGAGGTCCTGGTTACATACTGCATGTTCACTTGCCTGTCCTTCAAATGGTTCCACAATGTGTAAAATTAAAAATTAGGCATAAAAGTGTCAAACTTTTTTTTCCAAACATATATGGATAGTAAAATTGTTTAAAAAACCCTGGCTAAGGCTCCAGTAAATTTCATTTTATTACATGAGTCATAAAACAAATATGTGTATGCACTGATACAACGGGAAAGAAAATGACATAAAGACATCAGAGTAGGAGAAACACAATATAATAGAGAGAAAGGCACTGAGGTCAGTAGAAAGACAAAAAGATTGGAAGAAAATATAGGAACTGAAAAATGTAGAAGAACACAGAGCAAGACCTTGATAGAGACAACAGAAGGCTAAAGAGCAAGACAGAGGTACAAGGCAGATGAATGTTGGATAGATAGTGTTGGATAAAAAATATAAATCACCTGAGAACAAGAAGGGAATGAAAAGCAAAACAAATACAAAAACAATAGGGCAGCTAGGATAGAAAGAAATGCAAATACATAGAAAGCAAAAGACATAAAAATTAAACAGGTCTTCCTTTAACCCTGACCCCAAAAAAGCAATTTTCAGTCTTGGGAAAGATTACTAAAGTATGACAGTAATCTAATCCTTCTACTACATTCCTATTAGAGCCCCATGGGAAATCAGGGTTTCCCACTTTCAATGCTGATGACAAAAATCATTATCATAAGAGCAGGATAACCATTTTGTTTTAATAATGAACCCCTATGTGTTGTCATGAAATGCAATGCGAGTTAAGTTTATACAAGTGTGTCAGATGATACAAATGTCAACCCCAGTGGCACAAAAACTCTATCTGCAAGTAAGCATTTAAAAGTCCTATACCACAATCAAACTTCCTCTTCCATGAACACAACATTAAACTACTCCAAGCAGTCTAATGAAACTCCTTCAACCCATAACTAATACAACAAAATTTCCCTCACTCTAATTAACCTTGCACCAGCAAGACCATCCCACTTGAAATAACCCCCTTTATCATAAGCCATCAAATGGACACCATTCTAAATAAAGGCACATGATATATTAAAGGGACAGTCTACTCCAGAATTTGTATTGTTTTAAAAGATAGATAATCCCTTTATTACCCATTCGCTAAATTTGCATAACCAACACAGCTATATTAATACACCTTGTATCTAAGCCTCTGCAAACTGCCCTCTTATTTTAGTTCTTTTGACAGACTTGCATTTTAGCCAATCAGTCCTGACTCCTAAGTAACTCCACGTGCATGAGCACAGTGTTATCTATATGAGACACATGAACTAACACCCTCTAGTGGTGAAAAATTGTCAAACTATATTCATATAAGAGGCGGCCTTCAAGGTCTAAGAGATTAGCATATGAACCTCCTAGGTTTAGCTTTCAACTAATAATTCCAAGAGAACAAAGCAAAATGGGTTATAAAAGTAAATTGGAAAGTTGTTTAAAATTACATGCCCTATCTGAATCATGAAAGTTTATTTTTGACTAGACTGTCGCTTTAACTTTAAAACCTTGCAGAATAAACCAAAACTACCAAAATAAAAATATGCATGTAGAGCTTTTCCATAATTGAAACAGCTCAACTATGCCTCTATTTTCTCTCTTTAATTAAGCAGGAACTCCTAATAATGCATCCATTCATTACCTAAGGCAAAATAGAAATATCAGGATTCATGAACAGCGTCACTGCTCTGTGCACCTCAAGAACTGCATGTGGTAATGCTTCCCTTACAATTGGGAGAGACTAGTGTAACATGGATTGACCCCTTACTCTGATCTATCTCAACCATATACCAAAAACCATAGGTGCAATATCAATCTCCAAAATATACCCAAAAACATAGGTGCAATATCAATCTCCACCATATACCCCAAAACATAGGTGCAATACACAAATGGTAATGTGTATAAGAGTCAATAATATACCACATGGAGAGCCCTGCCATGCATTGCCAACCTAAAATGAAGGTAATCTACACAACTGCTTGGCTTGTCAGTTTACATGCTAAGGGGATGCAAGGGGGACAGAAGAATGAAGGAAACTAGGGTGGGAAAAGGTGAGAGTATATTGTAAGCATCCCTGAACATCAGCATTTTGAAGGAATACTGGTGGTGGGTCTTGTGGAGCAGGGCAGAGTTGCACAAGATTGGGGATAATCTGGAGTGGTCCTGTAGTTCCATTCCAAAAATAACTTATTGGGCCACCATAGCAGATCTAACAAGTCCATCAGCAGATCTGGCATTTAGCCTTTAATGGACGATAGAGAAACAATATGTAATAAAGTAAAAGATGAGGAACAAAAGAACAAACTGAAGGACAAACTGAAAGAACCAAAGAGAGAATCCCGATGGAAAAGAATACAAACATATATACTATCACAGAGGTATAGAGGCCCATTTATCAAGCTCCGAATGGAGCTTGAGGGCCCAGTAGTTATGAAGCAGCGGTTTAAACGCTGAGCAGGCGGACAGAGACCGCCGGAATTCAACATGATCGAGTACGATCAGGTTGATTGACACCCCCTGCTAGCGGCCGATTGGTCGCGAATCTGCAGGGGGCCTGCAGGGGGCGGCGTTGCACCAGCAGCTCACAAGAGCTGCTGGTGCAAAGAGCTGCAAAAGAAAGGGGGAGAGAGTAAAAGAAAGCAAAGGAGAGGGAAGAGAGACAGCAAAATAGAGGGGGGAGAGCAAAATAAATGGGGGGAGAAAAAAGGGGGGATAAAGAGAGAAAAAGAGATGGAGAGAGACAGCAAAAGAGAGGGGAGGGAGAGAGACAGCAAAAGAGGGGTAGAGAGTGCAAAAGAGAGGGAGGAAAATAGAGGGGGGAGAGAGCAAAATAGAGAGAGGGAGAGAGAGCAAAAGAGAGGGAGATAGAGCAAAAGAGAGGGGGGGGAGAGAGCAAAAGAGAGGGGGAGAGAGAGCAAAATAGAGAAGGGGAAGAGAGAGCAAAAGAGAGGGGGCAGAGAGAGCAAAAGAGAGGGAGGATAGAGAGAGAGAGCAAGGGGTGGAACCGCTGTACTGCAAAAAATGGCCCGTGTACACAGGCTTTAGGACTAGTAAATAGATATTAGAATACAGGAAACAACAAGAATAGAATAAAACATATAAATATATATATACATAATAGAGAAAAAATAGAAATAACATTTCAAAGGAATAACAAAAAAATACAGCAACGCCAAGAAAAATGAAAAATTGTAAAATCATAGAGAAATTAAAAAGAAAGATATAAGGAGAGATTGTGATTTCTTAATGAAAAGAAAAACAGCAACAATGAGAGAAAAAATGAAAGTTCAAGAGTCACAGATGAATAGGAAGAAAGAAAAAAGATGTAGAGCGGGATCAAATATACGGCGCAAATTTTGGCGCAAGCGTGGGAACCTGCGCCGTCCGTAATTTCACCTCACACATTGGGGTATTACGTAAACCGCGCCGGCAGTTCACAAAGTGTTGTAAGTCTGATAAACTAGCGATGTCCAGAAATGAGCATAAAGACAAATTTCTGGAGTCGCCAGTGACTTACGGCACTTTAGAAACTGCCGGCGCCTAAGAAAAGTAAAGAAAATAACAAATCTCCTGTAAAAGTCTAATACGCCTCCCAAAAATAAGCCTGACACGTAAAACCCCTATATCCGCAATCCCCCTCTTATTACTAATATTAAATGTATTGACCCCTAGACCGACAACCCCCCACAACGCAATATGCCTATTTAAACTATTAACCCCTATATCCGCCATCAAACCCACACCGCAAGTAATAACTAAATTATTAACCCCTAAATCCGCCAACACCAACATCGCAAAATACCTATTAAAACTATTAACCCCTAATCCGCCATTAACCCACAACGCAATAAACCTAATCAAGTATTAACCCCTAAACCGCCATAGCCCACAACACAATAAACCTAACCCCTAACCTAACCCCCCTAATCTAACCCCCCTAACCTAACCCCCCTAAATAAACTAAAATTACCTAATTTACAAAATACTAAAGTTACCATTAAATATTAAAAAATTAACACTACTTCTAAAATACAAATAAACTAAGTATATATTAAAGGGGCAGTCTAATCAAAATTCAGGAGTAGACTGTTCCTTTAAGCAAGAATTACAGGAAATAAAAAAATCTAAGATTACAGAAAATAAAAAATAAAATTACAAAATTTTAAATAAATTACATCTAATCCCTATGAAAATAAAAAAGCCCCCCCAAAAAATAAAAATACCCCCTAATCAACTACCAGTAGCCTTTAAAAGGACTTTTTGCAGGGCATTGCCCCAAGATAATCAGCTCTTTTGCAAAAAAAATACACACAGCCCCCCCTACCAGTAAACCCCCCCAAAAAATTACTAACACTAAAAACGCTAAACTACCCATTGCCCTAAAAAGGGCATTTGTTGGGCATTGCCCTTAAAAGGGCATTCAGCTCTGTTGCTGCCCACCCTATATAAATAAAATAAATCCCCACAAAAACCCCTTAAAAAACCCTAAGTCTAACCCCCAAGTGGTCCTCACCTGTCCTGAAGTTCAGCGGAGAAGGTCCTGTTCCAGGTGGTGAAGTCTTCTTCCAAGCGGCGACCTCTTATTTCTTCTTCCAGGAACCAGCTGGCGTGGAGCGGAGGGTGGAGTTGAAGACCGGCGAAGCTGGAACTGAAGACCGGCGACTCTGGAACTGAAGACCGGTGACCGCGGAGCCATGGAGCCTGGAGGATCCTCTTCATATGATGTCCGCCGTACACTGAATAGGAATTCAAGGTACGCGATTAAAAATGGCGTCCCTTGAATTCCTATTGGCTGATTTGAGCCTTCAAATTCAAATCAGTTAATCGGATGAAAGCTACTGAAATCCTATTGGCTGATTTGAACAGCCAATAGGATTTCAGCAGCTCTCATCCGATTGGCTCACAAAAATAAAGTAAACATTGTTCTTATTAAAAATAAATCAATAAATAATAATCACCCAACAATAAATGTGCCTATATTTTTTAACACTATTACTTGTAAAGGATGTTCTAATGCAAACAACCTAATTCTTGAAATCATGGAAGAGCTCCAGCTCAAGAGATGGCACCCTGGAGGAGGAAATTACTACGGAGGGGCATTTGATCTCAGCCTAGGAGAGACCAATTAGAGTGTATGAGGAGGGGCCTGGAGTCAGGTATTTAGGAGAGAGGGGTGGCCCAGAAAGAGCACCAAAATCTCTTTGCAAGGTCCATGGGGGAAGAAGCTAATTTTCTGGCACGTACCTTGCAGAGAGATGGCAGCTCTTCAGGACCTGATTGCCTCAGTGACGGCCTTAGCTGCTCCTCCACCCAATCCACGCCTCTGGCATTAGCTGTTGGTGGTGGGCTCAGCGCCACCAGAGCGCAGGGAGACCATTGGACGCAGGAGAACATCACGGCCCTCTGGGGGGAGACCTGTCAGGAGGGTCAGACCACCAGAGCGGCTCAGTCCGGACCTGAACAGCAGGTCCAGGACGCAGGGGCCGTGCTTGCACAGAAGTGGAGGGAGGAGAGTGTCGCCTGCAAGAGCCACAGCTGCAGGAACATCGACACCGGTGAGGGCCGTTGAAGAGGAGGAGCTGGCTACAGGAGGACACGCTGGTCAAAGGGGATCCAGAGTGGACAGCGGAACACAGCTGTCGGGCAGAAGAGCCAAAAGGAGCCAGCCGGTGAGGAGGACACAGCCGCATGGGGCACAGGTCACAGGTAGGAGGAGTGTCAGTGTGGCAGTAGGACGGGCAGTGTGGTGGTGGAATGGGGCAGTGTGGGGGTTGTGCCGGAAGGCTGGGGGGGAGGTAAGGGGCCAGGGGAGCCATATGTAAGCAGTAGGGGACCGGGTTACAATGGAAGCCTGAGAGGCATTGCGGGGGGGGAGGGAGTGGGAGGCCTGTGCGGGGATGAGCACAGTCCGGACCATACAGACTGGGAAGAATTTGGGGATAGGAGGTAAGCAGAGCATAGCAGCTAAGGGGAGCAATTTGAGGTATAGGGATCATAGGGGTGAGCATAAGTAGGGAGTTTAAGGATGGGATGGACGGCCTGGGGATGAAGGCCTCAAGGTCAGGCAACCCATAAGGAGATAGTGAAGGTTAGGCAGGGGAGGATTTATTTAAAAAAAAAATAAAAAAAAGAAGAGAAGGAGGGGTTACTACAACACTGAGATAGGCTAAGAGGTACTGGGGTAGGGGGCAGAGATAGCGCTAGGGATGCCTTGGGGGGCAGCTGTTGGGAGGATGTTGGCAGGCAAAGGGATTGGGTGGCTTGGAGTGGCACTGTTTAGGATATCAGTGCTAATTGGTGGTGTGGTTTTGCCTGCCCTCTATTTTTTACAGCAGGATCCAAGGATGTGAACGGGAGCGGTGATGGCGGGCCTGCGGTGCAGGGGACGTCTCAGAGGGAACCTGACTTCAATGACATGGATCTGGACACAATCTTCCTGGGGGACTCGTATAACAAGTTTGATGAGGAGCCTCAGGGGAGCATGGTGGGAGCGTGGGGGTAGGCCCAGCTCCTACAAATTATGTCACCTGGTGCCACCGGAGGGAAGGGGTGTGTCTGGAAGGGTGAGAGGACCACGGCCGCAGCCAGCAGGAGCATGGCAAATACGGGGTGGTCTGGTGGGACTGGCCTTGACTGTATGTTGTCTTCACAGGCAGGAGAGGGGTACGGCTGCAGGCACAGCAGCCAGAAAGGTAGCGGATCAGGAGCAGACAGATGGCGGCGTAGGTCCCGTTCCCCGGTGAATGACAGAAGGTGGAGGATGTCGCATGTCTCCCCGACTTGGGGCAGGTTGGAGAGATCGCCCAGACAAGGTGGCAATCAGGGTATAGAGAGGTCAAGGACCAGAGCATGTTCCACAAGGAGGCAAGGGGACGAAGCCGGGAGAGTGGAAAGAAGATCAGAGGAGAGGACCAGGAGGTCAGAGGCAGCGGGAAGGGGAATGCAGGAAGGCAGCGCCACAGCACCCATCAACACAGGTGAGGTGTCTCATCTGTCAGCAGGAACCTCTGTTATAACTAATGCTACTGTGGGGAATGTAAATGAAGGGGTGTCGAAGTTGTTGAAAGGTTTGAAGGAATTGGTGGCAAAGGTGGAGAAACAATGTAGGGATGGTGCAGGGGTAGCCGGGGTTTGGGGTCAAAAGGTAGGGCAAGGGGTTGCAGGGGGGATGGCGGAGACAGCTGTAGGTGGATCCATCAAGGTAGCAGAGGTGGCACTGAGTAGGCCATGGATCTGCACGATTGGGCCTCTGGGCATACATTTGGCCCAGGACATCAAAGAAAAGATATGGAAGCGGGAGTTTTTGGAAAACTTTTCATTGCTACAATAAGAACAGTTCATGGAGATCAAGGAGGATACAAAGGGGGAGCAAGGTAAAAAGGAGGAAGAGGAGCACAAAAAGAGATACAGGAAGTTGCCCAAGAACTTTGGGAATTGAGGGCATTTTGCATATTAGCAAGCATGATGGAGGAGAAGTTCCTGGAGCAGGGCTCCACGTTGTTTTGTTACTTTGACAAAATATCTGTGGCGTATCGGACATACGGTTGGATGGCATGGTGGCGCTACAATGAGCAATTCCGCCAAAGGACTTGAAGTGGGATGACCGCGATATGGGGATCTGGCTCGAGATGATAACACCACTCCATGGGGGCAGTCCTTTTGCGGGTCTGGGGGAGCAGGAGGAAGTGGAACGACAGCCATCAGGAAGGGTTTGTGCTTCCAATTTAACGATGGGCAGTGCAAATTTGGAGGAGCGTGTAAGTTTAAACACAAATGTTTGGGATGTGGGGGTACCCATGCGTTTGCCAAATGCTTTAGGAAAGGGAGATAGCCTGCCAAGACAGGGGGCATGGGTGTACAGGGCCTGGACTCCAGTGAGGGTCAAAAGGATGGTGCCATGGCTAAAACAGTATGCTAGGGGAAGGAGAGGGGTGTTAGATGCGGAGCTGCTTCTGACGCGTTTCAGTTCGGGTTTCTGGATCCCGTTTGTGGAGGGCGGGGGATTTAGGGCCCATGGGAACATAAAATCGTCCAGGAATTTTCCGGAGGTGGTCATGGGTAAATTAGGGAAGGAAGTTGCATTGGGCAGGGTGGCTGGCCCATTCAAGGACATGCCTTTGGATAATTTGGGTTTTGCCTTTGGGAGTGGTTCCTAAGAATGATTCACTATCTGTCCTATCCAAAGGGTGCTTCAGTAATTAATGGGATTGACCCTGAGGTGGCTGCAGTCCGTTATGCATCTTTTGATAGGGCTGTTGATCTGGTGAGGCAAGCAGGGGTGGGTGCCAAAATAACAGACGTGGTGGTAGACG
Source organism: Bombina bombina (assembly GCF_027579735.1). NCBI lineage: Eukaryota > Metazoa > Chordata > Amphibia > Anura > Bombinatoridae > Bombina > Bombina bombina. The sequence continues at coordinate 259,617,988 of NC_069499.1, read as the reverse complement.
TGGAGACAGCTTTAAGACTGTTGCCGGTGCACCCTATGTGTCACCATTTGCTGGGGTGCTTCTTTGAAGAGTCATATTTCGTGGATTTGTGTTTGCCTAAGGGTTGTTCCATTTCATGTTCTTATTTTGAAAAGTTCAGTAGTTTCGTTGAATGGGTAGTCCAGCAGACAGCGAGGGTGGACTCATTAGTTCACTATTTAGATGATTTCCTGTTTGTGGGCCCAGAGGGGTTGACTATAACTAATTGTGAACTGCTGATGAAGGCTTTTATGCAGGTAGTGGATTATTTTGGGATCCCGGTGGAGGCCGAAAAGACTGAGGGGCCTTCCACGTGCCTGAGTTTTTTGGGCATTTAGATTGATATGCTTCAGATGGAGTGTAGCTTGCAGTAGGACAAGGTGGTGGACTTGTTGGCCACTATTGAAGGGGCTTTGGGGAAGCAGAAGCTAAGATTCAGAGAATTACAGTCCCTGATTAGTAAGTTTAACTTTGCGTGTAAAATCATTCCGGTAGGATGGATTTTCACGAGAAAACTGTTGTTGGCGATGGTGGGGGTAAAAGAGCCGTCCCACAGAATCTGTTTGAAAAAAGAGCTTAAGGAGGACTTGGTGTTGTGGAAGAAGTTCCTGGTAAATTTAATGGGAGAGCCTTGGTGCAGGAGATGGCGGTAGCAAAATCGGATCTCCACTTGTTTACGGATGCAGCGGGGGCAATTGGCTTTTGGGCCTATTTTCAAGGCAAGTGGTATGTGGGGCAATGGCCAGAGTTGTGGCAAAAGGAGGGGTTAACAAGAAATTTGGTATACCTGGAGTTGTTCCCCTTGGTAGTGGCATTAGAAGTGTGGCCTCATCTTTTGGCAGATAAGAAGGTCACCTTTCATACCAACAACATGGGGGGGGGGTTTGTCTGTTAACCGCCTGTCGGCATCTTCATTGCCTGTGGTTCATTTGTTGTGATTATTCGTGTTAAAATGTTTACAATGCAATGTGATGTTTTGAGCTGTGCATGTGCCTGGTAAGGAGAACAATGTTGCTCTTTCCCGTTTGCAGTGGGATTGTTTTTGGGAACTGGTTCCGGAGGCGGAAGAGAACAGGGAGCAGTACCCAGAGTCATTATGGAAGAGAGCATTCGCAACAGGTGAGGGGAGCAGTAGTTCCAGGGACTTGGAGGTCATACATGCAGGTATAGTCTTTGTGGTTTCAGTTCTTGCAGGGGCATGAAGCAGGGCACTCTTCCAAAGGCAGAGCTAGGGCAATCATAGACTGGATGTTGTAATGGCGGAGAGCGGGGGTATCACGATCCATGGTCAAAAGGAGGTTAGCTGCATTGGCCTTCTTATTCCAATTGATGGGGTGGGAAGATGTATCCAAAAAAATTGTGGTAAGGTTGGCAGCAAGGAGTTTGTGTAAAGGGAAGGTGGTGCCTGATGGCAGAAGACCGGTAGTGTATTCAGTTTTGTTGCGCATAATTGGGAGATTGAGGGGGGTCTGCTCGTCGGATTTCAAGTACAAGCTGTTTAGATTGGCCTTTTTCATGGCATTTTTTGGGGCCTTTAGGATATCAGAGCTGGTGGGGATGACGAAGAGGGACAAAGGGGGGATCCAGATGGCGGATGTGGCCATGGGTGATGGTGTGTTAACGATTTGGTTGAGGAGGTACAAGAGGGACCAGGCAGGGAGGGGATGTCAGATATCATTGAGGGCAATGGGGGGAGTTTGTTGCCCAGTGCAGAGTTTTCAGGAGTATGTTGGGGTTAGGCCACGGGTTCTGGCCCTTTTTTTATACACACAGATGGGGCATTGCTCTCCTGTTTTCAATTTCAGGCAGTTTTTAAAAGGTGTGGGAGTTTGTTAGATTTAGAGCCGAGAGAATTAAGGACACACTCATTCAGTATAGGGGCGGCTATGGAGGCTCAAGCCTTAGGGGTAAGGGTTGCGGGGATTAAGAGGATTGGGTATCTAACAGTTATTTGTCTTATATTAGGCCAGCCCTAGTCTAATACGTTGATATAGTTGTTGTTTTTGTTTATGCAGGTCCGGTTAATTGTTGGTTGATGGTCCATTCGTACATTTACTGGGCAAGGAAGGCAGCCGCGGTCAAGGAGCAGGGGGCTCAACTGGGGTGGTCACTGGAGGAGGTCTGCATTTGATGGCTAGGTTTCCGAGGCATGAGGTGGGACCAGTTGCTGGTTAGAGTGATAGAATATGCGAGACTTTATTGCCCACCTGAGATACTGTTTATTCATGTTGGTGGGAATGATTTGGGTTTCATATCACAGAAGGAGTTGGTGGATGCAATGAAGAGGGATGTTGATAGGCTGATGGAACTTTTTCTGGGTTTGGTAATTTTGTGGTCAGAAATCGAGCCGCGTTTGGCTTGGAGGGTAGCATGGGACATAAAAAGGCTGGATGCATCTCGAAGGAAAGTCAATAGGATGATGAGTGACTTTGTTAAAAACCGGGTGGGCACGCTGTCTTTACGGCATGTAGAATTTGAAGGGAATTCTGGAAAATGTTTTTTCCTTTGAGATGGGGTCCATTTAAATGAAGTGGGTCTGCATTTGTTTAATTTTAACATTAAAGAAGGGGTTACAAAGGCCCTCGGGTTGGTTGGCGGGGCACGGCGGTAATGCCTTTGCCTGTGGCGGAGTGCTTGCCTGTTGGGAGAGAAGTTATGGGTACCTCCTGGAAGGCCAGGCGAGAATGTGATAGGAATGTGATGGATAATGTAGTTATGTCACTGCTATGGGCAAGCTATATTTTGGGTTTGTGTATTGGATTAGTTACCATTTGGTATGTGTTTAAGTTAATAAAAAGCTGCAGCCTTTGTATCCCAATTTTCGTGTTGTGTCTTTATTTTAGGTAAGTTCCTAGTGGAAGTTTCAATGGAGCCCTGGAGGAGGAAATTACTATGGAGGGGCATTTGACCCCAGCCTAGGAGAGACCAATGAGAGTGTATGAGGAGGGGCCTGAAGTCAGGTATTTAGGAGAGGGGGAGGCCCAGAAAGAGTGACAAAATCTCTATGCAAGGTCCATGGGGGAAGAAGCTCCCTTCCTCCCTCCCTGGATATTTTAGAAGGAGATGTCGCAGCTAGCTGGCGGAATGCTTGACTGGTGGGATAGCAGTTATGGGTACCTCCTGGAAAACCAGGAGAGAATGTAATGGGAATGTGATGGATAATGTAGTTATGTGACTGCTATGGGCAAGCTCTATTTTGGGTTTGTGTATTGGATTAGTTACCATTTGGTATATGTGTTTAAGTTAATAAAAAGCTACTAATTGTCTGGTTGTACAGGTGCAGCTCCTGATTGTCTCACTGGTGGATGCTGGGTGGTTGGGAATTTGTTTATGGAGTTGCAAAATATTGGGGAAAAAAGCAGTTGGAGACTGACTAAGGCTGCAGCAATTAAGTAGAAACTAAACATATCAAGCATCTTGTAGTGTGTAAGGCTGCAATTGAAGAACTACTCCTCTGGCTCTGTGTGTAAGGGAAAAGCTCCTACTATAAGAGATATGTAAACCCCTGCAACTACAAGGGCTAGAGATCTGTTTGTTGTATCTATAACATTTTGTATGCCATACTCTAATTCTATTCAAGGAAGTAACTATAGGGATCTCGGAGGTCTCTGTAGTGACATTGCTTTAGGTTCGACTGGGCCCCATCTGCATCATTGCTGGCCTCTCTGAAGACCCCCTGCAAAATAAGAGCACACAATTTAAAGAAAATGTATTGATTTTTCTTCACAATATTGTTGCAGAGTTTCCAAGATGGCTTTAATATTATTGCTGTACAGAAACATCTGACACCATATTTATACAGGAAGGCTGTGCACGAGCATATTCTCTGGTGCATACTGGGGCAGACGATAGCTTACTGTCACAGATAAGTGGTTCCTCTTTCTCCTTTGTGGCTGATGACTCAGCTTTTGCCCTGGGGCTCAGTGAAGTCTAGCGACGCCTTTGATTCAATTATTTAATTCTTCAGTTATTTCATCTATTTAAATAAAGATGTTCAATACAATCTATTAGAGATGTGCATTCAGGCTACGGAAGAATGTAAATACATCCAAAGCCTGAATGCACATCTCTAATAGATTGTATTTTTTCTGATTTGTTGAGATGTTTAAAATACAAACAGCCGAATACATGATCACTTGATGAAATTAATTTGTTCATTAATACACGCTTTTTGGCACCAAAAAAAGGTGCAGGAATGGGGGAAGGAGTTATATTGTTTGGTTAATAAGCTCCCTTGTTTATAATGATGTATAGAAGGTCTTACATTTCACACATTTCACACATTTCCACAGCCGGTCAGTCACTAAATGCTGGATTTTAGTCATACCGGAGTTGTATGTTCTTTTAACATCAAAAAATAGGTTATTTTAATTGGTCGAATAATATAATGTATGATTTTCGTAAATATTAATTGTCTATATTAGTTGTTCCCATTGTAAATAATTAAAACAAATCCGAATCCAATAATCATCTGAACCGGATGCCTGTATAGGCAAAATTCAGGCGAACCAAACTTTTTTATCCCATGTGTACAATTTATCTTGAAACAAGATAACACATTTGCCTGCTAGGCAGCTGCAATACTTGAGGCTCTGGAGCAGGATATTACCTACCGTATGTGCTCAGTGGCGTCACTAGGCTTGGTGTTACCTGGTGCGGTAACTCATGGTGTCAACCCCCCCCCCCCATAGTAATTAAATTTTATATAAAATATATATAAATATATAAATATCAATCAGCTAGATTACGAGTTTAGCGTTATGAGTGAAAAAACATTTTTATGCTTCATAACGCTGCTTTTTCCTTAACGCTGCTATTACAAGTCTTGTAGGTATAGGTGTACAGCACACCTTTTTGGCCGTCACACAACATCAGTACCGCACTTTTAAAAATGGGACTCCCATAGCGCCGGTATTACGAGTTTGCCTGGGTTGCCAAAAAGTGAGCAGTACACCCTATACTGACAAGATCCATACCGCCATCTAAAGTCAGTAGTTATGAGTTTTACGTTACAAAGCTGTAACATAAAATTCATAACTAAACTGCTACAAACTACACTAAATACCCCTAAACTACCTATTAACCCCTAAACCGAGGCCCTCCTGCATCAAAAACACTAAAATAAAATGATTAACCAATAATCTGCCGCTCTGGACATCGCCGCCACTATTAAAATGTATTAACCCCTCTTCCGTTGCTCCCCGACATCATCACCACTATAAAAAAATTATTAACCACTAATCTGCTGTCCACCCACACCGCCGCAATAATAAACCTATTAACCACTAAACCGCAAGCCCCCACAACAAAATATGCTAAATTAAACTATTAACCCCATAACCTCTGGCCTCCCACATCAATACATAAATATATTAACCCCTAAACCTAACCCTAACGTAACCCTAAGCATAAGTCTAACCCTAACCCTAACACCCCCTAACAAATATAATTAAAATAAATCTAAATAAACCTTACAATTATTACCTAAATAATTCCTTTTTAAAACTAAATACATACTTACCTGTAAAAAAACCTAAGCGAGCTACAATATTATTAATAGTTATATTGTAGCTATATTAGGTTTTATTTTTATTTTAAGGTAAGTTTGTATTTATTTTAATTAGGTAGACTAGTTAAATACCTAGTTAAAATAAATACAAAGTTACTTTAATCAAATACAATTATCTAAATTACAAAAAAAACACACTAAATTACACAAAATAAAAAACAAAATTATCATAAAAAAATGAATTACTCCTAATCTAATAGCCCTATCAAAATACAAAAGCCCCCCAAAATAATAAAACCCCTAGCCTACACTAAACTGCCAATGTCCCTTAAAAGGGCCTTTTGCCCCCTGGCAATAAAAATTACAAACCCCCCAACAGTAAAACCCACAAAATCAACCCCCCCAAATAAAACTATATCTAAATAAACCTAAGCTAACAATTTCTCTGGAAAGGGCATTTGGATAGGCATTGCCCTTAAAAGGGCATTTAGCTCTTTTACATTGCCCAACCCTAAGTTAAAAATCAAAACAACCCAATAAACCCTTAAAAAAATACTAACCCCCGACGATCCACTTACAGTTTTTGAAGACCGGACATCCATCCTCCTCCAAGTGGGCAGAAGTCCTCATCCAAGCGGGCAGAAGTCTTCATCCAGATGGCATCTTCTATCTTCATCCATCCAGCACGGAGCGGGTCCATCTTCAAGACATCCTGCATGGAGCATATTTTCTTCCGATTGTCGCTGGTAAATGAAGTTCCCTTTAAGTGATGTCATCCAAGATGGCATCCCTTACATACCGATTGGCTGATAGAATTCTATCAGTCAATAGTAATTAAAGAGGAATAACTCATATTGGCTGATCCAATCAGCCTATATGATTGAGCTTTAATCCTATTGGCTGATCCAATCAGCCAATAGGATTGAGCTCGCATTGTATTGGCTGATTGGAATAGCCAATTTATTGCGAGCTCAATCCTATTGGCTGATTAGATCAGCCAATAGGATTTTTCCCCTTTAATTCCTATTGGCTGATAGAATTCTATCAGCCAATCGGAATGTAAGGGACGCCATCTTGGATGACCACACTAAAAGGGAACTTAATTTTCCAGCAATGATCAGAAGAAGAGAATGCTCCATGCCGGATGTCTTGAAGATGGACCTGCTCCACGCCAGATGGATGAAGATAGAAAATGCTGTCTGGATGAAGACTTCTGCCCGCTTAGATGAAGACTTCTGCCCGCTTGGATGAAGACTTCTGTCAGTTTTCGATAAGGACTTCTGCCCACTTGGATGAAGACTTCTGTCCGCTTGGATGAGGATGGATGTTCGGTCTTCAAAAACTGTAAGTGGATCGTCGGGGGTTAGTGTTAGGTTTTTTAAGGGTTTATTGGGTGGGTTTTATTTTTAGCTTAGGGTTTGGGCACCGTAAAAGAGCTAAATGCCCATTTAAGGGCAATGCCCCTCCAAATGCCCTTTTCAGAGCAATGGTTAACTTAGGTTTATTTAGATAGAGTTTTATTTGGGGAGTTTGGTTGGGTGGGTGGTGGGTTTTACTGTTGGGGGGGTTTTGTAATTTATATTGCCAGGTAAAAAAGCTGATTTCTTTGGGGCAATGCCCCGCAAAAGGCCCTTTTAAGGGCTATTGGCAGTTTAGTGTAGGCTAGGGGTTTTATTATTTTGGGGGGATTTTTTATTTTGATAGGGCTATTAGATTAGGAAAATCCGTTTTTTTTATGATAATTTCGTTTTTTATTTTGTGTAATTTGGTGTGTTTTTTTGTAATTTAGATAATTGTATTTGATTAATTTAATTTATTTTATTGTATTGTAATGTTAGGTTTTAGTGTACGGCAGGTTAGATTTTATTTTACAGGTAATTTTTTTATTTATTTTAACTAGATAGTTATGAAATAGTTAATAACTATTTACTAACTAGTCTACCTAGTTAAAATAAATAAAAACTTACCTGTGAAATAAAAACAAGATAGCTACAATATAACTATTTGTAATATTGTAGCTCGCTTAGGTTTTTTAGACAGATATGTTTTTAGTTTTAAATAGGAATTATTTGGTTAATAATTGTAAGATTTATTTAGCTTTATTTTAATTATATTTAAGATAGGGGGTGTTAGGGTTAGGGTTCGACTTATGCTTAGGGTTACGTTAGGGTTAGGTTTAGGGATTAATATTTATGTAGTGTTAGTGATGTTAGTGTCCTATTGGCTAATTATGGGCTGCAAAAGAGCTGAGTTTTTGTAATTTTATATTTAATTATTGTAATTTAATCTTAGGTTTTATTTTTAAATTAATGTTAGGATTTTTTTATTTTAATTGTAGCAGTATTTTTTATTTTAATTGTAACTTAGTATTTTTTAAATTTTTGTAATGGGGTTAATTTAGGGGATGTTAGGTTAGGGGGCTTAGTGATTAGTTATTTGCGTTGTGGGGGGTGGTGGATTAGGGGTTAATAGTTTAAATAGCTAGATTGCATTGTGGGTGGATGGCATATTAGGGGTTAATAGTTTAAATAGGTACTTTGCTATGTGGGGGAATGGCGGTTTAGATGTTAATACATTTTATTGTTAGTTGCGATGTGGGGGCCTGGCGGATTAGGGGTTAATAGTTTAAATAGGTAGATTGTGTAGTGGGTGAATGGCGGACTAGGGGTTAATACATTTTATTATTAGTTGTGATGTGGGGGAATGGCAGTTTAGTGGTTAATACATTTATTATAAGTTGCGATGTGGGAGGGATGGCGGATAGAGGGGTTTTGACGTGTCGGGTTAGATTTCAATGGGAAAAAGGTCTCAAAAAGCACCTTTTTCCTGTTTTACACCTAGTTGAGCTGGGTGTAATTCTTGTTAATGTATCAGTAGCCTCCAACATTGTATTAATGGTTTGCGCAGGCGTTGGAAACCTGGTATTATTTAAAGATTAGCTGCTTTGTATGGGACATGATAATATTTTCGGCAGCCGGATTCCGGTTGCTGAAATTGAGTTATAACGGGCCGTTGGAAGCAGTCGGTGAATGATATTGCTTCCGACAGCTTATTTAACGGTTTGCAAGTGCATGCAAACCTATTTATGGCTCAATGGAAATGAGCCCTTTGTTATCTTAAGGTGTGTTATGGAAATATTAGATATTAAAAAAATTCTAAATAATCTATAGAATATATAGTAAATTTTAAGAGGTCTGACTACTTTTGTAAGACACTGCAGTTAACACTTTAAAAAGAGGAAGTCTTGCTCACAATTTTTGTTCCAGTTCATCCTAAAGATGTTCAGTGGAGTTAAGATCTGTACTCAAACCCATCAAACCATATTGTCATGGACCGCTTTTTTGTGCACAGAGGGAGTAGTCATTTTGGAAAAGGAAAGAGCCTTCCCCAAACTTAATGTTGCAAGCACCTAATTGTCTAAAATGTCTTTGTACATTAAGATCAGATCAAACCCTGAAAACAGCCCCAGACTGTAAACACTCTTCCACTAAACTGTAGACACAATGCATTCTATTAAGTAGCATTATCCTAGCCTCCACCCCCATTCTTCCATCAGACTGTCAATTAGTAAAGCGAGATTCATCACCCCAAAGAAAACAATTTCAAGGTTCCATAGTCCAGTGGCGGTGTGCTTTGTACTAATGATGCCTGGCATTGTGCATGTTGATTTAAAGCTGCTCAGCTATGGAAATCAATTTAATAAGGCTCCTGATGCACAGTTATTGTGCTGATGTGGCTTTCAGAGGAAGTTTAAAACTCCGTAGTGAGGGATGCAACAGATGATAGGCTATTTTTACATGCTACGCGCTTCATCACTTGGCTGCCCTGCTCTGTGAGTTTAAATGGTCTACCACTTTGTGTTGCTCCTAGGTACTTCCAATGAATAATAGAACTTACAGTTGACTGGGACATGCCTAGTAAGGCAGAAATTTCACAAACTGTCTTGTGGCAAAGGTGAACTCCTATAACAGCGTCATGACAGTAAAGTCAAACTTAACGTTTATGATTCAGATAGGGCAGCAATTTTAAACAACTTTCTAATTTACTTTTATAGAAACATAGATATTGACGGCAGATAAGAGCCATAGGCCCAGCAAGTCTGCCCCACCTTACCTAACAGTATAAACTTATCTAGTTCGTAGGATAGCCCTATACTTGTCCCATGCATTTTTAAAGTCCCCCACAGTGTTTGTTGCTACTACCTCTTGAGGAAGTTTATTCCATAAATCAATCACTCTTTCTGTAAAGAAGTGCTTCCTCAAATTACTCCTGAATCTACTACCCTTTAGCTTGAGCTCATGACCCCTTGTTCTTGAATTTTCCATTTTATGTAAAATACCCACAGCCTCAGTTTTACTAAACCCTTTAATGTACTTGAAAGTTGCTATCATATCACCTCTTTCCCTTCTCTCCTCTAAGCTATACATATTTAGGTCATTGAGCCTATCCTGGTAAGTTTTATTTTTTAGACCATGTACCATTTTGGTAGCCCTCCTTTGCACAGATTCAAGTTTGTTAATATCCTTCTGAAGATATGGCCTCCAGAACTGCACACAATACTCAAGATGAGGCCTAACTAATGATCTATAAAGTGGCATAAGAACCTTACTATTTCTGCTGCAAATACCTCTACCAATACATCCAAGCATTCTGCTAGCCTTACTCGCTGCCTTACTACATTGTTTACTAAGTTTTAAATCATCTGAAATAATAATTCCCAAGTCCTGTTCCTCGTCTGTAACAGTCAGTAAAGTGTCATTGAGTCTGTAATTAACATTTGGATTTTTCTTCCCTAAATGCATTATTTTACACTTTGCTGTGTTAAACTTTAGATCCCAGTCGTTTGTCCAATCCTCCAATTGTTGTATATCACTTCTCATTTTGTCTACCCCCCCTGGAACATCCACTCTGTTGCAAATTTTTGTATCATCTGCAAAGAGACATACTTTCCCCTGTAGCCCTTTGCTGATATCGCAGATAAATATGTTAAACAAAACAGGCCCCAGAACTGACCCCTGAGGAACACCACTAGTAACAGCCCCCTCTGCTGAATGAACTCCATTTACTAAGACACTTTGTTTTCTGTCCTTAAGCCAGCATTCCACCCAGTTCACAATTTTTGAATCTAGACCAAGGATACAATTTGCTTTGTTCTCTTTCGATTATTTATTGAAGGCTAAACTTAGCTAGGCTCATATGCTAATTTCTAAGCCCTTGAAGGCTTATCTCAGTGCATTGTATTAGCTTTTCACAGCTAGACCATGCTAGTGCATGTGTGTCATATAGATAACATGGTGCTTAAATCTTTATTTGATTCATGCAAGTTTAATTTTGACTTTCCCCGCCGCCCACAGTTTCAGCTCGCAACTCGAGCTATCCTATATACGGCGCCGTCAGAGGCTAAAGTGCCGTAAGTCGGATAAACCAGCGATGTCCAGAAATCTGCGTAAGCACAAATTTCTGGAGTCGCCAGTGCCTTACGGCACTTTAGAAACTGCCGGCGCCTACAAAACCTGACTAAAGTTATTAAATCCCCCGTACTGTCTAACACGCCTCCTAAACATAGCCCGACACGTCTAACCCTCTATCCGCTATCCCCCCTCACTATCCTAACAATAAAAATGCATTAACCCCTAAACCACCATTCCCGGACTCCGCCGCCAGCTATATTAAATCTATAACCCCCTAATGTGAGTCCCTTACACCGCCGCCATCTACCTTACCTACCCCCTAAAGTGAGCACCTACCCCGCCGCCATCTACCTTACCTACCCCCTAAACTGAGCCCCTACCCCGCCGCCATCTACCTTACCTACCCCCTAAACTGAGCCCCTACCCCGCCACCATCTATCTTACCTACCCCCTAAAGTGAGCACCTACCCCGCCACCTTCTACCTTACCTACCCCCTAAACTGAGCCCCTACCCCGCCACCATCTATCTTACCTACCCCCTAAAGTGAGCACCTACCCCGCCACCTTCTACCTTACCTACCCCTAAACTGTGCCCCTTACACCGCCGCCATCTATTTTAAAAATATTAACCCCTAATTTAATGTTAGGTTTATTTTGCAGATAGTTTAGGGAGTTACGGGGCTCCAATAGACAGCGTAAGGCTTACTATGGCTGCATTTTGTGGCGAGCTGAAAATGGAGTAAGATTTCTCCATTTTCGCCACGTAAGTCCTTACGCTGTATATTGGATACCAAACTGCGCTGGTTTGGTATACCTGTAAAGCAAAATGTTATCCTCCAGCACTGGTGATAGGAGTGCCAGCTTGAAGAGCTCCTGCCAAAGCTCCAAACTTGTAATATAAATGAAAAAAGTTCAAGCAGCACCTCCAAATGTACAAATTATTCCAATTTTATTGTACCAAAGCACACAAAATCATGACGTTTTGGGCTCAAATACCCTTAATCATATGTATGTATATATATCAGATATGATTAAGGGTATTTGAGCCCGAAACGTCATGATTTTGTGTGCTTTGGTACAATAAAATTGGAATAATTTGTACATTTGGAGGTGCTGCTTGAACTTTTTTCATTTATATTACAGGTTTGGTATACCTGCCTATGGCCCACAAAACTACGTGCGAAGGCAGAAATATACGGGCGTAACTTCTATGTTATGCCGTATATAGGATACCAAACCAGCGCAAAATTCGGCGTCGCCGGCTTTTGCGGGCGACGCTGCATATCGGATCGGGCCCCTAATTGCTAAATGCAATTTCTAGATGTTATTGTGATAATTTACATTTCTTGCATTTTCTACAGATCTCGTTAGCTATATGAGATATCATGTATATGTCTATTAAAAACATATACATATGTAAATTTCTATCCCACCCACTACTGGTAGAATATACAATCGTCATAAAAATAAGTTTAATGAATCTAGACCATAATATTCATATATACATCCAAAATGCAGAGATAATAGAATTATTACAAATCAATGTGGAATTCTCAAAAACATCAAAAAGGTCAGTTTAGCTCTTAAAGGGACAGTATACACCAATTTTCATATAACTGCATGTAATAGACACAACTATATAGAAGAATATGCACAGATACTGATCTAAAAATCCAATATAAAACCTTTTAAAACATACTTATAAGCTCCCAGTTCAGCACTGTTTATGAGGTTAGGCTGGCAAACCCATTGAAAGAGTTTGAGAAAGCACAAAGAGCAGAAACTCCCCCTCCACCCTCCCTTGCATATGAAAAGAACCATTACACAAACAGGAGCAAGCAGGATTTTGTAGACTTCTGTGACCGCTGCTTCATAACTGCTGTTTCTGGCGAGTCTGACGACTCGCCAGAAACACTGGCCGTCAAGCTCCATTCGGAGCTTGATAAATATGCCCCAATAACTGAGAGAATGGGTGCAATTGTAAAGGCTGTGACACACTGCAAGCGATGCGGTGCGAGGCGAAGCAATTGCTTCGCACTGCATCGCTTCTCAAGTTCAAATATTTCATCTCTGAGTGCTCAGCTACGCGACCTGACACGGCTGAGAGCACAGAGATGAAAAGGCAAGACACAGTGAGCACGCACAGCCACTTGACCATGCTGCGCTTCGTGCTGCTCTCAGTGTGCCACAGCCTTTAAGGCTGTGACACACTCCAAGCGATGCAACGCGAGGCAAAGCAGCTGCTTCGCACCACGTTGCATCGCTTCTGAAGTTCAAATATTTCATCTCTAAGCGCTCAGCTACTCGACCAAATGCAGCAGAGTGCAGCAGAGATGAAAAGGCAGGACACACTGAGCGCGCACAGTCGCATTTACACGCTGTGCGCTGTTCCGCTTGCAGTGTGTCATAGCCTTTAATGTTGTAAGAGAAATAGAAAAAAAGGAATCAAGAAGAACAGAGAAATATAGTTAATGGAATCAAGACTAGAACAGCAATATAAAGAAAAGCAGAGCAATAGCTATAATAGTTATAAGATGATTTAAAAGAGGAACAGACGGATTCACAACTGAATCTTGAGAAAAACATTAATAGAAAGAAATAAAGAGAAACATAATCACAGACGGACAAAGAAAAGGGGAATAGAGAGAATTAGAAAACAATGACAAACTGAATAATACAGAAAGATGTCACAGAGGAATAATGTCACTGAGTCACCAAGGAATAAAGAAAATAGAGATAAAGAAAGGATTATAGCACTGGAAATAGGTAGAATTACAGAGAAGTCCAAAGGAGCAGATATAATCAGAGTAGAACAAATAGAAAAGCAAAGAAAAATAGTGATTTAACCTCTTCAATACTAAGACATTTTACACAACTGTGCTGAAGCTTACATTAGCTGTTAGCACAAAACAGACAAAGCACTTTTAGAAATTACCTTTAGATTGCAGAAATATCTAACCATGTGACCATAGAGAATGATTTGTGTGTCATCTTCTGTAGTGTACACTGTAATCATCCACATGGGAGTCATTAATTCCTATATATTTCAAAAATACACTTTATGGTCCAATATTTAACACCAGTTCACATTCCTATAACACCAAAATATATTGTTATATGCCTATATTTTTCAAGAAAAAAGTAAATTGTGATTTTCAAGAGAGGTGACAGCTCATTTTTTGAATGTATGCATTTTACTACCCCTAGCCAAATTAGTATTATTAGGATCATTATGATTTATTTGGGTAAACACAACCAAATTCTGCAATGCTGAGTAATTAGTAGAGTTACACACTAAAGAGTATATTTATCAATCTGCGAGCGGACATGATACGAAGTAGCCTATCATGTCCGCTGTACATCGCTGCACATCGATAAATGCCGACAGCATACGCTGTCTGCATTTATCATTGCACCAGCAGGTCTTGTAAACTGCTGGTGCAATGCTGCCCCCTGCAGATTCGCGGCCAATTGGCCGTTAGCAGGGAGTGTCAATCAACCCGATCGTATTCGATTGGGTTCATTTCTGTCCGCCTCCTCAGAGCAGGCGGACAAGTTATGGAGCAGTGGTCTTTAGAAACAAGGGGCCTCAAGCTCCATGCAGAGCTTGATAAATATGCCCCTAACACTGAATCATTGTAATTAGTTGTCGACTATATCATGAATTGAATAAAAAAACATAACAGATATGTAAACAGATATTTTACATACTCACCTAGTTCTTCTACCGGCATTTTTTTATGAACCCAGAGAAACAAATAACGACTCTTATTCTCCTCTAATTAAATCATAGGGGTATGTATGAGTATGTAACAGCCCTCTATCCATCTAGAGAACATTCCCTGGTTTCCAGTTGGGTAGGTGATTACCTGCCTTTTAGCAAGACAAATGGCCTATAATTTGAAAAGGAGATTCTCCCTTATCAAATGGGGAGATAGGGGCTCCAAAAGGGCCCCTCTTGTAAACTAAAATTATCTGTATTTTACTGTCATTCACCTAATTTCTTAATGTTAAATGTATAATCTATATCCTAAAGGCTAAACCCGTCACATGTCCCTCTATGTGACATGGGGCTCTGGAAGAAAGCCCTCTCCTCGCACCACTAACAATGAGGAAATGCCTCTGCTCCTGTGTGCACGTCATGAGCATGGTAATGCCACGCTAAGCAAAGGCTACACTTGGCCAGGCCCACAATAATGGAGGATCTACAGTCTGGTAAAGTACAAATAGATCCCCACAACAGAAGGAGAATGTCTTCCAAGAGTGACAACAATTTCTACTATTCCCTTTACATTTTTTTCTCCCACTCAAAGTTTATCTTTCTTCTTTTTTTAATATCAAATCCTGTCTAATCCATTCTGACGTTTAACTTTTCTTATTCTCTTTAATAATGTTTTTTTTTAGATTTCTCTTATATTTGCTAATGTCTTGCTTTTTCTTAAACCTTCTTTATTAATGTATTTCTCTCAATTGCTCTAATTCATTCTCTTGTTTATTCTTCTTATAACCCCTATTCCTTTTTTTCTTTCTTCTCTTTCTCTTCTATTGCCCTAGTTCTTATTGCATCTTCTTCTCTGAATGTTCTTTGTTATTGTTTGTCTCTTTCTTGTTATCTCTCACTTCTCCTTCCAGTCTTTGGGCCCTGGTTAGGGCTAGATAATGAGTGGCGCGCTGTTTCATGCCAGCCCTGTTGCATGTGAGTGTGAAAACGTTTTACTTTCAACTTGTAAAACGAACGCTACCTTGCGCACACAAAAACCCTCCGTCTAGCAAGTTAACATGTTAACTGGAGCGTAAACTACCGCTCCACTCATATTTTAGCCTTTAATAAGCTACAGGTGAACCAGTCTGTCTGAGCTGCCAGCAATGCATTGCTCTTTCGCCTCCAATAGCATGAGAAATGTGTTTTTTAAAAATAGATGGCTTTTTTGACATTGTATATGTATAGCCACTACAAGTCCACACTGTACTGTACGTGTTTAGTTCTAATATTGTGATCACATATATTAATAGCATAGTGGAGGCTAGATTACGAGTGGAGCGCTATTTAACTTTGCTTGTATTCTGTTAACTTTGCTTGTATTACGAGTTGAAAGTAAAAAGTTTGCACGTGAGCAAAAACGCAACACAAGCAAAATAAATTATCCCATAGAAGTCAATGGAGTGTGTAAAAATAACCCATTAATGACCCTGTATGTCACTGGTCTTTCAATGGGATTTTTTTGATAGTGTGCTATTCCAGGATACCTGCAGCCGGAAGGGAGGTCATAATAGCGTGGCACTAATGCTGCCGACAATACCCATGCTACTATGAACTGAAAAACCTTTAACAACTAGCGATGTACAGAATAAGTCACGGTCATTAAGGGGTTATAAAAACCCTAACACCCATACTAGCAGTATGTTTACTAAAGTATGTTTAATAATCTATATATAAAAAAGAAGTCCTGACTGACTGACTCATCAACGTCCAGCTCAAACCGTTTAACCTAGGAACTTGAAATTTGGAAGGTATATTGTTTTTATGACGTAGGCACCCACTAAGGACGGATTTTTGGAAATTACATCCCTAAGGGGGTTAAAAAGGGGGATGGTGAATTTTTTTTTATGAGGATACCTATATCTCAAAAAACGAAGATGTTACAGACGTGAAAATTGGTATTTAGATTCTCCTATTTTACATTTTTATCTTATTCACAAGGAAAGTAATGTACTTTTTATGATTAAATAAATATTTCTATATACATCTGATACTGTATATGTAAAATACATAGCTATACCTATATATCTATAGGAATAGATATACAGGTATAGGTATATATAGAAATATATATTTAAAACAAAAAGGATATTGTCCTGTAAGTGAAGAACATTGAAATGTTACATTTGTACAGTTAATATACCGTAAAACACATAAATACTTAAATACATATGTACACACATATAAACATTTACATTTACATACATACACATATTTAGACTTGTGTACAGGGCCGGATTTGCCATTAGGCACAGTAGGCATGTGCCTACAGGCGCATTGCAGCAGGGGCGCCACAAGAGTCAGTGTATTTTTTTTTTTTTTTTTTAAAATACTGTATATATTTTTTCAAATTTTATTTTAGTAAAATAAATGTGCCGCTGCGCTGGCAAAACAAGCTATTGATCCGGTGTGCTGGGGCCGGGTTGGAGGAACAGGGGCCTCATGTGACTTGAGTGACAGTCTACACTGCAAACTTCTGTCTCCCTCTTGGCTGCCGCTCCCGGGTCGCCCTGACACTCACTCATCACTTCCTAGTCCAACCACTCCCAGCTTCCTGTCTCATTGCACGCGCGGGAATAGTGAGACAGGAGACTGTGAGAGAGGGAAGCAGCAGCGGGCTGAGCTTGCTTGGGGACTCGGGAGGCCAGAGTCTGAGGGCGCCGCAGCAAGAAGTAGTTAGGTTAGGCGACTGGCAGCACTCACTACAGTCGGCAGGCAGCAGCAAGGCAGGATAGGACTAGCTAGCCTGGTTGGTCACTGCACAGACTGTCCAGTCCCACTCCACAGAGGTAGCTGAGCTTTCTTCTAGTGTGCTAATGTTATTGTTCATTGTAGCACAATTTACACAGCATTTCACATAATGAGTTAACTAGATAACAGGCTGGGTTTAGGTTAATAAGTTTAAACAAGAGGTAAGGCTTGCAGCATGAGATCAGGAAACTCTTTTTAACCAGTCCAGGCACACACACAGTCAGTGGAGACAGAAATCTCTGTGACAACTTCAACAGAGAACGCAAGTAAGTGCACAAGTATATTATTGCTGTTGTTGTAGTGCAGATAGTGTACTGGCATTAGATCAGGGTAGCCATGAGATCATATACATTATGTACAGTTGCACTTCTCTTGGTCATTTAATACAATATGATTACTGCTCATTACATTGTGTTCTTCTTGTTACTGATGCAGTATGGGTCACTTTTTCAAGTGAGTTCCCAAAAAGGAAGACTGTGCAGAACAGACTGTATATTTAATGTTGATCAATAGCATATCATAGGATTTGTTGTGTGATTTCTCATTTACCATGAAAGTGTTTAAATGTGTTTTGTAGATATTGCTCCAATAAAAAACATATTTTTTTAATGAATAATAAGAATTTTAGGAAATACAAAAGACAGCATATAGATCACACTGACAATTTCCATCAATTTTTGATAACGGTTTTCAATTGTATGGCCATTTGAGTTAAGTTAAAGGGACATAAACCCAAAATTATTCTTTCATGATTCAGATAGAGAATACAATTGAAAACAACTTTCCAATTTATTCTACTATTATCTAATGTGCTTCATTCTCTTGAGATCCTTTGTTGAAAAGCATATCTAGATAGCCTTAGTAGCTGCTGATTAGTGGCTGCACATATATGCCTCATGTGATTGGCTCAACCCTGTGCATTGCTATTTCTCCAGCAAAGAATATCTAAAGAATCAAGCAAATTAGATAAAATAAGTAAATGGGAATGTTTAAAATTGTATTCTCTATCTGAATCTTGAAAGATTTTTTGGGGGTTTAATGTCCCTTTAAAAGTGTATTGATTTTTGGTGTAGCTTCCATTACAACAAATATTGTATAATAGGTGTGTGTGTGTTAGTTTGTGTATCTCCATAAAAGGGCATGTGGTTTAAATTGTATTGCAATTTGTTTTTTATTTACTCTAAAAGATTGCTTTTGCTGCCTTTTTTTTTGGACAAATTGATTTTAAAATTGAAAGTCAGCTTTATTTAAGTATTTGTTGAATCAGATAAGCTGATCTAATGTATTGGCTTTAATGTTTTACATCTAATATTTATTTTTAGTTGTCCTAAATAATAATTAAAAAAATCCTCATTTTTTTTTCACTTTTTTTGGGGGGGGGGGGGGGGGGCGCCTCAGATTTTTGTGCCTACAGGCACCTGAGATGTAAATCCGGCCCTGCTTGTGTATGTTTATCTCTATGTTAAAGCCCTTTGCAGCCTTTTCTTTTCTAACACCTGTGACCTCATGTCTTTGAACCCTTATAACTTTTTAATGCAATATTGTTTTAAAATAATTTTTATCCAACAGTGTTAATATGAGTGTAATTGTTCTTTTAAATGTATTTTGATGTGTTTTGTGCAACTTATCAGTTAACCAGAGCTCTGAGCATTACATTTGAGTGCTTGTTTACTTTCAACTCGAGCAAAGAGCAGAGAAATACCGCTTATGCTTGCACAAATCAGTTAGCACTCTACTTGTAATCTAGCCCTTGTTATTGTAAAGCACTCATATTAGAATTAAACCTATTTAGTACAGTATGAACTTAGCACTACACCGACTGTTCTATATTTTAATAACCTGTTTGGAACAGTGCAGTTTGGTAGTGAATGCACAGTAAATGTTGTATAAACATACATTTAAAACATGCCCTCTCCACATTGCCAAGATCCACATTCAGTGGTGATGTGCTCTGATTGCTGAAAAGGCACCAAGCTCTATACTATCCTATGGAAGGCACATCACTAGACATGTGCGCAATCGAAAAATTTGTTTTGGCTCGTTTCGATTTGCTTTTTGTTTTATTCGGTTCGATATAGTCGGATTGATTCTCAATGCATCGGTAATTCGGTTCGGTTACATTTGTGACGCGCCAAATTGTAAAATTTGGATCCATTTGCAAACGTTATCGAATTATTCGTAATTTCGGATTGATACATTATTTTGCCGATATTAGTTATATTCCGTTAAATCTTTATTTTAGAACTTATTCAGTTCTATAATTTCGGATACATTCGTTTTCAAATCGATTCGATAATCAATATTATTAATACATTTATTACACTGTTAAAATGACTGTAATATTAATAAATAAATGTAATATTTAATTTAAACACTTATCCTTATTATTATTCAGACTGTGCAGCTAATCAGGCAGCATGACAATTATGCTTGCATCACTCCTACACACTATAGCCACATCATGTAACTAATTTGTTTTGTTTTGTGAGTAGAAGAGCAGGTTGTAGTTACTAGTGAGAGATATGTCTGTTAGAGAAATTGTGGATGTGGTAGGGAGGGTTCATGAAGGTGATAGGGACAGTAGAGTTAGGGACAGTGGAGTTACTAGCGAGAGTAGAGGTAGGGATATTGGAGGTAAAGAGAGTGGACGTAGGGATATGGACTGTGGAGTGTAAGCAATATAGAGAGTGATCATAAAGGTAGGGATAGGCACCATGTAGGTAGGGAGAGGGACCTTGGAGGTACTAGGGAGAGGGTAGGTAGGGAGAGGCATGGTGTAAGAAAGCACAACAGTGCCAAAGTAGTCCCCCATAAGAGGAGGAGGCCACCTACATCCTCTGAGGAGAGTGCTGAGGAGGAGGAACAGAAGCCAGCAGCAACACCCTGGCATAGAGGGCCAATCTTCATGCACAAAGAAAATCTGGCACTTGTGGCTTCTGCAAAGACAGCATCGTGAAACACAATGCGTGATGCTGTGTATGCAGTTGGAGCAGTGGACAGGGCAGCCGCCTGTGTCAGGCACCGGTAAGTTTCAAAAACTCTTTTCTTTTATAGAAAAAAAGTATCTAATGTTAAAGCCTGTGTGTACACACACAGTCCAAAATATGTAAGAAAATAAATAAAGTAAACCTCTTAGGAGGCATTGTGCACTTTTGCACTTTTATCTCGAGCACACACTCATCCTTAAAGGGACAGTCAACACAAAATGTTTTATAATTCTTGTAAAATATAGATAATCCCTTCATTACAATACCCATTCCCTAGTTTATTACAGAAAACGTGGTTATATTATATTAATACACTTTTTTAACTCTGTGTGATTACCTTGTTTTTAAGCATTTTCTGTTCTGACTGCCCCCTGATCACCTGACTATCTATTGACTTGCATATAAGACAATTAGTGCTGTGTTGTGAGAATCCACGGGCGTCAGCACAATGTTATCTATATGTCTCACATAAATGTGGGGTACGCACTATGCATAAATAAATAGTGCAATCTCGCTACTTTTATATAGATAGCGGCAGAGAGAGGCCCAGGCTAGAGTCATACAGCATCCTTAAAGGGATGTATAACTAAACCCAATTTTTTTCTTTCATGATTCAGATAGACCGTGCAATTTTAAGCTACTTTCAAATTTACTCCTATTATCAATTTGTATTCATTCTCATGGCATCTTTATTTGAAAAAGCAGGAATGCAAGGTAAGCTTAAGAGCTGTCCAATTTTTGGTTCAGCACCTGGGTAGTGCTTGCTGATTCTTGGTTAAATGTAGCAACCCAGCTGCTGGCCCAAAAAATTGCCAGCTCCTAACCTGACATTCCTGCTTTTTCAAAAAAAGATATCAAAACAAAGAAAAATTGCTATTAGTAGTAAATTAAAAAAAACTTGCTTAAATTTGCAGCTCTATCGTGAAAGAAAACAATTGGGTTTAGTATCCCTTTAAGGGCTTAACAAGCAGCGCCGTCTTCATATTTGTCTCGCGCAGTCTCCTCTACTCTCTACTGCACATTCAGCATTGGTTATTAAGTTTTTAGGGCCAGGTATATTTTTCTCATGATGCAGTCTCACTCTCTACTGCGCATGACTGCATCAGCCAAACATACCTGGCCTTTTATAATATAGGATTATTAAAGGACCACTTGTGCAGTATAATAATCACAATTAAGAAGTGCATAATAAAAATACAATGCAATTATAACACTTACTTTACATTTATAATATTATTATTTTTTAAGACAATTTTTTTTTCTCATCCCCTGTATTATGTGACAGATATCATCTAATCACAGACTAGTACACATATGCATACTCTGTGAGCTTCTGCACGTGCTCAGTATGATATTAGTTCCTCTTAAAGTGTGTATATAAAAAGACTCTGCAAATTTAGATACATTAAGTAAATTATAATATATAATATAGTATTATTTAATGTGTTTCCTTTTCTTGCTATCCTTTGCTGAAAAGTTTCTGTAGGCAAGCTCAGGAGCAGTTTAATCACATAATTAACAAGTGCATAATAAAAATATAATGCAATTATATTTTTTTATTTTTTTAAGACCAATCTTTTTTTTTTATCGTCCCCTGTATTATGTGACAGATATCATCCAATCACAGACTAGTATATATGTATATATACCCTGTGAGCTTTTGCACATGCTCAGTATGATATAGTATGCATTTTGCGGCGGGGGATTGCGGTTGACAGGTAGATAGACATTGCGCATGCGTTAGGTGTTAGGTTTTATTTTGCAGGCATTTTAGGGAGTTACGGGGCTCCAATACTCAGCGTAAGGCTTACTACGCCTGCATTTTGTGGCGAGGTGAAAATGGAGTAAGATTTCTCCATTTTCACCACGTAAGTCCTTACGCTGTATATTGGATACGAAAATGCGCGGGTTTGGTATATCACTCTATGGGCCAAAAAACTACGGCCGAAGGGTGAAATATACGAGCGTAACTTCTATGTTACGCCGTATATGTGATACCAAACCAGAGCAAAATTTTGCGTCACCGGCTTTTGCGAGCGATGCTGCATATCGGGTCAGGCCCCTGATCTATCTGATTCTGAATCATAAAACTTTATTTTGACTTGTGTTTCTTTTTCAATGTATAACATATAAGCACACACTGTTCTAATTTGTTAACAAAACATATATGTATATATATATAAGTAGGGAAAACTATAAACATCAGGGGTACAGGGCAGGCAGTACTTTTCAATATGTTAAACTCCGCATGCTTTTGATGTTAAGATGCTAACTGTAAAAAATCCTTATTTTCAAAGAAAGTCATTATTGTTTTTCCAATTTGTGTATTTTCTAATTTGCTGAACAATTTTTTATTTTTATTTATTTATAGGTATTATCGGCTAGATTTAGAGTTTTGTCGGTAACGACCCGCGTAGCTAACGCTGGCTTTTTTTTGGCCGCACCTTTTAAATACTGCTGGTATTTAGAGTTCACAGAATGGCTGGGTTTTCAGTGCGTTAGGCTCCAAAAAGGGAGCGTAGAGCATAATTTACCGCCACTGCAACTCTAAATACCAGTGTTGCTTACGGACGCGGCCAACTTCAAAAACGTGCTCGTGCACGATATCCCCATAGGAAACAATGGGGCAGTTTGAGCTGAAAAAAAACCTAACACCTGCAAAAAAGCAGCGTTCAGCTCCTAACGCAGCCCCACTGTTTCCTATGGGGAAACACTTCCTATGTCTGCACCTAACACCCTAACATGTACCCCGAGTCTAAACACCCCTAGCCTTACACTTATTAACCCCTAATCTGCCGCCCCCGCTATCGCTGACCCCTGCATATTATTATTAACCCCTAATCTGCCGCTCCGTACACCGCCGCAACCTACATTATCCACCTACCTACAATTATTAACCCCTAATCTGCCGACCGGACCACACCGCTACTATAATAAATGTATTAACCCCTAAAGCTAAGTCTAACCCTAACCCTAACCCTAACACCCCCCTAACTTACGAAATAACGAAAATAACGAAATAAAATAAATCTTATTAAATAAATTATTCATCAATTAACTGTAGGTAATTGTAGGTAGTTTATTTAATTAATTTATTGATAGTGTAGTGTTAGGTTTAATTGTAACTTAGGTTAGGATTTATTTTACAGGTAATTTTGTAATTATTTTAACTAGGTAACTATTAAATAGTTATTAACTATTTAATAGCTATTGTACCTGGTTAAAATAATTACAAAGTTGCCTGTAAAATAAATATTAATCCTAAAATTATAATTTATATTGTAGCTATATTAGGGTTTATTTTACAGGTAAGTATTTAGCTTTAAATAGGAATAATTTATTTAATAAGAGTTAATTTATTTCGTTAGATTTAAATTATATTTAAGTTAAGGGGGTGTTAGTGTTAGGGTTAGACTTAGCTTTAGGGGTTAATACATTTATTATAGTAGCGGTGTGGTCCGGTCGGCAGATTAGGGGTTAATAATTGTAGGTAGGTGGAGGCGACGTTGGGGGCGGCAGATTAGGGGTTAATAAATATAATATAGGGGTTGGCTGTGTTAGGGGCAGCAGATTAGGGGTACATAGGTATAATGTAGGTTGCGGCGGTGTACGGAGCGGCAGATTAGGGGTTAGAAAAAATATGCAGGTGTCAGCGATAGCGGGGGCGGCAGAGTAGGGGTTAATAAATATTATGTAGGTGTCGGCGGTATTAGGGGCAGCAGATTAGGGGTTAATAAATATAATATAGGGGTCGGCGGTGTTAGGGGCAGCAGATTAGGGGTACATAGGGATAACGTAGGTGGCGGCGGTGTGCGGTCGGCAGATTAGGGGTTAAATAATTTTAATAGAGTGGCAGCGATTTGGGGGGGCCTCAGTTTAGGGGTACATAGGTAGTTTATGGGTGTTAGTGTACTTTAGAGCACAGTAGTTAAGAGCTTTATGAACCGGCGTTAGCCCAGAAAGCTCTTAACTCCTGTTTTTTTTCTGCGGCTGGAGTTTTGTCGTTAGATTTCTAACGCTCACTTCAGCCACGACTCTAAATACCGGCGTTAGAAAGATCCCATTGAAAAGATAGGATACGCAAATGACGCAAGGGGATCTGTGGTATGGAAAAGTCGCGGCTGCAAAGTGAGCGTTAGACCCTTTCCTGACTGACTCTAAATACCAACGGTAGCCCAAAACCTGCGTTAGGAGCCTGGTTTTGATGGCTAACGCCAAACTCTAAATCTAGCCGTATGATTGCAGGGCGCTGGTGAAGACGAAGTGCTGGTGAGTAAAATTAAATATATGATTATTTTAAGTATATGCATGGGTGTGGAAATAAAAAAATAAATACAAGGGAATAAAGTGGAGACAATCTATTTGTCCTTTGTTACAATTTTCTAGTCCTGAAAACAATTTCAATCCAAATAAAGAAAGACCCATATCTGTAAAGGAACGATCATGTATGACAATGATGGGAGTTTCATTCTAGGCTTCCAGCATACATAGTTACATGCACATGTCATGACTCAACTCCCATCATCCACATACATTCCTTGTGAATGTGAGTTATGTATGTGAAAGATGGAAGATGCATTATTCTGGCATAGTTATATATTACTGAATCCAACTCCCTCTCTTTATATTTGTACATCATCTCTCTCCATCACCATGGCCCTTCTTTTGTGTTCCCCTCACTCCCCTATGCCCCTTCCTTTATTGTTTCCCTATATCCTTTCTCCTCATGCCCCATCTCTTCTCTGTCTCTCCCAAAACCCCTTCTTTTTTTTTTTTTTTTTTTTTCTTTTTCAAAAGAGCTTTATTAAAGTATAAATGCAAAGATAAAATACAACAGAAAAAGGACTTTCAAAAAGTTACATAATCAGACCATGACTAGTACACAATGCTCAGAACATATATGTAGTAATTACAATTTTAGTCCATCAGTACGCTCCATTATTTTCTCTTTTTTTTTGTTTTCTTTAACAATATTATCTAGAACAGGATAAAATTTGAACATTTATAAAATATTGTTAACAATAATAATAATCAGAAATAGAATAAAGACACATAGCTCAAAGTATTAATGTATAGTAGTCCATTGGACCATGTATAACAGTACATTATTACCATGAGTGTCAAAGAATTTGAAAAGGGGAGAGGGAAGGGGGAAGGAGAGAGGAGAGAAAAAAAATAAAAAAATATAATCAATAAGTTTAAGCATATCGCTAGAGTAAAGGGAAGGGCAAGAAAAGAGGAGATTGTAAGAGCAGAGCCCTGACGTGTGTCAGCACAAGCCTGTCGTACAATTCAAGCGACCCTTTATATCTGTGCACCATGATCGGTATCACCTCCTGTGGCCTCTTTCCACCTAATCATCATTAGTTCATGTGTCACTACTCTGCCTGACTCCCAGTAATGTCTTCTGTCTAAATTAAGAGAAAGTGTCACCTGTGCCTTCCAGAGATCCAGAGTGGGTATCAAAGTCGACTTCCACCTCTGGGGAATAAGGGCTTTAGCGCTGTTCAAAAAGGTCATTAGGAGCAGTTGCGTGGCAGTATCCTCCACCCTAGGCAAGGAATGAAATAATAATATGTCTGGTTCTAAAGGTAGTGTCACTGAAAATGTATTCCTAATATATGTAACAACATCACTCCAAAAAAGGAGAGATCTTGTCACAGCTCCACCAAATGTGTAGAAGGTCAGCTTCCTCGCCGCATGCCCTCCAGAATTTGCCATTAGTGTTTTTGTAGATTTGTTTTAACCTAGCAGGGGTCAAATACCAGCGTGAGATAAATTTAAAGTTCATTTCTTGTGTATTGGCAGAAATTTAACATTTTTTGTGCAAGAGGAAGATTTTTGACCAGTCCTTCGGGTGATATTTGTGTGTAGGTCTGAGTGCCACTTTTGAATTTAAGCAGGTAAAAAGTCTGTTGGAGTCAACAATTTGTATATTTTGGATAGTAAGTGCCGTGCTGGGCTCTCTGACATACAGAGGCTTTCAAAATAAGCGAGTCCTCTGGTTAATAGAGGTCTCTTGGGGTGTTTATATACAAAGTGAGAGACCTGAGCGTACGAGAACCAAGAGGAGAAAACTGAGCCCTCTGTTCCTACCAATTCATTTTGTGGTATCACCGATCCATCGCGAATCAGGGATCCAATAGCTCTATCACGAATATGAGTTACCTTTGTGTCTGATCTGGGGATATGGGACAAACCCTTTCTGTTTTTATAACATTTCTTCTTCGTATGACCTTTATTTTCCCTTTCCCTACCTGAACTTGTTATGAGGCTGGAATGTGACTGCAATAACTTAAAATAGTAAATTTGACCGGCGCATGTAAATGCCTTTTTTGGGCGGCGGCCAATATATTATATATATATTTCACTACCCTGGATATGGTGGTTTGAATTCACTATTCATTCATCACTACTAACTATACTTCACTAATACACGTTAGACTTACCTGTATCTTCACCTTGATGTATTCCAGATCCCAAAAAATACTCTGCAAGGGGATCAGCCTCAAGCATGCATCAGCCAAGTTCTGGTAAGTACCCAAATAGTAATACAAACAGGTTTAAAAATAATCATCTATTGAACAGTAAAGGTTTACTCCCAGAGTATGATGAGCAACTAGGGATGGGCAAATGTGTTTATATTTGAATTCAAATGTTAGAACAAATGTTATTGTAGAAATTCGATTTACATAAAAGAATGTTGATAAGAATGAATATTCTTAAAAATTCTATTATCGAATGTTATTTACAGTTTTCAAATGTCACTTTCGAATTTGAATGTCACTTTCAAATTCAAATGTGACATTCGAATTTGAATGTCACATTCGAATTAGAATATTACATTTATAAAACACAGTTGTAGACTAGAAATACAATTTCGAATTCAAATGCTACATTCGAATGTCACATTTGAATTTGAATATTACATTGATAAAACACAGTTGTAGACTAGAAGTACTATTTCTAAATTCAAATGCTACATTCGAATTCGAATGTAACATTCAAATTAGAATATTATATTTATGCAACAAAGTTGTAGACTAGAAACACTATTTCGAATTCCAATGTCACATTTAAATTCGAATGTCACATTCGAATGTCACTTTCAAATTTGAATATTACATTTAGAAAACACAGTATTACACTAGAAATACTATTTTGAATTTGAATGTTACATTCAAATTCAAATGTAGCATTCAAATTCGAATATTACATTTAAAAAACACAGTAATAGACTAGAAATACTGTTTCGAAATAGAATATTACATTCAAATTCAAATGTCACATTCAAATTTGAATATTACATTTCGAAATTGAATGAATACGTAGCTAAACATTGTTTTATTCAAACAAATATTTTCTAATTTTATTAAAAAATTTGAAAACGAAAATTCGAAAATAGAATCTTAGAATATTATATAAACATTCAAAATTCAATTTCAATGAACGAATGTATCAAAATTTGTTTTAAATTTTGAATTTTTAGAAACATTCACAAATCCCTACAAGCAACTAGTACCCTATCCCAGTTCCTTGGTATAGTCCAAACTGTCTAGCCCTGTTAGCTGTTTCTTGCCAAGTTTCTATGATCACATGTTGTGCTTAAAGAGATACCGAACATATATTTTTGATTTAATGATTTCTTTCATGATTCAGCTAGAGCAGTAAATTAAGCTACTATCTAATTAACTCCTCAAAATGTCTTTGTTCCCTTATTATCTTTATTTTAAAAAGCATTAATGTAAACATGGTACCCGGCTGTATTTTTCTGTGTTTGAAAACCATAGATAGTGCTTGCTTACATTCTTGATTTTTAAAATAACTATTACAAGAGAACCAAACAAATGTTATGATAGGACTATAAATTTATAAAGTTGTTTAACATTTCATGCTCTTTCGAAATGGTGAAAATAAAATATTTTCGGCCAGATTACGAGTTTTGCGTTAGAAGCTGTGCGGTGCTAACGAGCAGTTTTTTCTCACTGCTCACTTACCTGCAGTGCTGGTATTATGGGTTTTCACAAACCCGGCGTTAAAAGGCAAGAAGTGAGAACAAAATTGCGCTCCTTACCGCACTCCAATACCAGCGCTGCTTAAGTCAGTGGTGAGCTGGTCGTACGTGCTCGTGCACAATTTCCCCATAGACATCAATGGGGAGAGCGGGCTGAGAAAAAGTCTAACACCTGCCAAAAAGCAGCGTAAAACTCAGTAACGCAGCCATTGATTCCTATGGGGAAACACATTTTATGTTTACAACTAACATGAACCCCGACCCCGAGTCTAAACACCCCTAATCTTACACCTATTAACCCCTAATCTGCCATCCCCGACATCGCCAACACCTACATTATATTTATCATCCCCTAATCTGCCGCTCCAGACACCGCCGCCACCTACATTATACTTATGAACCCTTAACCTGCTGCCCCCAACATCGCCGACACCTACATTATTTTTATTAACCCCTAATCTGCCACCCCCAATGTCGCACCAACCTACCTACAATTATTAACCCCTAATCTGCCGCCCCCAACGTCGCCGCCACTATATTAAATTTATTAACCCCTAAACCTAAGTCTAACCCTAACCCTAACACCCGCTAATTGAAATATAATTTAGGGGGCGGAGCCAACAGCCGAGGTAGGCAGATGTACATCTGCTGAGCTCCTAGGCCTAAACTGGAAAAAAAGTATATATTCTAAGTAAAGATGGAGGTAATTCTACATACAGACAGCTACTAATCAGTCCTTGAGCGAAGGATATTCTGCCGGAGTCAGTATATGTGTCCAATTCGGTGATTTACAATTTTTGCCTGGGGAAGCTATCTGGGCCTACTTTCCCTACTACCGACTCTAGTCGTAACCTGAGGCTTCTTGCAAAATGGAGGATAATCGTGAGCTTTTGTACACCCTGCTGCAAGACCTAGATAGGCAGATGACACACTGCTTTTTTGATATATCAGCAACGCTGCGATCATTGATGAGGGGATCATCCAGAAATGTCCTACCTAACAAGAGACCTGAAGGCGCAGAGACAGTGATATTGCGGGAGTGTCTGACTGCAATGCCTCACTCATCCCCTCAGTTGAGCATCTGCGCCACAGATATGAGAGGCATACCGCTAACCTGCTGTGACCCGTTCCTATCTGACCACACTACAGTAGCAGCGAACATCCCTACTGCGACGGATTGGTCCTTGCCTGAACAGCACAGCGCAGCTCAACTAGAGGCTCCCCAGCTGCAGAGAAAAGGAATGGCCTGGACAAACTTCCTGAAAACCGCAGCCCACACTCTCATTAACAAGGTGGAGTATGTTTTACTCAGCAGCCCTCTCTCAATCCCGAAGGCCCCGTCTATTGAGACACTGGAAGCCGAGATCCGGTTATGGATACGCCCTAAGCAGCAGTCCCTACCGCTACACTCTGGGAGCCACTCATACTTCACCAGACAGGGACGTGCTGATATCCGATCCGGAATTGGATAAGGTCTCTAACGCTGCAGGACAGATCCAAGGGCTTAACTGGACGTTTTTTCGGCAAGCCCCAGATGTGTTTATGACATGAACTGCCTTCGATACTTTTAATACATGCTTTTCTTTTCTTGGGGCAACCTGTAGATTCCCAGTTATTCAGCTACAGATCGTTCCTGTATATCCCTTATGAGACCTATAATGCATAAGGCTAACTTATACCTAGCGTTAGCTTATTGTATAAAGACTGATGTTCATACTCTCTACTCAGCTAAAATCTGGGTATGCCTTGTTTGGGATATGTTCACTGCCTTTTAATACTGTAATCTGGGTGTTGTCTGTTTGAGGGCTTCTAGATAGCCTATGAAGGTCCTGTATCATGTGCCATTCACGGTATACCTCAGTGATATATGTGTAATTTTATATTTATATCTTTCAGCATTTTGGAAATCAGAGTTATCTAGATGATAGAAGATATCTACATTTACATTTATGCTACATGAATACTCATATCATGGCCCGCACACAGGCGCAGTTATTCATTTACAGATCACTCCCTAAATGTACTGCAAGAGTCATATCCCATAAGGCTATCCTATATCTTTTACTAGTTTACACTCTATAGACTATAGGTTATGCTTGATTAGCCATCTGGAGTTTGGATTATGTTTTTTTTTTACATAATATGTTCATGGTCAATTAATGCAGTACTCTGGATACTAGACTTAGAGCCTTCAGATAACCTATAAATGCCCTACATTGCATGCCACTCATTATATGGCACATGCCTCACACTTTAGAGCTGGCTTCTAAATGTATGCTTAGTGTCTAGCCTGTCCTCCCTATACCCATTCTTAGTCAGCCTAGATCCACATTTTAGCAAAGCTTTTCTATAGTTTCAAACTCTTGCTCAAAAACATTAGAAAGCAGATATTAGAATCAGACTTGACTACACCTAAATTAAAGTAGCGCACCCATAGCTCCCATGCTCCACCTCTCAGGTTAAATGATCTAGTTTTTGGCTGTCACCACTTTGTGTGAGGCTTATGTTTGTGTCCCAGTAAGCCTAGTTGCATCTACTGCTCCAAATACTATTGATAATCAAATGGATGTCCTATGAGACTCACTTCATCTATCATGAGATTCTGTTTATCAAATATGTGAGAACCTTTACTTATAGCATAGATATTTATAATAGCCCTTTAGATGCCCTTGGCACTAGATCTACATACATATGATTTTTTAAGGGCCATCCTCAGCTTTTGTTACAAACTACTACTCACTATGCTCTTTATTCCCAGTGGAGTTACTGACCTGTTATTAAGTAGTTGTCATGCAGTAATTCTCTTCTCTTTATGTCAATTAGCTAATCCTATATGTTACTCGCTATCATTATTAGTGACTGTAGGACTGTCATCACTAGTTTCTTTATAGTTTTGTCCACATTATCAACATATATTATTTGTCCATGTTAAACCTCTCTCCTCCCTTTCCCACCGGTGCTTACTGCCTGCGGATCATATCCCTACTCCTTTTTCCAGCATCGCCTATAGATGGCACTCCCCTAGGAGAGGGGCTCACCCAGAGATTCCTTATGCTCCAAACATTCTAATGTCCCCCTCTCCACATAATACTGTAGAGTGACTATTGAGGCCCATTACTTCCCAAAATTAAGTTTTAGATCCCTCTTGGCTGCATATTCTACACATTTGCTATTACTTTCTTGTTATACAGGCATAACACTTCATTTGGATAATTACTTTACCCTGATAGAGCCATGTCCATGTCCATTAGTTATGTAAACAACAGGTCCCTCTTGCGAGGCCTACCCTTACAATCATATAGTAAGTCCTCACATACCAACTCTCTTGACCTATATGGCTCCGCCCCCCCATTCCCTTCCTCACTCCACTTTGAGCGGCTCTTGCCCGCTGCGTTCCCTTACCACTCTCCCCACTAATTTGGTCCAAAAGCTGACAAACACAAGCTAATCCACATCTATCATACTTTTACTAGATTATATAACCTTATGAATGCTCTTTATCACAATGTGGAGAATATACTCTATCTTCCCCCTCCCCCTACCCCCATAAAACCAACCCCCCTTGTCTCTATATTTCTTAAATAAATATTTTATGGTGTATTTATCTATCACAAGGTGGGGTCACTTCTAGTCTACATATCATATAAAATATAAAATTGAGGTCTTAATCTTGATAGTGCAAACTCTTTGCTAATGCCTTTAATAAATGGGATTTATATGCCCCTTCTATTTAGCTCTACTGCCTAGTAAACTTCCAAGCTTTTTCATAACACTAACCAACTATAGCTTCTCCATCCTTTTACTATTCATCATCGAGTATCACTCTTTAAACTCATGCATGTATACTATGTTGGCATAACCTGTGTTGTTTACTTGGCAAGTTCATGGTACTAGCACTGTACTTTTCTTCTATGTTACTATTGTTGGATGTGTCATTATTGTTACATTTGTTTATGACTTCAATAAAAAACTATTTAAAAAAAAAAGAAGAAAGAAATATTTAAATAAATCTAAATAAATATTCCTATCATTAACTACATTATTCCTATTTAAAACTAAATATTTACCTATAAAATAAACCCTAAGCTAGCTACAATATAACTAATAGTTACATTGTAGCTAGCTTAGGGTTTATTTTTATGTTACAGGCAAGTTTGTATTTATTTTAACTAGGTAGAATAGTTATTAAATAGTTATTAACTATTTAATAACTACCTAGCTAAAATAAATACAAATTTACCTGTAAAATAAAAACTAACCTATGTTACACTAACACCTAACACTACACTACAATTAACTAAATTAAATACAATTAAATAAATTAAATGAGCTAAATCACAAAAAAACAACACTAAATTACAGAAAATAAAAAACATATTACAGATCTTTAAACTAATTACACCTAATCTAATAGCCCTATCAAAATAAAAAAGCCCCCCAAAATAGAAAAAACCCTAGGCTAAACTAAACTATCAATTGCCCTTAAAAGGGCCTTTTGCGGGACATTGCCCCAAAGTAATCAGCTCTTTTACCTGTAAAAAAAATACAAACAACCCCCAATAATAAAACCCACCACCCACACAACCAACCCCCCAAATAAAATACTAACTAAAAAAATCTAAGCTCCCCATTGCCCTGAAAAGGGCATTTGGATGGGTATTGCCCTTAAAAGGGCATTTAGCTCTTTTGCAGGCCCAATCCCTAAACTAAAATATAAACCCACCCAATACACCCTTAAAAAAAATCCTAACAGAGCATCCTCTTCAAACGACAGCTTCATCGTAATGAATATAACTTTAAGTGACATCATCCAAGATGGCGTCCCTTAGATTTCGATTGGCTGATAGAATTCTATCAGTCAATCAGAATTAAGGTAGAAAAAATCATATTGGCTGATTGGATCAGCCAATAGGATTGAACTTCAAACCTATTGGCTGATCAAATCAGCCAATAAGATTAAGCTTGCATTCTATTGGCTGTTTCAATCAGCCAATGGAATGAGTGGTCAATCCTATTCGCTGATCCAATCAGCTAATAGGATTTTTTCTACCTTAATTCCACTTTTTATTTGGAGGGTTGGTTGTGTGGGTGGTGGGTTTACTGTTGGGGCATTATTTGTATTTTTTTTACAGGTAAAGGAGCTGATTACTTTGGGGCAATGCCCATCAAAAGGCCCTTTTAAGGGCTACTGATAGTTTAGTTTAGGCTAGGGGTTTTTTATATGGGGGGGGGTTTATTTTGACAGGGCTATTAGATTAGGTGTAAAGATCTGTATTTTTTCTGTAATTTAGTGTTTTTTTGTGATTTAGCTAATTTAATTTAATTTATTTAATTGTATTTAATTTAGTTAATTTATTTAATTGTACTGTAAGGTTAGGTGTTATTGTAACTTAGGTTATGTTTTATTTTACAGGTAAATTTGTCTTTATTTTAGCTAGGTAGTTATTAAATAGTTAATGACTATTTAATAACTATTCTACCTAGTTAAAATAAATACAAACTTGCCTGTAAAATAAAAATAAACCCTAAGATAGCTATGTAACTATTAGTTATATTGTAGCTAGCTTAGGGTTTATTTTACAGGTAAGTATCTAGTTTTAAATAGGAATAATGTAGTTAATGATAGTAATTTTATTTAGATTTATTTAAATTATATTTCAATTAGGGGGGGTTAGGGTTAGACTTAGGTTTAGGGGTTAATAAATTTAATATAGTGGCAGCGACGTTGGGGCGGAAGATTTGGGGTTAATATATATAATGTAGGTGGCGGCGATGTTAGGGGCGGCAGATTAGAGGTTAATAAGATTTAACTAGTGTTTGCGAGGCGGGAGTGCGGCGGTTTAGGGATTAATATGTTTATTATAATGGCGGTGATGTCCGGAGTGGCAGATTAGGGGTTAATAATTTTATTATAGTGTTTGTGATGCGGGAGGGCCTCGGTTTAGGGGTTAATAGGTAGTTTATGGGTGTTAGTGTACTTTTTAGCACTTTAGTTATGAGTTTTATGCTGCGGCATTGTAGTGTAAAATTCATAACTACTGACTTTAGAATGCGTTATGGATCTTGGAGGTAGAGGGTGTACCGCTCACTTTTTGGCCTCCCAGGACAGACTCGTAATACCGGCACTATGGAAGTCCCATAGAAAAAAGGGTTTACGAAGTTTACGTAAGTCGGTTTGCGGTAAGGTCAAAGAAGTGTGCGTTGCCTCTAAACCTGCAAGACTCATAATACCAGCGGTAGCAAAAAAGCAGCGTTAGCACCTGTTAACGCTGCTTTTTCAGCTTAACGCACAACTCGTAATCTAGCAGTTTGTTTTTTATCCCTTGAAGCCAGATTTATCATTCTCAGACCATTCTCAGCCAATGTACGGCACACTATTATTATTATTATTATACTTTATTTATGAAGCGACGTCATATTCCCCAGCGCTGTCCATAGATACAGTTCATTTAAATAAAACAATAATATAAAACTTGTAAGAGACAGGACAAAATTTACAAACACATACAGGTGGGATTAAGGGCCCATATTCCCGTGGGAATTTACAATCTAGATGGGTAGGAGGTTGAGAAACAGGAGGTGACGACTGCAAAATTGAATGAGGAAAAATATTGTTAGGTAAGAGAAATATTATTGAGTTGGGTGATAGGCTTCTCAGAACAGAAAAGCCTTCAGAGAGCATTTAAAGGAACAAAGATTAGGGCAAAGCCTGACAGCACGAGGGAGAGTGTTCCAGAGGGTAGGTGCTACATGAGTCATGCGTAATGGCCAATTTTTCAGCGTTAAAAGCCGTACCGCACTGTAATGCAAAACTCGTAATCTAGGTGTCTGTTTCTTTCTCTATTTAGTTAATGATTAATAAAGAAACACAGGAGACTGGACATTGATGTTGATGAAAGAGACAGACCATCTCATACATGATGATACAAGCAGTTCACGGGTAAGTAGTATTAAAACATTATAAACTGAAGATTCAAAAGACAATAATACAGAATGTACATCCATGGGTATAAGGGTTAGCAGATCCAACAATGACCTGCTCCTTGCATCTGCAAATATCACCTCTTCTCATGCTAGACTGCAGGACTTCTGTCATGCAGCATGACAGAAGTCCTGCAGTCTAGCATGAGAAGAGATGATAGTCGCAGATGCAAGGAGCACTGGAACAGGTCATTGTTGGATCTGCTAACCCTTATACCCATGGATGTACATTCTGTATTATTGTCTTTTGAATCTTCAGTTTATAATGTATTTGTAATTATCTAATGATTGTGAAATGAATAGCTCTGCTACTTATTATTTTACTGAGGTTTAAATTTAAACCTTCTTTAGACACAAATGAGCTGTACTTTATTACCCTTTTCTTTTTAAAAATTATGTGTACTGTTTTAATACTAATTACCTGTGAACTGCTTGTATCATCATGTATGAGATGGTCTGTCTTCTTCATCATTGAACCAGTCTTGAGAAAGGTCCCTGAGGACCGAAACGCGTAGATTGTTACTGGTATCACGGCTCAGGCTCTTTTGGTGAGTAAAATACCTATATTTCCCTTATTTAGTAGCGTTATTGCACTATGTCCAATTTTATTTTTTCTAGGATTTTGACGTCATCATAATCTATCAAAATTCACATTTGAAGTAGGATTATCATTATAGTGTAATCACTAGAACACAAACACCATTTTTATAACATTTGGGACACAACTTATTTTTTAAGACACCAAGGATTTATTTTTGAATAGGACCTTACACGAATTCGAATATATATCACCAGTCCTTTAAGACACCACTAAAGGATCTTCTTTAGGACTATTTTTATGATATTTTTATACACACATTTTTAGGTGTACACCATATTTTTTCATTATTTTTCACTGTTTGGCCACATTTTATCACAATTTTTAAACTTATTTATTTATTTTTCATACAGTTTTCATTTTTTTCACTTCAATATATATATATATATATATATATATATATATATATATATATATATATATATTTCTTTCATGTAATTAGCAAGAGTCCATGAGCTAGTGACGTATGGGATATACATTCCTACCAGGAGGGGCAAAGTTTCCCAAACCTTAAAATGCCTATAAATACACCCCTCACCACACCCACAATTCAGTTTTACAAACTTTGCCTCCGATGGAGGTGGTGAAGTAAGTTTGTGCTAGATTCTACGTTGATATGCGCTCCGCAGCAAGTTGGAGCCCGGTTTTCCTCTCAGCGTGCAGTGAATGTCAGAGGGATGTGAGGAGAGTATTGCCTATTTGAATGCAGTGATCTCCTTCTACGGGGTCTATTTCATAGGTTCTCTGTTATCGGTCGTAGAGATTCATCTCTTACCTCCCTTTTCAGATCGACGATATACTCTTATATATACCATTACCTCTGCTGATTCTCGTTTCAGTACTGGTTTGGCTTTCTACTACATGTAGATGAGTGTCCTGGGGTAAGTAAGTCTTATTTTCTGTGACACTCCTAGCTATGGTTGGGCACTTTGTTTATAAAGTTCTAAATATATGTATTCAAACATTTATTTGCCTTGACTCAGAATGTTCAACTTTCCTTATTTTTCAGACAGTCAGTTTCATATTTGGGATAATGCATTTTAATTTAACATTTTTTACCTTAAAATTTGACTTTTTCCCTGTGGGCTGTTAGGCTCGCGGGGGCTGAAAATGCTTCATTTTATTGCGTCATTCTTGGCGCGGACTTTTTTGGCGCAAAAATTCTATTTCCGTTTCCGGCGTCATACGTGTCGCCGGAAGTTGCGTCATTCTTTGACGTTATTTTGCGCCAAAAATGTCGGCGTTCCGGATGTGGCGTCATTTTTGGCGCCAAAAAGCATTTAGGCGCCAAATAATGTGGGCGTCTTATTTGGCGCGAAAAAATATGGGCGTCACTTTTGTCTCCACATTATTTAAGTCTCATTTTTTATTGCTTCTGGTTGCTAGAAGCTTGTTCTTTGGCATTTTTTCCCATTCCTGAAACTGTCATTTAAGGAATTTGATCAATTTTGCTTTATATGTTGTTTTTTTCTTTTACATATTGCAAGATGTTCCACGTTGCAACTGAGTCAGAAGATACTTCAGGAAAATCACTGCACAATGCTGGAGCTACCAAGCTAAGTGTATCTGCTATAAACTTTTGGTATCTGTTTCTCCAGCTGTTATTTGTATTGCATGTCATGTCAAACTTATTAATGCAGATAAAATTTCCTTTAGTACTGTTACATTACCTGTTGCTGTTCCGTCAACATCTAATTTTCAGAGTGTTCCTGATAACATAAGAGATTTTATTTTTTAAATCCATTAAGAAGGCTATGTCTGTTATTTTTCCTTCTAGTATACATAAAAGTCTTTTAAAACTTCTCTTTTTTTCAGATGAATTTTTAAATGAACATCATCATTCTGATACTGATAATGGTTCTTCTGGTTCTGAGGTTTCTGTCTCAGAGGTTGATGCTGATAAATCTTTGTATTTGTTCAAGATGGAATTTATTCGTTCTTTACTTAAAGAAGTGTTATTTGCATTAGAAATAGAGGATTCTGGTCCTCTTGATACTAAATGTAAACGTTTAAATAAGGTTTTTAAATCTCCTGTAGTTATTCCAGAAGTGTTTTATCTCCCTGATGCTATTTCTGAAGTAATTTCCAGGGAATGGAATAATTTGGGTAATTTATTTACTCCTTCTAGACGTTTAAGCAAATTATATCCTGTGCCATCTGACAGATTAGAGTTTTTTGGGACAAAAATCCCTAAGGTTATGGGGCTGTCTCTACTCCTGCTAATGTACTACTATTCCTACGGCAGATAGTACTTCATTTAAGGATCCTTTAGATAGGAAAATTGATTCCTTTCTAAGAAAAGCTTACTTATGTTCAGGTAATCTTCTTAGACCTGCTATATTTTTAGCGGATGTTGCTGCAGCTTCAACTTTTTGGTTAGAAGCTTTAGCGCAACAAGTAACAGATCATAATTTTATAGCATTATTTTTATTCTATAACATGCTAATAATTTTATTGGTGATACCATCTTTTGATATCATTAGAGTTGATGTCAGGTATATGTCTCTAGCTATTTTAGCTAGAATAGCTTTATGGATTTAACTTGGAATGCTGACATGTCTTCTAAGTCAACTTTGCTTTCCCTTTCTTTCCAGGGTAAATAATCATTTTCGTTCCTTTCCTCACAAGGAACAAAAGCCTGATCCTTCATCCTCAGGAGCGGTATCAGTTTGGAAACTATTTCCAGTTTGGAATATATCCAAGCCTTATAGAAACCTATAGCCAGCTCCTAAGTACCTATGAAGGTGCGGCCCTTATTCCAGCTCAGCTGGTATGGGGCAGATTACGTTTTCTTCAAAGAAATTTGGATCAATTCCGTTCTTAATCTCTGGTTTCAGAAACATTGTTTCAGAAAGGTACAGAATTGGCTTCAAGTTAAGGCCTCCTGCTAAGAGATTCTTTTCTTTCCCGTGTCCCAGTTAACACAGCAAAGGCTCAGCATTTCTGAAATGTGTTTCAGATCTAGAGTTGGCTGGAGTATTTATGCCAGTTCCAGTTCTGGAACAGGGGCTGGGGTCTTATTTTATCTCTTCATTGTACCAAAGAAGGTCAATTCCTTCAGACCAGTTCCGGATCTATCATTATTGAATCATTATGTTAGGATACCAACATTCAAGATGGTTACTGTAGGACTATCCTGCCTTTTGTTTAGCAAGGGCATTATATGTCTACAATAGATTTACAGGATGTGTATCTGCATATTCCGATTCATCCAGATCACTTTTAGTGTCTGAGATTCTCTTTTTAGACAAGCAT
The DNA here is from genome assembly GCF_027579735.1 of Bombina bombina. NCBI lineage: Eukaryota > Metazoa > Chordata > Amphibia > Anura > Bombinatoridae > Bombina > Bombina bombina. The sequence continues at coordinate 259,578,704 of NC_069499.1, read as the reverse complement.
TACCAGTTTTGTGGCTCTACCGTTTGGCTTAGCCTCAGTTCCAAGAATTTTTTTCAAAGGTTCTCGGTGCCCTTCTTTCTGTAATCAGAGAATAGGGTTTTGGTATTTCCTTATTTGGACGATATCTTGGTATTTGCTCAGTCTTCTCATTTTCGAAGAATCTCATACGAATCGACTTGTGTTGTTTCTTCAAGTTCATGGTTGGAGGATCAATTTACCAATCAGTTCATTGATTCCTCAGACAAGGGTAACCTTTTTAGGTTTCTAGATAAATTCAGTGTCTATGACTCTGTCCTTGTCAGACAAGAGAAGTTTAACATTGATATCAGCTTGTCAAAACCTTCAGTCACAATCCTTCCCTTTGGTAGCCTTATGCATGGAAATGTTGGGTCTTAGGACTGCCGCATCAGATGCGATCTCCTTTGCTCGTTTTCACATGCGACCTCTTCAGCTCTGTATGCTGAACCAATGGTGCAGGGATTACTCAAAGATATCTCAATTAATATCTTTAAACCGATTTTACAACACTCTCTGACATGGTGGACAGATCACCATCGTTTAGTTCAGGGGGCTTCTTTGTTCTTCCGACCTGGACTATAATCTCAACAGATGCAAGTCTTACAGGTTGGGGAGCTGTGTGGGGGTATCTGACAGCACAAGGGGTTTGGGAATCTCAGGAGGTGAGATTTCCGATCAATATTTTGGAACTCCGTGCAATTTTCAGAGCTCTTCAGTCTTGGCCTCTTCTGAAGAGAGAGTTGTTCATTTGTTTTCAGATAGACAATGTCACAACTGTGGCATACATCAATCATCAAGGAGGGACTCACAGTCCTCTGGCTATGAAAGAAGTATCTCGAATTTTGGTTTGGGCGGAATCCAGCTCCTGTCTAATCTCTGCGGTTCATATCCCAGGTATGGACAATTGGAAAGCGGATTATCTCAGTCGTCAAACGTTGCATCCGGGCGAATGGTCTCTTCACCCAGAGGTATTTCTTCAGATTGTTCAAATGTAGGAACTTCCAGAAATAGATCTGATGGCTTCTCATCTAAACAAGAAACTTCCCAGGTATCTGTCCAGATCCCGGGATCCTCAGGCGGAGGCAGTGGATGCATTATCACTTCCTTGGAAGTATCATCCTCCCTATATCTTTCCGCCTCTAGTTCTTCTTCCAAGAGTAACCTCCAAGATTCTGAAGGAATGCTCGTTTGTTCTGCTGGTAGCTCCGGCATGGCCTTACAGGTTTTGGTATGCGGATCTTGTCCGGATGGCCTCTTGCCAACCGTGGACTCTTCCGTTAAGACCAGACCTTTTGTCTCAAGGTCCTTTTTTTCCATCAGGATCTGAAATCCTTAAATTTAAAGGTATGGCGATTGAACGCTTGATTCTTGGTCAAAGAGGTTTCTCTGACTCTGTGATTAATACTATGTTACAGGCTCGTACATCTGTATCCAGAGAGATATATTATAGAGTCTGGAAGACTTATATTTCTTGGTGTCTTTCTCATCATTTTTCTTGGCATTCTTTTAGAATACCGAGAATATTACAGTATTCTTCAGGATGGTTTAGATAAGGGTTTGTCCGCAAGTTCCTTGAAAGGTCAAATCTCTGCTCTTTCTGTTCTTTTTCACAGAAAGATTGCTATTCTTCCTGATATTCATTGTTTTGTACAAGCTTTGGTTCGTATAAAGCCTGTCATTAAGTCAATTTCTCCTCCTTGGAGTTTGAATTTGGTTCTGGGGGCTCTTCAAGCTCCTCCATTTGAACCTATGCATTCATTGGATATTAAATTACTTTCTTGGAAAGTTTTTTGTTCCTTTTGGCCATCTCTTCTGCCAGAAGAGTTTCTGAATTATCTGCTCTTTCTTGTGAGTCTCCTTTTCTGATTTTTCATCAGGATAAGGCGGTGTTGCGAACTTCTTTTGAATTTTTACCTAAAGTTGTGAATTCCAACAACATTGGTAGAGAAATTGTGGTTCCTTCATTATGTCCTAATCCTAAGAATTCTAAGGAGAAATCGTTGCATTCTTTGGATGTTGTTAGAGCTTTGAAATATTATGTTGAAGCTACGAAATCTTTTCGTAAGACTTCTAGTCTATTTGTTATTTTTTCCGGTTCTAGAAAAGGCCAGAAAGCTTCTGCCATTTCGTTGGCATCTTGGTTGAAATCTTTAATTCATCTTGCCTATGTTGAGTCGGGTAAAACTCCGCCTCAGAGAATTACAGCTCATTCTACTAGGTCAGTTTCTACTTCCTGGGCGTTTAGGAATGAAGCTTCGGTTGACCAGATCTGCAAAGCAGCGACTTGGTCCTCTTTGCATACTTTTACTAAATTCTACCATTTTGATGTATTTTCTTCTTCTGAAGCAGTTTTTGGTAGAAAAGTACTTCAGGCAGCGGTTTCAGTTTGAATCTTCTGCTTATGTTTTTCATTAAACTTTATTTTGGGTGTGGATTATTTTCAGCAGGAATTGGCTGTCTTTATTTTATCCCTCCCTCTCTAGTGACTCTTGTGTGGAAAGATCCACTTCTTGGGTAGTCATTATCCCATACGTCACTAGCTCATGGACTCTTGCTAATTACATGAAAGAAAACATAATTTATGTAAGAACTTACCTGATAAATTCATTTCTTTCATATTAGCAAGAGTCCATGAGGCCCGCCCTTTTTTTGTGGTGGTTATGATTTTGTATAAAGCACAATTATTCCAATTCCTTATTTTATATGCTTTCGCACTTTTTTCTTATCACCCCACTTCTTGGCTATTCGTTAAACTGAATTGTGGGTGTGGTGAGGGGTGTATTTATAGGCATTTTAAGGTTTGGGAAACTTTGCCCCTCCTGGTAGGAATGTATATCCCATACGTCACTAGCTCATGGACTCTTGCTAATATGAAAGAAATGAATTTATCAGGTAAGTTCTTACATAAATTATGTTATATATATATATATATATATATATATATATATATATAATTTTATATTTTGAAATTTTTGAGATTTTTTCTTTTGGATTTTTTCACCCAAGGTTTTTCATCACCCACACCGGATCAATCAATAGGATTGGACTACAATTTGGACTTTTAATTTTGGTACTCTCTCATATGGACCTAAATCTGGATTTCTATACACTAGACTTATTGTAATCTGTTTTATTGATTATTTTATACTTAACGTATTCCTTTATGCTTTTACCACTGTTCATAAGATAGTGAATTATCAGGTTTAAAAGTAGTGGAACATTAGGTCCATAGAAGGTTTTGTTAACATCTCATCGATACATTGTTTTTAACATTTTAAATACATTTAAATATGTTTTTTAAAATGCATTTTTAATTCGCTATACATATGCATTTTGTATCACACTTGTTTTATATATACATTGTAACCTTATTAAAATTTTACATACTATTAGGCATATCTTTTGCTCTGTTAGATAAACTTATCGTGGACACCACCTTAAGCACTTTATCCCCCATCAGGGACACTGTAGTGCTGACTCTTGGCATTTTTCTTATCATTCATTCGAAATCTGGTTGGGAGATTTTGCCTTTCCGAGTAGAAGCTTGAGTGGTTGTATATTTTGGCGCTGTTTGATTAACATTTCCGTTTCCTTCATCAACATCAATGTCCAGTCTCCTGTGTTTCTTTATTAATCATTAACTAAAGTGAGAAAGAAACAGACACCTAGATTACGAGTTTTGCGTTACAGTGCAGTACGGCTTTTAAAGCTGAAAAATTGGCCATTACGCTGGAATGGCCAGGAACGCAATATTATGTGTCGTGTCGGTATAGCTATAACGCAAACATTTTAGCCTGTAACGCAATGTCCATTCCGCACTCAAAAAATTACATTTTTGTGTGGGATTTTTATAACGCCGGTATTACAAGTTGTGCGTTCAGGCTAAAATGCTTGCGTTACAGCCTATACCGACATGATCCATACCGCCATCAGAGAACAGTAGTTATAGTAGTAGTATAGTAGTGTAACAAAAATGTTTCACAAAACTCATAACTAAAATGTTACAAAGTACACTAACACCCATAAACTACATTTTAACTTCTAAACCGCCACCCTCCCGCATCGCAAACACCATATTAAACCTAATAACCCCTAATCTGCCCCCACCCTCATCGCAACTATTAAACAAAGTTATTAACCCCTAAACTGCCACCCATCCACATAATCAACACTATTTAAATATATTTAACCCTAAACCGCCGCTCCCCGACATCACCGACACTTATTAAAGTTATTAACCCCTAATCCGCTGCTCCCCGACATCTCCGACACCTAAATAAACCTATTAATCCCTAAACCGCTGCCCCCCCACATCGCCAACACTATATTTTACTATTAACCCCTAAAGCTAACACCCCCCTAGCTTTAAATTAAAATTACAATATAACTATATTAAAATAAATAAAAACTTACCTGTGAAATAAAAATAAACCTAATATTAAACTATAAATTAACCTAACATAACTATTCTAATAAAATAAAAAAATACTACCAATTAAAAACCTAAATTACAAATGTAAAAAAATCTAACACAACGAAAAAAATAAAAAAAATCGAAAATTACAAAAAATAATAAACACTAAATTATGAAAAAACAAAAATAAAAACAATTACACCTAATCTAATAGCCCTATAAAAATAAAAAGCCCCCCAAAATAAAAACACCCCCTGACCTACAAAAAACTACCAATAGCTACCTTGCATTCAACTTCAGTGTACTACGGTGACCGTATGAAGAGGATGCTCCGCGCAGGATGGGATCCACTTGCAGGATAGCTCAGTGTCGCCGGGATGAAGATAACATACGCGACCACGATGGATGAAGGTGTCGCTGCCTGGATTAAGACTTCTCACCGCCTAGATGGAGATGGATGTCCAGACCTCAGGAACCGTGAGTATATATTCTGGGGTTAATGTTAGGTTTTTTTGTTTGTTTTTTTTTAGATTAGGGATGGGCACTTGTAAAAGAGCTGAATGCCCTTTTAAGGGCAGTGAAAAAGAGCTGAATGCCCTTTTAAGGACAATGCCCATACAAATGCCCCTTTAGGGGCAATGGGTAGTTTAGGATTTTTTAGAGTTAAGTTTTTTTATTTTGGGAGGTTGGTTGGGTGGTGGGTTTTACTGTTGGGGGGACTTTGTATTTTTTTACAGGTAAAAGAGCTGTTTAACTTAGGGCAATGCCCTACAAAAGGCCTTTTTAAGGGCTATTGGTAGCTTATTGTAGGTTTTTTTTATAATTTAGTTTATTATTTTTTGTAAGCTTAGTGTTTTTTATTTTTCATAATTTAGTGTTTATAATTTTTTATAATTTTAGATTTTTTTATTTTTTTCGTAAGGTTAGTTTTTTTTTAAAATTTGTAATTTAGGTTTTTAATTGGTAGTTTTTTTATTTTATTAGAATAGTTATGTTAGGTTAATTTGTAGTTTAATGTTAGGCTTATTTTTATTTATTTTAATATAGCTTTATTGTAATTTTAATTTAAAGTTAGGGGGGTGTTAGGTTTAGGGGTTAATAGTTTAACTTAGTTTTATTGCGATGTGGGGGGCTGGTGGTTTAGGGGTTTATAGGTTTATTTAGTGGCGGCGATGTGGGGGGCCGGAGGTTTAGGGTTTAATAGGTTTATTTAGTAGTAGCAATGTGGGAGGCCGGAGGTTTAGGGGTTAATGGGGTTATTTAATAGCGGCAATATGGAAGGCCCAAGTTTTAGGGGTTAATAATTTTATTTTGTGGCGGCGATGTCAGGGAGTGACGGATTAAGGGTTAATAGCTTTAATTAGTGTCAGCGATGTCGGGAACGGTGGATTAAGGGTTAATAATTTTATTTAGGTGTCCGCGATGTCAGGGGCAGCGGATTAAGGGTCTTTAGACTAGGGGTTTATGTTAGGGTGTTAGGTCTAAATGTAACTTTTTTCCCTCCATAGACATAAATGGGGTTGCGTTACAGAGATTTTTCACTTCAGGTGTTAGGTTTTTTCTAACACTCTCTCCCCATCGATTTCTATGGGGAAAAGTGTGCATGAGCACGTCAAATCAGCTCTTGGATTTTGTGTGGTATGGAGCTTAATCCCACAATTTTGTATACACAAGGAGGCTTTTCAGTAACTCATAATGGCAGTGCTATGGACAGTGAAATAACACAACTTTTTTGGAGTTAGTTTTGCACCCTGTTTAGCGCAAAACTCGTAATCTAGACAAGAGAGAGTTAGATATTAAAAAATGGAAATAAATGATGGTATGTGGATTAAGTGGTCAATTTACAAGTCACTCACTTGTTTGTGCAAAGCATTTAACCCTTTCAGTAATAACGATGGATCTGAGTTGTGGCAGAGTTTCCCACTCAGGTGCTAACAATGGCTCAGAGCCGTCACTAGCACTCTCCCACCTTGAGGGAGATCTTGGGGCTCCCACTCGCTCCTACACCTGTATAGTTACAGGCATTGCCGGGGCTTCACGTTATGTGTGGTGACGTCACGTGCAATGAAGTGATGACGTCACCATGCAACTTTATTTAAAAATGACAATGTTAAGTATAGGAAAAGGGGGCATGTTGCTTAGAAGCCTGTATTTCAGGCTTCTAAGCAGCTACAGACCCTCAAGACTCACCATTGGAAACGTAATCGCTTTACCTTTCCAACAGTGTAAGTATTGGGGATCTGGGAAAAAAAAAGTTAAAAAGAAAATATTTCAAAAAATAAAAAATACCAGTTCATATTATTCTACATTCCTCAGTGGAATTGCAGCACTCTCCAACCTGGCATTTGTCCCCTCATGTATTCTCTTCTCCGGAGACTAGGGCTTCCATTACTAAGGACCTCACAGACTTTCTGGTTTCGAATGATAATCACGAAGTAGATGATTTTACTTTGTGGGACTCGTTGAAAGCGTATATATGAGGCTCATTTATAAAAATAGCAGCAGCGTTGAAAAAACGCAAAGGGGAAACATTGGCACAACTCTTGACAAGCCTATGTTAAATATCAGGTGAACATAAAGCTAACCCTACACCCCAACTATCTAAAAAGCGAGCAGATCTCAAAGCGATGATAGTTCGATTAGAACATGAAAGATCAGCAGATAGGCTTCTTAGGCTTAAAGAAATCTACTACCATAAGGGCAAGAAATCTGACAGATTGCTCGCTAAACGGTTGAGACAATGGACAGCGACAGCATGTATACCTGCGCTGAAAGTAGGGGCGCGATATATCACTAAACCAAAAGATATCGGTAAAGCCTTTGCAGAGTACTATGCCTCTCTTTATAACCTAAAGCATAATGATACACTCCCTCCCCCAACCCCTGACGTCATTAACGCCTTTCTTTCCACCTTGAACCTTCCCCTGGTCTCCCAAGACCAGATGGCCCTTTTGCAGAATCCTATTTCCGCTTCAGAGATCAAGATAGCCATTAAATCTCTTAAAGCCTTTAAATCTCCAGGGCCAGATGGCTTCACAGATTTATTTTATAAAAAATTCCAAATACAGCTAATACCTATTCTAGTACGCTTCTTCACATTAGCGAGTTCTCAAGGTACCTTTCTGGCTAAATTTTTACAAGCTGTTATCATCACACTTCCGAAGCAGGGGAGGGATCCCACGATATCGAGAGTTATGGCCAATATCGTTATTAAACCTTGACGTCAAGATATATGCCAAAATAATAGCTTTATGCCTTAACACTCTTTTGCCCGCATTAATTGACCCTGATCAGGTGGGTTTTGTTCTGCAACGCCAAGGACCTGACAATATCAGACGGCTTTTGAATATTTATTTTGAGGCTCATAGACTACATTTGCCCTGTGTCACCCTGTCGTTGGATGCTGAAAAGGCCTTCAACAGGGTGGGCTGGGAATATATGTTTGCAGTGATGCGGAAATTCGGATTTCCGACCTCTTTTATCACATCCATAGCAGCGCTATACTCTAACCCATCTGCAATAGTTAGAGGACTAGGATTTTGTTCCGAGCCCTTTGTAATAACTAATGGCACGAGACATGGGTGTCCGTTATCACCTCTTATATTCACCCTTATAATGGAACCACTGGCCGCGGCCATCCGCTCCTGCTCACAGATCAGAGGTGTGGAAATACACCATATAGAACAGAAAATAGCACTTTTCGCAGATGACCTGACTGTACTTGTTTCTGATCCTCTCACTTCACTACCAAATCTGTTTTCTCTGTTAGAGAGATTTACCCTAGTTAGTTACTACAAACTCAATGTACTAAAAACAGAAGCGTATACTATAAATATTCTGGAAGATTCCCTTAGCACACTCAAAAATAAGTTCAAATTTCAGTGGTCCACGTCACACATTAAACATTCTCTTCCCTACTATCCACTATCAAAACATCTACTGAGGCATGGAATGTCCCATCCTTATCCTGGTTAGGGCAAATAGCAGCTTTTAAAATGAGTCTTCTTCCCAAATTGACCTATCTTTTCCGATCCCTGCCCATTCCAATCCCCAGATCCACGATTCATAAATTCCAGCAGCATTGCAATAGGTTTATTTGGTGCATCAAAGCTCCTAGAATTGCTACCAGCACTCTGCAACAGCCTGTACTGGTGGGGGGGTGGGGCGGTGGCTCCTAACATATTACGATATCATGAAGCTGCTAGACTGTCACAAGTGACTCAATGGGGTTCGACCCTGCAGAGTAGATGGGCTGAAATTGAACAAGCATCTATTCCATCGGGGCTTACTTTGAGATATCTGATATGGCTCCCCAAACATACCAGACCACTTTCCCTTTTTCTTAATCCTATTGTAACATCAAATTTGAAATTCTGGGACAAAATTCATAACCTGGCTAATATTGCGCCCCATCCATCGCCGTCCCATACGCTTAGAGGGCTACTACTAACTTTGCTTGATACTCATCTGAATCTCTGGTCCAATCTAGGTTTGACCAGTGTTATGGACCTCTATGAGGGAGATAAATTGCTCACCCTCCAAGCCTTCCATCAGAAGTATAATCCACCTTCTTTCCTACATTTTGAATTTTGGAGGTTACGTAGCTTTCTTAAGTCTTGGGGTTTTGGCAAAGGCACCTTGAGAGCCAAAACTAGTTGGGAGACAAGATGGGATTTGGCCCTTCCTCCTACAAGACTGCTCTCCCTTTCATACCTAGACATTCTAAATCCCCCACTTTTTTATATATCTCCACCAATAAGACATTGGGAAACTTCCCTCGCTCTCACACATGAGCCATAACTAGGGAAGACTGCAATCCAATTAACCAAAAAAGCTGTTCATTGTACAACCCCATATGAACTGTTTCTTAAAATTCTACTACAATGGCATATGACGCCTATCCACCTATTTAAAATCTCATCCACCAACTTTCCCAAGTGCTGGAGAGGATGTGATGCATTGGGGACTCCACTACATATTTGGTGGACCTGCCCACAGATTCAACCCCTTTGGCAAAAAGCAACCCAGTATTGTATCATGAAGGGCATTCAAATAACACCATCTCCAAGTATTGGCTTGTTCCATATTATACCTGTACAGTTGACTCTACCACAGAAGCTGTTTTGCATCTAACTATTTTTGGCGATTAAACTGGCCAAATTTGTAAAGTCAATGGAATCATATGTTTCCCACATACATGGTTCGGAGGACCTCCAGATTATGACCTGAGCACATGGTCCTGAGTAAAACTCAGCTGCAAACTACATTTATTTATATACCCATAATGTTATACACATTGACTCCACACTGTGTTTCCCTATGATACTGAGAGTAGTCCTAATTAACCCCCCCTCCCCCCCCCCTAAAAATATATATATATATTTTTTCCTCTTCTCTCTCCTTTTCTTCTCTATCTTCTACCTATCACTCGGCACAAGCCTAAATTCAATATTTTACATTTCAGCAAACAGTGGTTAAACATTAATTAAAATAGCTTAGCACCCAGGTGGGAAAGTACTTAGCACTCAAAGGGTTAAATTATTTTCTTTATTCCTTCTTATGAGGAGCGCACTTTCAGAATGACAACACTGTGTTCTAGAGATTAACTGTATTGTTTTGCGGATAGTAGCAGCAGGCTGCTTGCTAATACTGTATTTGCAGCACTACTAGTTGATGTTCATGCTAAGAATTATTAATAATTGGAAATAAATACTCACAGTCTCCCATACTCCCACAAACAAAACATTTTTTGTTTCTTCCCTCTAACTGTATCTAATATGTGTCAATGCATAACAACAAAACTTTTGGAATAACTTTAAAATAACTTTTTAATTTTTAACTATGAACAAATACAATTGGTAATTTTGCTTAAGGTGCACTTTTTAAATATAAAACCCTGTAAAAAAATAATGTATAACTAAATACAGATGCTTGAGCAAGCTTGTTTATGATAAATCAACACACAACACAAAAAATTAAGAAAGTAATTCAAAAGTCAAAGTTATAAGTAACAGCAACCATCACACCCTTGGGCAGTAAAATAGCAGGAATTAGAAAGGACTTTTTTGTGGGCATTCTATGACAAATTATCGCATAAAAGTTAAATGTTTCTTCTTAAATATTCAAGGTTGAAGGTCACATGATGTTACCTTGAAATTGCAAATAAAAATCAAGTTTGTGATATTTTTTGGGCTTAGCTTTTAAGTGTAAAATATTTTAAAATTAAAATTTTATTTTTAAATAATTTTTGCAACCCTGCTGTAGGAATAATATTATTTCTCAAAGAGGGGTAAAATTTGACTTGAGCAAGTTACTTGATTAATGTCCTCTAGCTAACTACCAAATGTCATCAAAATAAGAGATATTTAGGTTTGGGAGCCATGATGACACTCGGGCACACAGTGCAGCTGGAGATTATGGGAATATTTTTATTCTGCATCTTCTCCATCTCTTCTTCTCCCTCTAACTGTCATGCTGGGACGCCCTAGCCATTGCTAGCGGTGCGGCATCTCCTTCTCTGGTCGTTGCCAGAGGCTGTGTCGGGTCCAGATGTGTGCGGCGCTGACGTCATCACCACACGCTCCTCTCTCTCAGATGCCGGTTCTGGATTCCTGTGGTGCCAATCCTGCACCTATGTAAGTCCCTCTATAATGATCGATCACTGCCCAAGTATAGGTGTTACTTTGTGTGCTCCTGGGTGTGATAGAGCGTTACATCAGTACTGCCTTAATGTGTTTGAACCCTGCCTGTCTGACTACTCTGCCTGTTTAACCCCTAAATTGCTGGACTGATATACTGAACCCTGCCTGTCCCGATTGTTCAGGATTGCCTCTTTGTTGCCAAACCCTGCCTGCCTGATCATTCTAGTGGTTTGCCCATGGACTACTTTACTGTTGCCGAACCCTGCCTGCCTGACCATTCTAGTGGTGTGCCCTTGGACTGCTCTGCCGTTGCCACTGGGGACTGTCCTGCCTGTGGTGAGTGCCCCCCTCCTCATCTTACTAACTTTCTTTGCTCTGGGATATTCCCTATCATTCCAGCTCGATGACGGGTTAACAAGACTACTGGCCGAGTTCGGTCTGAGAGAGGAGTATCCCACGAGCATTACATTATACTTGGGCCATGCAGCCAGATGAGGTAGCATGAGCGGTTTATCATCAAGGGACAGATGTTGGGAACCCATACAACACAGTTGCAGAATATGGATTCCAAGCTAGAAGCTATTACCGCTCAGCTCTCCTTACTAGTTACAGCGAGGGATACCGCTCCTGTTGTTTCACCACCAGCCCCTACTCCTAGTACTGTGATTTCTTCCTCTGCTTCTGGAAGTATACCCCGGATACTATTGCTTGACAAGTATGAAGGTACTACTGATTGCAGGGGTTTTGAATCAGCCAATCAGATTGATCGGAACAGCCAATAGAATGCAAGCTCAATCTGATTGGCTGATTGGATCAGCCAATCGGATTGAACTTCAATCTGATTGGCTGATTCAATCAGCCAATCAGATTTTTCCTAACTTAATTCCGATTGGCTGATAGAATCCTATCAGCCAATTGGAATTGAAGGGAAGCCATCTTGGATGACGTCCCTTAAAGGAGCCTTCATTCGTCGGTAGTCCGTCTGGAAAGAAGGATGTTCCACGTCGGCGGGATGAAGATGGATCCTGTAGTAAGAAGATTGAAGACCCCGCTTGGAAGATGACATCGCCCGGATGGAAGACTTCTTCAGCGCCGCTTGGAAGATGACATCGCCCGGATGGAAGTCTTCTTCTGCGCCGCCTGGAGGATCACTTCATCAGATGGAAGACTTCTTCAGCGCCCCTTGGAGGATCACTTCTGCCACTCCGGATCTCCTCTTCGGTTCCATCCGTGGGTCGGCTGGCTGAAGACAACTCAAGGTAGGATGATCTTCAGGGGGGTAGTGTTAGGTTTATTTAAAGGGGGTTTGGGTTAGATTAGGGGTATGTGGGTGGTGGGTTTTAATGTTGGGGGGTTGTATTTTTCTTTTAAAGGCAAAAGAGCAGTTTTCTTTGGGGCATGCCCCGCAAAAGGCCCTTTTAAGGGCTGGTAAGGTAAAAGAGCTTTGAACTTTTTTAATTTAGAATAGGGTAGGGAATTTTTTTTATTTTGGGGGGCTTTGTTATTTTATTAGGGGGCTTAGATTAGGTGTAATTAGCTTAAAATTGTTGTAATATTTTTAAATGTTTGTAACTTATTTTTTTTTATTTTTTGTAACTTAGCTTTTTTTATTTTTTGTACTTTAGTTAGTTTATGTAATAGTATTTAATTGTAGTTATTTGTATTTAATTTATTTAATTAATGTAATGATAGTGTAGTGTTAGGTTTAATTGTAACTTAGGTTAGGATTTATTTTACAGGTAATTTTGTATTTTTTTTAGCTAGGTAGTTATTAAATAGTTAATAACTATTTAATAACTATTGTACCTAGCTAAAATAAATACAACGTTACCTGTAAAATAAATATAAATCCTAAAATAGCTACAATGTAATTATTAATTATATTGTAGCTATATTAGGGTTTATTTTACAGGTAAGTATTTAGTTTTAAATAGGAATAATTTATTAAAGTATAGTGTAATTGTAACTTAGGTTAGTTTTTATTTTACAGGTAAATTTCTCTTTATTTTAGCTAGATAAGCTATTAAATAGTTAATAACTATTTAATAGATATTGTACCTAGCTAAAATAAATTGAAAGTTACCTGTAAAATAAAAATAAATCCTAAGATAGCTACAATATAATTATTATTTATATTGTAGCTATATTAGGGTTTATTTTAAAGGTAAGTATTTAGTTTTAAATAGGATTAATTTAGTTAATAATAGATATATTATGTAGATTTATTTAATTAATATTTAAGTTAGGGGGGTTTTAGGGTTAGTGTTAGACTTAGGTTTAGGGGTTAATAAATTTATTACAGTGGCGGCGGTGTAGTGGGGGGCAGGATAGGGGTTAATAAATGTATTATAGGTGGCGACGGTGTAGGGGGGGCAGATTAGGGGTTAATAAGTTTAATATAGGTTGCGGCGGGGTCAGGGAGCGGCGGTTTAGGGGTTAAAGTATTTATTTAGTTGCAGCGAGATGCGGGATCAGCAGATAGGGGTTAATAACTTTATTATAGAGGGCGACGGTATAGGGGGGGCAGGATAGGGGTTACTAGGTATAATGTAGGTTGCGGCGGTGTCTGGGAGCAGCGGTTTAGGGGTTAATACATTTATAAGAGTTGCGGCGGGGTCTAGGAGCGGCGGTTTAGGGGTTACTAACTTTATTTATTTGCGGGGGTCTCCGGGGGCGCCGGTATAGGGGGTAGAACAGTATAATTAGTGTGGGTGCTTAGTGACAGGCTAGCAATAAAGCTGTCAAAAAAGCCGAAGAGCAGCGAGATTGGATGAGTGATAACTCTCACAGTCCGCTGCTCATCGCCCCGTACTTGGTGCGCGGCTTTTTGACAGCTTTTTTGATAACTTAGGCGAAATTTTGCAGGTCCGCGGCGGCGAAGGTAGGCGAGCTTAGGCAGGCGTATTGGACCGGCGAAGGCAGGTAAAGTAGACACGTTGAAAACTAGGCCTCACAGTATGCCTTTTGCGTGCGATATGGTTGCGTTGAGCTCCATACCGCACACAATCAGAGCGCTGCTGAGACGTGCTCGTGCATGAGACGTGCTTGTGCATGATTTCCCCATAGACATCAATTGGGAGAGCCAGCAAAAAAAAAACTAACACCTCTGATCACAGAAACAAAAGTTCTGTAACGCAGCCCCATTGATGTCTATGGGGAAATAAAAATACTGTTTAAATCTAACACTCTAACATAAACCCTACATCTAAACACCCGTAATCTGCTGCCCCCAACATCGCTGATGCCTGCCTACAGTTATTAACCCCTAATTTGCCGCTCCCAAAATAAAATTATTAACCCCTAATCTGCCGCTCCCGATATCGCCGCCACTATACTACATTTATTACCCCTAAACCGCCAGCTCCCCACATTGCAACAAGCTAAATTAAACTATATTAGCCCCTAAACCTAACCCTAACGTAACCCTAAACCTAACCTTAACACCCCTAATCTGCCGCTCCCGATATCGCCGCCACAATACTACATTTATTACCCCTAAACCGCCAGCTCCCCACATTGCAACAAGCTAAATTAAACTATATTAACCCCTAAACCAAACCCTAATGTAACCCTAAACCTAACCTTAACACCCCCTAACGTTAATGTAATAAAAATATAGCTAAATTAAATTTACAATTATTAACTAAATAAACCTATTAACCCCTAAACCGACAGCCCCCCCACATCGCAACAAGCTAAATTAAACTATATTAACCCCTAAACATAACCCTAAACCTAACTCCCCTAACTTTAACATAATTAAATTAGATATAAATTAAATTTAAAATTATCAACTAAATACATATTTAAAACTAAATACATACTTACCTGTGAAATAAAACCTAAGCTAGCTACAATATAACTAATAGTTATATTGTAGTTAGCTTAGGTTTTATTTTTATTTAACAGGCAAGTTTGTATTTATTTTAGCTAGGTAGACTAGTTAGTAAATAGTTATTAACTATTTACTAACTACCTAGTTAAAAGAAAAACAAACTTACCTGTGAAATAAAACCTAACCTACCTTACACTAAAACCTAAAATTACAAAAAATAAAAAAACTACCATTACAAAAAATAAAACAACCTATCAATACAAAAAAACCCCGAAATTATCCAAAAAATTAAGATTAAGATGAATAATTCTATCCTATTCTAATACCCTTAAAAAAACACCCCAAAATTAAAAACCCTACTCTAGAATAAACTACCAAGGGCCCTTAAAAGTACCTTTTGGGGGGCCTTAAAAGGGACTTTTGTAGGGCATTGCCCTGAGATAAACAGCTCTTTTGCTCTAAAAAGAATATAAACACCCCCTAACACTATACAAACACCCACCCCCCAAAATACCAAGAGCCCGTAAAAGGGCCTTTTGGGGGCCCTTAAAAGGGCCTTTTGTAGGGCATTGCCCTGAGATAAACAGCTATTTTGCTCCAAAAAGAAAACAAACACCCCCTAACACTATACAAACCCCCACCCCCCAAACTACCAAGGGCCCTTAAATTAGCCAATAGAATGAGAGATGCTTAAATCCTATTGGCTGATTTGAAGAGCTAAGTGACCTTTTAAGGGCAATGCCCATACAAATGCCCTTTTCAGGGCAATGGTTAGCTTTGGTTATTTTAGGGGGGGTTGGTTGGGTGGTGGGTTTTACTGTTGGGAGGGGTGTTTGTATTTTTTTACAGGTAAAAGAGCTGATATCTTTGGGGCAATGCCACACAAAGGCCCTTTTTAGTTCCATTGGTAGTTTATTGTAAGCTAGGTTTTTTTATTTTGGGGGGCTTTTTTATTTTGATAGGGCTATTAGATTAGGTGTAATTCTTTTTTATTTTTAATCATTTGTTTGTTATTTTTCGTAATTTAGTGGGGTTTTTTTGTAATTTAGTTCGTTTTTATTTTTTGTAATTAGATACTTTTTGTAATTTTTAGAGTAGTGATAGGATTTTTTATTGGTAGTTTAGTTTTATTTAATTGGTAGTTAGTTTAATTTTGGTTTAATAATTACAATAGTTTAATTGTTGTTAGTTTAAAATTATTTTTTTTAATTTGACAGGTAAGTTTTAATTTAATTTAAGATAGGGAAATTATCGGCTAGATTACGAGTCTTGCGTTAGGGTTAAAAAGCAGCGTTGAGAGGTCCCAACGCTGCTTTTTAACGCCCACTGGTATTACGAGTCTGGCAGGTACAGGTGTATCGCTCACTTTTTTTCCGCGACTCGAGCATACCACAAATCCACTTACGTCAATTGCGTATCCTATCTTTTTAATGGAATTTGCCTAACGCTGCTATTACGATTCATGGAAAAAGTGAGCGGTAGACCCTCTCCTGTCAAGACTGGTACCGCATTTAAAAGTCAGTAGTTAAGAGTTTTATGGGCTAACGCTGTAACATAAAACTCTTAACTAAAGTGATAAAAAGTACACAAACACCCATAAACTACCTATTAAACCCTAAACCGAGCCCCCCCCCCCCCCCCACATCGCAAACACTTAAATACATTTTTTAACCCCTAATCTGCCGGCCGGACATCGCCTCCACTTCAATAAATATATTAACCCCTAAACCACCGCACTCCCGTCTCACAAACATTAGTTAAATTTTATTAACCCCTAATCTGCCGTCCCAAACATCGCTGACACCTACCTACATTTATTAACCCCTAATCTGCTGCCCCCAACATTGCCGCAACTATATTACATTTATTAACCCCAAAATCTAAGTCTAACCCTAACCCTAGCACCCCCTAACTTAAATATAATTTAAATACATCTAAATAAAATTACTATTATTAACTAAATAATTCCTATTTAAAACTAAATACTTACCTATAAAATAAACCCTAAAATAGATACAATATAACTAATAGTTACATTGTAGCCATCTTAGGATTTATTTTTATTTTACAGGCAAGTTTGTATTTATTTTAACTAGGTACAATAGTTATTAAATAGTTATTAACTATTTAATAACTTCCTAGTTAATATAAGTACAAATTTACCTGTAAAATAAACCCTAACCTAAGTTACAATTACATCATACACTATAATTACATTAATTACCTAAACTAACTAAAATTAATTACAATTAAATAATTAAAATAAACTAAAGTACGAAAAAAAACACTAAATTACAGAAAATAATAAAATAATTACAATTTTATTAAACTAATTACACTTAATCTAATCCCCCTAATAAAATAAAAAAGCACCTCCAAAATAAGAAACATCCCTACCCTATACTAAATTACAAATAGCCCTTAAAGGTGCTTTTTCTGGGCTTTGCCCCAAAGTAATCAGCTCTTTTACCTGTAAAAAAAAAAGACAATACCCCCCAACATTACAATCCACCACCCACACACCCATCCCTACTCTAAAACCCACCCAATCCCCCCTTAATAAAACCTAACACTACCCCCTTGAAGATCACCCTACCTTGAGACGTCTTCACCCAACCAGGCAGAAGTGGTCCTCTAGACGGCCAGAAGTCTTCATCTGATCTGGGCAGAAGAGGGCCTCCAGATGGCCAGAAGTCTTCATCCAGGCGGCATCTTCTATCTTCATCCATCCAGAGCAGAGCGGGTTCATCTTCAAGACCATCCGACGCAGAGCATCCTCTTCCATCTGACGACTAACACTAAATGACGGTACCTTTAATTGACGTCATCCAAGATGGTGTCCCTTCAATTCCGATTGGCTGATAGAATTCTATCAGCTAAACGGAATTAAGGTAGAAAAAATCCTATTGGCTGATGCAATCAGCCAATAGGATTGAATTTCAATCCTATTGGCTGATCCAATCAGCCAATAGGATTGAGCTTGCATTCTATTCGCTGATTAGAACATCCAATAGAATGCAAGCTCAATCCTATTGGCTGATCCAATCAGCCAATAGGATTTTTTCTACCTTAATTCCGATTGGCTGATAGAATTCTATCAGCCAATCGGAATTGAAGGGACGCCATCTTGGATGACGTCACTTAAAGGTACCATCATTTAGTGTTAGTCGTCGGATGGAAGAGTATGCTCCACGTTGGATGGCTTGAAGATGGACCCGCTCTGCTCTGGATGGATGAAGCTAGAAGATGCCATCTGGATGAAGACTTCTGGCCGTCTGGAGGTCCTCTTCTGTCCGGATCGGATGAAGACTTCTGGCTGTCTGGAGGACCACTTCTGCCTGGTTGGGTGAAGACGTCTCAAGGTAAAAGAGCTGATTATTTTGGGGCAATGCCCCACAAAAGGCCCTTTTAAGGGCTATTTGTAATTTAGTATAGGGTAGGGATTTTTTTTATTTTGGGGGGCTTTTTTATTTTATTAGGGGGATTAGATTAGGTGTAATTAGTTTAAAATTTTTTAATTATTTTATTATTTTCTGTAATTTAGTGTTTTTTTTCGTACTTTAGTTTATTTAATTTAATTGTAATTAATTGTAGTTAGTTTAGGTAATTCATTTAATTATAGTTTAGTGTTAGGTGTATTTGTAACTTAGGTTAGGGTTTATTTTACAGGTAAATTTGTACTTATTTTAACTAGGAAGTTATTAAATAGTTAATAACTATTTAATAACTATTGTACCTAGTAAAAATAAATAGAAACTTGCCTGTAAAATAAAAATAAATCCTAAGCTAGCTACAATGTAACTATTAGTTATATTGTAGCTATCTTAGGGTTTATTTTATAGGTAAGTATTTAGTTTTAAATAGGAATAATTTAGTTAATTGTAGTAATTTTATTTAGATTTATTAAAATTATATTTAAGTTTTTTTTTTTTTTTCTCCCTCTTTTCCTTTCCCCCTGCTATTTATACGGTTACTTACCTACCCTGGTTCCCTCCAGTCCCCCTGACTGTGTGTAAACAGGTGGGCTCGGAGTACTGGGTTTAAGGTGCTGTGCTGCGGACCGGGTAATATTTCACATATCTGTATATCTTTTTGTTCTTAGACCCGAATTGTTTGTGTTTGTATTTGTTACTGAAGCATCATGTCTTTACCCTAAAAGACATGTAATTAGTTACTGGAAAATTCCTGAAAATGTATGTAGAGAGCTAACCATCTACCTTGATCTTGTTTGACACTTCGCTAGTAGCAGACCGAAGTTTTCATATATCTTTTACACTGGGACCAGTGTAGTAGGGGCCTATTAGTCTGTTACATATTATTATCATTAGAATTGTTTATGGTATAAAACGGTGTCTGTCATTGCAAGTGTACCAACTGTATTATGAAAGTTTATTTTTTCCTTATAAAGCTCTTTTGAAAAAATAAAATAAATTATATTTAAGTTAGGGGGTCTTAGGGTTAGGGTTAGACTTAGATTTAGGGGTTAATAACTTTTTTATAGTGGCGGCTACGTTGGCGGCGGCAGATTAGGGGTTAATGAGTGTAGTTAGGTGGCAGCGACATTGGTGGCAGCAGATTAGGGGTTAATAAATAAACAGTAGGTGTCGGCGATGTTGGGGGCAGCAGATTAGGGGTTCATAAGTATAATGTAGGTGGCGGCGGTTTACGGAGCGGCAGATTAGGGGTTAATAATATAATGTAGGTGTCGGCAATGTCGGGGGCGGCAGATTAGGGGGTTAATAAGTGTAACATTAGGGGTGTTTAGACTCGGGGTTCATGTTAGGGTGTTAGGTGTAGACATAACTTTTATTTCCCCATAGGAATCAATGGGGCTGCGTTAGGAGCTGAACGCTGCTTTTTGCAGGTGTTAGGGTTTTTTTCAGCAAGCTCTGCCCCATTGATTCCTATGGGGAAATCGTGCACGAGCACATTTAGCCAGCTCACCGCTGACTTAAGCAGCGCTGGTATTGAGGTGAGGGGGGGTAGTTATCAAGCCGTCAACCTCAAATACGCTGGAATTCCGCAGCATATTTGTGGCGAGGCTGATTTGCCTTAGTTATCAAAGGCTAGAGACCGGCAAAAGTAGAATTTTGTGACGTAAACTTCGATCCGCCGGACTCAGTCCGACACAGATCGATTCTTACGTCACTACAGATGTTCCGCACACAAGTGCGGCACAATCTGACTACTTTTGCTAGTTATCAAAAAACTAGCAGGTACGCTTGGCACTTTTACGGCCCAGCGTAACTGGTTTTCAAACCGCCACCCTGGAGGCGGCGGATCCCATAGGAATCAATGGGAGTCTGACCATAGCGAAAGTACAAGTTCGCTGCTGCCAGATATCCCATTGATTTCTATGGGAGCTGTCTACACCTAACACCCTATCATGTACCCCGAGTCTAAACACCCCTAATCTGTCTCCCCTACACTGCCACAACTAAATAAAATGATTAACCCCTAAACCGCCGCTCACGTAGCCCACCGCAAGCTACTCTATACATATTAACCTCTAAACCGCCGCTCCCGGAGCCCACCGCCACCTACATGATACCTAGTAACCCCTTATACCGCCACCCTCTATAATAAAGTTATTAACCCCTATCCTGCTGATCCCGCACCTTGCCACAAATAAATAAATAGTTTAACCCCTAAACCGCCGCTCCCTGACCCTGCCGCAACCTATATTAAATTTATTAACCCCTAATCTGCCCCCCCTACACCGTCGCCACCTATAATACATTTATTAACCCCTATCCTGCCCCCCACTACACCGCCGCCACTGTAATAAAATTATTAACCCCTAAACCTAAGTCTAACACTAACCCTAACACCCCCCTAACTTAAATATTAATTAAATAAATCTAAATCATATTTCTATTATGAACTAAATTAATCCTATTTAAAACTAAATACTTACCTTTAAAATAAACCCTAATATAGCTACAATATAATTAATAATTACATTGTAGCTATCTTAGGATTTATATTTATTTTACAGGTAACTTTGTATTTATGTTAGCTAGTTAGAATAGTTATTAAATAGTTATTAACTATTTAATAACTACCTAGCTAAAAGAAATACAAAATTACCTGTAAAATAAATCCTAACCTAAGTTACAATTAAACCTAACACTACACTATCATTAAATAAATTAAATAAATTACCTACAAATATTTACAATTAAATACAATTACATAAACTAACTAAAGTACAAAAAATAAAAAAAGCTAAGTTACAAAAAATAAAAAAAATAAGTTACAAACATTTAAAAAAATATTTCAACAATTTTAAGCTACTTACACCTAATCTAAGCCCCCTAATAAAATAACAAACCCCCCCAAAATAAAAAAATGCCCTACCCTATTCTACATTAAAAAAGTTCAAAGCTCTTTTACCTTACCAGCCCTTAAAAGGGCCTTTTGTGGGGGCATGCCTCAAAGAATTCAGCTCTTTTGCCTGTAAAAGAAAAATACAACCCCCCCAACATTAAAACCCACCACCCGCATACCCCTAATCTAACCCAAACCCCCCTTAAAATAACCTAACACTAATCCCCTGAAGATCATCCTACCTTTAGTCGTCTTCACTCAGCTGAGCCACCGATGGAACTGAAGAGGAGACCTGGACCGGCAGAAGTGATCATCCAAGGGGCGCTGAAGAAATCTTCCAGCCAATGAAGTGATCCTCCAAGCGGCGCTGAAGAAATCTTCCATCCGGGCGATGTCATCTTCCAAGAGGCGCTGTAGAAGTCTTCTATCCAGGCGAGGTCATCTTCGAAGCCGGGTCTTGAATCTTCATCCCGCCGACGCGGAACATCCTTCTTTCCCGACGGACTACTGACGAATGAAGGCTCCTTTAAGGGACGTCATCCAAGATGGCGTCCCTTCAATTCCGATTGGCTGATAGGATTCTATCAGCCAATCGGAATTAAGGTAGGAAAAATCTGATTGGCTGATTGAATCAGCCAATCAGATTCAAGTTCAATCCGATTGGCTGATCCAGTCAGCCAATCAGATTGAGCTCGCATTCTATTGGCTGATCGGATCGGGGGGTTTGTTATTTTATTAGGGGGATTAGATTAGGTGTAAGTAGCTTAAAATTGTTGTAATATTTTTTTAAATGTTTGTAACTTATTTTTTTTATTTTTTGTAACTTAGCTTTTTTTATTTTTTGTACTTTAGTTAGTTTATGTAATTGTATTTAATTGTAGTTATTTGTAGGTAATTTATTTAATTTATTTAATGATAGTGTAGTGTTAGGTTTAATTGTAACTTAGTTTAGGATTTATTTTACAGGTAATTTTGTATTTCTTTTAGCTAGGTATTTATTAAATAGTTAATAACTATTTAATAACTATTCTAACTAGCTAAAATAAATGCAAAGTTACCTGTAAAATAAATATAAATCCTAAGATAGCTACAATGTAATTATTAATTATATTGTAGCTATCTTAGGGTTTGTTTTACAGGTAATTATTTAGTTTTAAATAGGAATAATTTATTAAAGTATAGTGTAGTGTTAGGTGTAATTGTAACTTAGGTTAGTTTTTAGTTTACAGGTACATTTCTCTTTATTTTAGCTAGGTAAGCTATTAAATAGTTAATAACTATTTAATAGCTATTGTACCTAGTTAAAATAAATTGAAAGGTACCTGTAAACTAAAAATAAATCCTAAGATAGCTACAATATAATTATTATTTATATTGTAGCTATATTAGGGTTTATTTTATAGGTAAGTATTTAGTTTTAAATAGGATTAACTTAGTTAATAATAGAAATATGATTTAAATTTATTTAATATTTAAGTTAGGGGGGTGTTAGGGTTAGTGTTAGACTTAGGTTTAGGGGTTACTAGGTATAATGTAGGTGGCAGCGGTGTCCGGGAGTGGCGGTTTAGGGGTTAATACATTTATAAGACTTGCGGCAGGGTCTAGGAGCGGCGGTTTAGGGGTTAGTAACTTTATTTAGTTGCGGGGGGCTCCGGGGGCGCCGGTATAGGGGGTAGAACAGTGTAGTTTAGTGTGAGTGCTTAGTGACAGGCTAGCAAGAAAGCTGTCAAACAGCCGAAGAGCAGCAAGATCGGATGAGTGATAACTCTCACAGTCCACTGCTTATCGCCCCGCGGCTTTTTGACAGCTTTACTTGATAACTTAGGCGAATTTTTTCAGGTCCGCTGCGGCGATGTGAGGCGAGCTTAGTTGGGCGTATTGGGCCGGCGAAGGCAGGAAAGTTGACACGTTGATAACTAACCCCCGAGATGTGGAGCTAAATTCTGCTCTACGCTCACCTTTTTGCGGCTAACGCCGGGTTTAAAAAAACCCGTAATACCAGCGTTACTGTAGGTGAGCGGTGAGGGAAAACTGTGCATTAGTCACGCATAGCTTTACCGACAAAAACTCGTAATCTAGCCGTATATAAATAAATTAATATAAAGTTATTGGGTCGTTAGGTTTAGGGGTTACTATTTTAAATTAGTTTATTTAATTGTGGGGGGCTTTCAGTTTAGGGGTTAATACTTTATTTTAGTATATTTCATTGTGGGGGCTTGCGGTTTAGTGGTTAATAGGTTTATTATAGCGGCGGTGTGGGTAGACAGCAGATTAGGGGTTAATAATATTAAATAGTTATTTTGATGCGGGTGGGTGGTGGTTTAGGGGTTAATAACTTTAGTATAGTGGTGGCGATGTCGGGAAGTGGTGGAATAGGGGTTAATACATTTTTTTAGTGGCGGCGATGTCGGGAGCGGCAGCTTAGGGGTTAATAAATTTATTATAGTGTTTGTGATGCGGGAGGGCCTCGGTTTAGGGGTTAATAGGTAGTTTATGGGTGTTAGTGTACTTTGTAACACTTTAGTTATGAGTTTTATGTAACAGCTTTGTAGCGTAAAACTCATAACTACTGACTTTAGATGGCGGTACAGATCTTGTCGTTTTAGGCTGTAATGCTCGCTTTTTAGCCGTACCGCAAAACTCGTAATACCGGCGCTAAGGGAATCCCATGAAAAAATATAATTTTTACGTGTGCGGGACTGACGTTGCGGTACAGGCTACAAGGTGTGCGGTACAGCTATACCAACAACATTTATAATAGCTACGTTGCTGTTTTAATGCTGAAAATGCCATATTTTTAGCATTACAAGCCGCAACGCAAACTTGTAATCTAGGTGAGTGTTAATATGTATCTTATAATAAATGTAATTTTATAAATAAAATTGTATTTCTTAATAAAGGGATCATCTATGTTTTTAAATACATCATTTATGTTGTTGACTGTCCCTTTGAGTCATATTATGTATTCTTGCATTGACATCAATTGTTAGACATTTAGCTGTCATTATTTAAATTTCTATTCCTAATATAGATAATTTTAGTTTTAATCTTGAAACTCATGATACTGTTTTTTTATATTTTATACAAATTAACATATACATTTGTCCAACATGTATGAAGTAATGCAATTGTAACAGCAAACTCATGTTCACGTCTATGCCCAATTATTTTATCCATGAGCATTGCGTAATAATTAAAAGCGTAATTGCACATCCGTGATTGTACATATATTTGGATCTAGCAGTGTAATGAATATATTTTAGATATGTTTTTAATATGTTAACAATTGTGCATATTTCTTATATTCAGATATAATGTTTAAAAATATTTAGTGATGCAAATTAATATTTACAAGTTACATAGTAATCGATATTCACTTGATAAAATGGTGGAGGATGGATGGGGAGTTCACGGATGTGCACTTCCGTTTTATCTCTGTGAAGCATAAGCATCATTGTGCAATAAATATACTTATTCCTATATGATGTTGGACGAATCTAAATTCATATGTATATCATCCTAGTTAATGTCTGTTGTAAATTTGATATATGTTGAAAATATGAATGTATACACATTGCTTAAATGTATACTCAAATTTTAAAATATTATATGTAGTCTAATCTTTACCTTGTTCAGTCTCTGTCCCGCTTGCTCCCAGGTCACCTATGTGAGGAGCACTGGCCTCCGAGTTGGGAGCATCAGCGGGGGGCTGAGATGGGGGCAAGGACCACATGCTTGCAAATGAGGAGGGGAATCGGAGTTTGAGGAGCGTGCATAAAGTCTCCTCATGAGGCTTGAGGACTAGTTTCCATTTGGGTGAGCCAGGAGCCTCACCTCTCCGACGGGAACGAGTCCACTCCTTCATGAGGCGGACTTTATTCCACAAACGCAACCTCATATCTCCGAATCTCCTACTCATTTGCAAGGGTGTCCTCTGGATGACTGCCACCCCATTAACCGATATAGCGACAGACATCCAGATGGCATTTTATTCAGCCACAGTCGTCATCCTCCTCCGAGCCCCATAAAGCCGCGGATAATGCTCCTCCACCGCGTAGACCAGTGCCGCACTTTCCTCTCTGGTGAACCTGGGAAGCAGGCTTTAGGAAAATGACAAAAATGGCTACGTGAAATGGACTTTTATATGGGGAAGTAAACATGAGATACACCATGGGACATGGTATCTGTACATCTCATTGGATAAAATAATGTAACTTTGTTAGCATGTCTGTGAGGCCATACTGACTTAAGTCATGTTTGTGTGATGAACTCTTATTGGCTGTACTTAATGGTTCATGGATTCATAACTTTGTAACTTACATACACATACCTCGTAGGGGTGCTATGACTACATTTGGCATGTAGACTTTTCTTTATAATTTTTGGGAATATAATGCGTATGTGACTCATAAATAATATACTGTATCTGTTAACTATTAAGCAATTTTGTTTGCATTTGACTGTCAAAATATATTTTATTTCATAATCCGAAAATAAATATTATCCAGTCACATTAGTAAATCTTTATTTAAGCATGTCGGTTTGAATTTGGTATTTTAAAGTTTAATATTGATCAATAGATGTGTAATATTGTTCAATTTATTTTTAACTCTGATAATTTATTCTAATCCCGAATATTAATATTGTATGTATTCATTTGTTATTAAATAAATATTGTGACTCATTATCAAGTATTTTAATTTATTTACAATCCCAACAATGCACATCTATTGTGTGCTAAGGGACAGTGTGTAAAATTATATTTTACATTTCAGAACTGCAAATCTTCTGTTAAAAGATACGTTTACCACGCTATATTTCACTAATGGTGAAATGCGTTATTTGTATTTAAAATATGCGTTACTTTTATAAATTAAAGGGACATTTTAACAAATAATCATTGTCATTATTTCACATAAATCAAATAGGGCATGTATTTCTATTAAATATTTACATATACTTAATTTATAAAAATCATTCTCATATATATATATATATATATATATATATATATATATATATATATATATATATATATATATATATATATATATATATATATATATATATATATATATATATATAAGGAGGAGCTATGCAATACTGGGAACTATCTGAAGACATCTGGCTAACCATTACAACTATGCATTGTTGGCCACCCACAAATAAACATATATCTCCCAGTAATGCTTTGCTGCTCATGAGCCTATGTAGATTGGTTTTTCAACTAAGGATACCAAGAGAATTAAGCAAATTGGATTATCGAAGCTAAATATACCCTTTTTTTTAAATATGCTCTGTCTGAATCATGGAAGATGAACTGTGGGTTGCATGTCCCTTTCAATAAAAATGAAATAGCCATCACAAGCGATTAACAACAACAACTAAATAGTTAACATATTTACATTTATGATATTGTTCTTATCATTGATAATTGCATGTAATACACACTATTCTAATAGTAAATATGCATAGGTAATGTTTGAAGAAAATAAGATTTAGATGCAGTCATGTCTAAATATAAGAATGAATTTAAATACATTAGTCTAGACACCGTCAAAGGTTATATATATTTAGTTGAAATAGTTTTTTATTGTTGAACATACTTGACAAAACAAAGTGGCTTTGAACATTACACATTAATCATCTTACATATCAGCATCATAACTCAGGTTGAACAATATGCAACTGCTATGCAGTATGTTTCAGTACCTAAATGGAGGTTTCTTATGAGGGAAGTGAACATCATGTCCAAAGAAGAAGAGAATTTGAGCAATATTGTCCTTTCGTGTCCCCTCTCTCCCTTTAGTTCCCATAAGTTTCATCTTTAACCTCACTTTTCCCGTAACAAAAAATTGCAACATTACATTTCAAACACATTAACTCCAGTGCTAAACGAAAATAAATTAGTATAAAAGAAATAATAAAAAAAAAAATATTTTTAACAGTAAAAATAGTAACAAAAATAACAATAACAATAACTTGCCTGCCTCTTTATCTTTTTTACTGCTGTTGATCCAGGGAAGGAGCCCGCGGTCTCATTATCGAACATGGGTTTGTACGTACAGTCTTTGTCTCATATCCCCCATGTCCACTTGTTTGGTTATCTACTTATTATCGTGATCGGGTGTCTGGTCACTATATTTGTGGTCCTATAAACCCTTCAATATCCAGTAGTTCCATACTTTTAAAAATCGTTCATGGTTATCTTGTGTGAAGGATGCTAGTTCTGACATCCTATGGGTATATTTAATCTTTTCCATTACCTCCCCCCAGGTGGGTGCTCCTGTCTTCCAGTATTTAGCCATGCATATCCTGGTAGCTGTACAGAGGGTGCGAATGAAAGTGTTTATAGGTGCATTAAAAGGGTGTATGTGTTCATTTAGTAATGCTTGTGATGCCGTCAATATAATATTTTCAGATAACACCTCACTCAATAGAGTAGATAGGTTGGTCCATAACTGTTTTATGTGTGGACAGTCCCACCACATATGAATGTATGTACCTGTCTCCTCGCATCCCCTGTAACAGTTTTTACTACCCTTTGAAGTGTAGTGTGAGGTGACTATCGGAGTGAGGTACCACCGAAAAGTGGATTTAATGCAATTTTCCTTGAAGTCTGCGCTGATTAACCCTTTCCCGGCTGCCTGGAAAATAGTTTCCCATTCCTCCCTTGTATGTGTTATATTTATGTCTTTTTCCCACTTCTCCATTGATGGAGTTTTAGAAGTAGCCTTAGCCTTCTGTATCGCTATATAGATGTTGGAGATGAGTTTTTTGTTCCTGACCGCGGAACCAGAACATTTCTCTAGTATCGTCAAATTTTTTCTAGGGTTTCGGGGTGCAGCTTTTGTTATGGCCGATGCTAATTGTAGATATAAAAACCAGTGTAATTTTTCAGGTTCTAATTTCTCCTGTATTTGTAGATATGAAGCCATCCTCCCTTTGTGTAGGAAATCCGCCACCCTATATAACCCCTTATTTTCCCATTTCCCTATTTGTGAATGAAAGTCTGGGTTAATAATTGTTCTAATCGGTCTCATCAGTGAGTCCCCTGGAAACAACTATACCACATAGACATCATCTCTTTCGTTAGTCTCGAGGTCTGCGTATTTTTTGGTGGTTGCCCCGGTCGTTCCCAAAGTATGTCATCCGGGTGTTTGCTTCCCGACAAAAGGGTCTCCACTCTCACCCACACCAAATCATTTGGTGTCTAACCGAACAGAGTCGTCTGCACTAACCTCGCTGCTTGATAGTAGTTCAACAAGTTTGGAACTCCCACCCCTCCAATTTGTTTGTGTAGTAATAGTGTACGGGAAGGGATCCTAGCCTCTTTGTTGCCCCTTAGAAAACCTATCAGATCCGTCTGTAGTTTATTAAGTTCTAATGGGGGGATTCTGATTGGCAGAGCGCGGAAAAGGTACAGTATCCGAGGCAGAATGTTAATTTTAATAGCCGATAGACGACCATACCAAGAAAAGCCGCCTGTCCTCCAGGAGCTTATATCTTTCCTAATTGTCTTATATAGTGGGGTGTAATTAAGTTTATATAGTTCTGCTACGTCACTTGATATTCTAATTCCAAGATATTTGATCGACTCTTTAGCCCATGAGAAAGTAAAATTGGCCTCAATTACTTTTTTAGTATGATTTGGAAGGGCAATAGGTAGTGCCTCGCATTTATCTAGGTTTATCTTATAGCCTGATATGGTCGAGTAGTTTTGTAGTATTTGATATAAGTATGGTAGGGATTTCATCGGTTTAGTCAGAGTCAGGAGGACATCATCCGCAAACAGAGAAATTTTGAATTCATGTCCTCCTATCTTGACTCCATGAACCTCTGGGGTCTGGCGAATCATCGCTGCCAAGGGCTCTATGCATAGCGCAAACAACAGTGGCGAAAGGGGGCAGCCCTGTCTTGTCCCATTCCGTATTTCTATAAGTTTTGACTGATAGCCAGCCACTCTAATATGGGCTGTGGGGCGGGAATAATTGTTCCTAATAGCTTGTATAAAGGGACCTTTAAATCCCGATTTCGTTAGGACCTCCATCATAAATTCCCAATCTATCCTATCAAACGCCTTCTTCGCATCCAGAGATAGGACCAGAGAAGGCGTTTTCGTCTTGTTCAGGTAGTCGACCAGGGAGATCATACGTCTGGTATTATCTGGTGCCTCTCTTTCTGATATAAAACCCACCTGATCCGGGTGGATCAGGTCAGGGAGGTACTGTTTAAGTCTGTTCGCCAGAATTTTGGTAAAGATCTTTATGTCTTGATTAATGAGGGAAATAGGTCTATAGCTTTGACATAGTTTGGGGTTTCTACCTGGTTTTGGTATCACAACAATATTGGCTTGTAATATTTCTTTTGGGATATCCCTACCTTGCAAAATGTCATTACAGAATGTTTCTATATGTGGGATTAAAGTGGTTTTGAAAATCTTATAGTACTCTCCTGGGAAGCCATCTGGGCCTGCTGCTTTTCCCGGTTTGAGTTCCTTAATCGCTATAAGCACCTCCCTGGTCGACACCGCTTTATTTAAATCGTAATTGATCTTTTGATCTATGTGTCTAAGTTTTGCGTCTACTAAGAATTGGTGTCGTAGTTGTCTAGTCTTGTCGTCGTGTGCAGTCTTCTCTCCATCATAAAGATGGGCATAGTAATGGGCGAAAATGTCTGCTATCTCTTGGGGGTTAGAAGTAGTCAACCGTCTTCTTTCTGCAAGTGTGGAATCGCATAAGATTTAGTCTTTTCTCTGAGTTTGTGTGCTAAATATCTGTCCGGCTTATTAGAGAACAGAAAATATTGTGATTTTAGTTTTTGGGCTGCTCTGAGGGATGCTTTGTTTAGAATTGTTGCTAATTCGGTTCTTTTAGTTTGCAATTCTTGGAAAGTGTCTGCTGCTAGATTCTTCTGGTGTGTTTTAGTCAGAGTGTCTATTTGTGCCTGTAAAGAGTCGATCTGAGATCTATTAGTCCTGTTTAAAATAGCTTTTTCTTTAATAAGTAATCCCCTTATGAAAGGTTTATGAGCTGCCCATGCATTAATTGGATTGGCGGTGGTGCCTGTGTTTAATTCCCAGTACTCTATTAATTTGCGGGATATAAAATTATGTGTTGTCGGGTTATGGATTACATACGGGTCAAAGTTCCATGAGCGAGCTGTACTGGTTTGGAATGTTTCTTTAATGTCCACTTGGACTATTGAATGATCAGACCATACGCATGCATGGATAGTGGAGGCCCTTAAATCTGGGATCCAAATCTGGCTCACATAGACGTAATCTAGTTTAGAGTAGATTTTATGTGCATGGGAGTAGTATGTGTAATCTGTGGTTTTGCCATATAAGGTGTCCCACGAATCTATTATGTTGTGAGATAGGAAAACCTCTTTAATCTTTTTGACCAAGGAATTGTGTCTCAATTGTTTCTGAGTTAACTTATGTTCTCTTGTGTCTAAATGTGCATATATATTGAAATCCCCCCTATCAGTATCCGCGCCTGAGACCATTGAGTGAGCAAGTATGAGATATGTGAGAAGAAAGAAATTTGTGTCTCATTAGGTGCATAGACATTACATAGGACTATTTGTTTGTCTTGAAGTGTCCCTCTTAGTATCAGAAATCTCCCCTCTGGGTCTTTGATTGTTTCCTCTACTACAAATTTTATTGATTGATGAAGTAAAATTGACACTCCCCTCTTTTTTTTGTCTGTTGTAGCATGGAAATGTTGGGTGAAACATTTCGACCAGTATTTTGGTACTATCTCTTTGGTAAAGTGTGTTTCTTGTAAATAGATGATGTTAGCTTTTAGCCTAGAGTATTGGTTCATTGTCCTCCTTTTAATATTCGAATTTAGACCCCTTACATTGTGTGTAATTAGTCTAATGTCCCCCGTCATTACTTACAGTTTGTTTGTTTTTTTGTCTGGGGCTCCTCCCCTGAATCCACCTCTAGATTATGTGTAGTAACCATCTGTAGTTTTTGAAGAAATATGGTTCCTTCCTTAGTCACCTCAAACAAACAGGCAAAACAACATGTTAGAACAAAAATCAACATCAGAGTATAAGTGCTGATAATAACAAAAAACTTATCTTCTCTATAGTTGAAAAATAAATGAAAAACAGTAAACAAAAAAAAATAAAAGAAATCCCAACCCCCTCCCTCCAATCCACATAAACAACATTTCTTAAATACATTTTACCTTCACTGCTTGTAAGCTTAATGTCTAGTACAGGAAATTTAAGGTTTCATCTTTCTTCTTTTCTTAAAAAAGGAAGAAGAGAAAAAAAAGAGAGAAAAAAAACAAAAAAAGGGGGGGGTAAAAGACCCCCACCTCCTCCTAATCAACCAGATGTATGTGTAACTTCTTACATTGCATAACCTAATTGCCTTGCTTCTGAATAAGCTACTGGATCTTTATTTATTTTGGATACTCTGAGTACAGAGTCCTATATTGTCACACTGACCTGCTCTCCTGATCTAAAAATGGATAAAGCAAAGAAGAGAAGAGAGCAGTGCCTTGTGGCATCACACCCTGGAAATACATCTAGTCTATAACTTGACTAGCATACCCTCAATTAAGTTAAGAGATAAAAATGTCACATTTTAGCTTT
Organism: Bombina bombina; assembly: GCF_027579735.1. Lineage (NCBI taxonomy): Eukaryota > Metazoa > Chordata > Amphibia > Anura > Bombinatoridae > Bombina > Bombina bombina. The sequence continues at coordinate 259,546,852 of NC_069499.1, read as the reverse complement.
TCTTTTCGTCACCCTGGTCCATCTCTGTCGTTGTGGTTGGCCCAGGTCAGTTGGTTTCTGTGATGTGTCTTCTGGTGTTTTAGCTTGCGGCAAATCCGGAACCTCCAATTGTAGTTTGCTGCATATTGCTGGGATCTCCAGCTGTTCTTTTAGACTTAGAGATTTCCCATTATGGAAGATATGGAGATTAAAGGGAAATCCCCATCGGTAGCTTATCTGATTCTTCCTCAATAGGGTAGTGAGTGGTTTCAGAAGGAATCTTCGTTGAAGAGTCTTGACACATAGATCCTGAAAGAATTGGATGACTGTCCCTTGGAATTTAAAAGTGGGATTTTTTCTAGATACCGCTAGAATTGCTTCTTTCTCTGTGAATCTGAAAAATTTCACGATTACGTCCCTGGGTGGGGCATCTTCTTTGGGTTCTGAGCTCTCTCCAGTTGAAACTTTTCATCGTCAACTTCCCCAGTAATTGCTTGAAAAAGTTGGTGTAGATAGATGTTTAGTTCATCAGCAGAGACTGATTCTGGTATTCCTTTCAGTCGCAGGTTGCATCTGCGGCTTCTATTTTCGAGATCTTCTAATTTCTCCTGAATCTCATTCATTTCTTGTTGTTGATCCGACATCTGATGTTTCAGGGTTGATAAATCTTCCGTGTTAGTGATTTCTGCTTCCTCTAATGTTTCCACTCTGGTGCCTAGTTCCGTGATGTCACTTTTTATTTCTGCAAGGCTATTAGTGACAGTATTTTGGAAAGAATCGAATTTCTCCCACAGTTTGTCAAAATTCTTATTAATGTCCTGCTTAGACAGCAGGGATTTTAGGTCAGCTTTTGTAGCAGGTATAGAATCTTCGTCGTGGAGTAGTGAGTCAGTGTCAGATTCAACCTCCTCTTCTGCGTTATTACTTGCATTTTCTAAAGCTTTTTCCCCTCTTGCTGGTTTGAAAAACAAGGCAGCCGCTGATGCTTTGGGCCCTTGGGAGGGTTTATTTTGCTTCCTGACTGACATGGCGGCAAGGGAACAGAACCCAGTCAAGTGCTTGAGAATTCCTTTCTTTTGGACTCAAAGATAGAGAGCTGATACCTATTGGGGTAGTTTCACGTTTTGTAGCCAGATATATGCAGGGTGAGTGTAAAGGATGTGTCTCTGTTTTTCCTGTGCTGTAGCTTTAAGTTTTCTTCGTTACTGAATTGTGTATCACATTTCTGACTAGGGTGTGCGTAGTTATAGGGTCAGCCTTATTACATTTTCAGAAGGATTTAAAGGTTTCTATAAATTCCTCCCAGCCAGTCAGAAAGCCCAGGTGTTTGTCGTAGATAGGGAGTGTGCATGAATAATCCTAGTAGTTATGTTGATACATGTTGCTCAGAGCAGGCCCTTTTCTAACTAGCAGATATCTCTAAACAGCGGTGCAATGGCCATTTATAGCTATTTTCAGCTCTTTGCATAAATAATGACAGACCTGCCTTTAGTCTGATTACAGCGGCAATATTAAAATGTCCCACATCCACATGTTGCTATATAAAGGTTTTCTCTTCCTCTCTATCTCCACTCCTGCTTGAACATGTCAAGGGTTTTCACTGACCCCCCCTAATTTATTCTGCTCTCAAACCGCTCCAGTTTCCTAGTGTCTGAACATGCAGCGTAGCTTATAGTAGCTCAGACCTGGCGTCTTTCATTAGCTCCTTTGTAGGATGTTAGAGTTGTAATGTCCCACAATAAACTTTTATTTGATTACATCCCTCCTTCACTTCCGCAACCTGACTGATCTAGGTCACATATCCCACAGCCGTTCAATAAAAGCATGTACTTTTTTCCTTACTTGTCTGTCAGACTTTTCTTTATGTCCGGTGAGCAGAGCCCGTTAATGAGGAGCGGTGCCTGTTAAAGCTTCTTGCGGCTCGTTTGTTAGTTGTTACCCCAGTCTTAGAGTAAAGTTTGTCTAGCCATGTGGGCAATATGGCGTCTGGGTTCTTACCACTGCTGCCTAAAGTACTTTGAGCGTTCCTGCAGCGTTCTTGTTTCACCTCTCCATCATTTGTCCGAGTGTTCTACTCGTAGTCACCCCAGTCCTGAGTGATTTTGAGGATTCTACTGGTTCTGTAGTAACCTTAAATTGAGCAGTGTTTGCGGAGCTCAGTAATCACAGCTCCATCTTAGGACGGCTCCAAGCCCCGCCCCAAAGGTTATATATATTTAAAGGGACACTCTCCACAAAATAGATATTAACTTTATTACCCATTCCACATTTTGGCATACTCAACCCTGTTATATGAATATACATTTGACCTGTGTGAGGACCTTGTATGTAAGCCTATGTAAACTGGCCACTTATCTCCGTCCTTTGACGGACCTTTTTAATGAATCACTACAGACTGTTAAATGACTCCATGGGAGTCTCTCCATGGGGCACTCTCTCATCAAAATGGCATACAAAAACTAGCTCTGTCTAAAATGTGAAAAGAAACTTAGCTATAATATTGAATTTAAAGATATTTTAATCTACCTATGCTATCTTGCAACTAACGATAACATAAGAACTAAACTATATTTTGGAGAAATAATTATTCTTACAAATCTCTACAAATTTGAATGATAGATATTATAATTAAATTAGGAAATTAAGATAGACTGTTACTTTAATCTAGCAATTTCCCCCCTACACATTTCTTAAAGGAACATAAAACAAGATGTTAGAGAGAAAAAATATAATACTAATAATAATAATATGTACTGTAATTACTTTAACTGCAAATTTATATTGCATAGCCTCACCATTAACCCTTTATTTACATGTTCTGAATTGTACAGCTCTAACCCCCCCCCCCCCCCAAACACACACACCATTCATATTTCTATCTCCATCTTTGCTTTGGTACAATACAAGACTTTAACACTCATCTGCTGGAGCTGTGTTGATCTATTAAAGTAAATTTAAAACAAGCTAACTGTATTAAATCTAATAGCAGGCATGTGCTTGGAAAATAGACCATTTAATAACCAGTTATGGGGCTATTATTTTCTTTCCATTTCCTTCTAATATTAGAAGGATGTGTTTGTTAGTGTCTCACTTGGATGGACATAGAGATAGATATATATACACACACACACATACATTTATATATATATATATATATACTGTATATATATATATATATATATATATATATATATATATATATATATATATATATATATATATATATATATATATATATAGTATATATACAAACACACACATATATATATTATATATATATATATATATATATAACAATAACTAAAATATTTTTTTTTTATTCAGCAAACGTGCAAATCTGTAAGAAAAAACAAAGAAGAACATTATTAGAATATGAAAGCAAGTATGTTATTTAATAACACAATAAAACAACATTTTAATATGTAAGTATAATAGTTCTAAAGTCATCTTCTGTCTATGCTATAAACTTTAGTATTTGTTCTGATATTAAAGCCAGGTCCAGACTGGATATCTATATATACATAATTTGACTAAAATCAAATTTAATTGGCTAATCAAGAGTTGACTTACATATTAACATTTAAAATGAGAGAAATCAATGAATAATATACTATTTTATGCAAATATTCTTTCATTATTACATTTTAGGAAGGACATAATTAAATGTAATATTTCAAATCTCTTTAATGTCAACTGCATAAATGTCACATATGAAATAATAATTTAAGATGAAACGTATTCCTTTATCTGTATGATAGGTCAGAATCTGTATCCTCTATTGCACAAAGTAGGGGGAATGTATATGAAATAAATTGTAATAAAATAGGACATTGTGATAACTAATTGTGAGACACATTCAATTTATTTTTTAAATAATTCCACCATTATTCCTCCTATGTTTTTTTTCAATAGCATGCATTGTGCATGCTAACTTGGTGTATGATTTTTAAAAGTAGATTTTAATCAAAATATCACTCTGCATTATATGTCACATTTATCACTTTCGGAATAGAGGATTTTGTCTAAAATACCATCTAAAATAAATGAATAAGAAGAAACATAAGTGTTTCACATAGGATGTATCCTGCCTCCCCCAGTCTTCTAAAATCTAAAATCTAATAATGTCTAAAATAAATAATACATGAAAACTAATTGTGTGCCATATGATGGATCAGTGGATGGATCAGTACCCCAACCCCCCCCCCCCCCATCTTGGTCCATTCATTGTGTATACTTACCATATGATGGTGTCTTTAAAAATCAGGTGGTTAAGTCATCACAGAAGCCAGTGCCAGAGACAAATGATTTATAGTTTACCTATGATTATAAAAAGTAGTTTATATTTTGATATAGTAATTTCTTGAACAATCCTAACATGTTCACACAATTACACTTTCTTTTAACTAAAACTGTCATTTTCGCAATGCTCATATATAACGTATAGTACTTACCTTCTGAAATAGTTGTTAAAGATGTTGTCTCTGACATTAAGAAGAAAAAATGGGGTTTATTTAGCAGCGCTAAAAAAAGCTAGGAAATGATGATACCAATCTAACTTATGTTTTATACAATCTGGTTTATTTAAAAATTCTTATAACACATAAAAACAACAGCAAATGCTATTCCTAATTAACCTCTTAAGGACATATGACGGAATTTTTCCGTCATAAAACAATTGAGCAAGCTGAAAGCTGTGTCCTTAAAGGGTTAATAAAGGGACGTCTCCCTTATACAACACTAATAAAAATAGACTAGAACCATATATTGATAAACCCTAGAATTCCAGGTATAAAAGAATTAATTCTATAGATAACATATGGCAAGCAACAAATTCTAAGATAAATGGTGAGTTGAATATTTAAAAGGCACAAATGTATCAATCCTAATATATTAAAAGCAAATAGATTCAGCGCTAATGTTCAAATTGATTCAACTGTAATTAGAAGGTGAGCGTAACAGCTTTACAGTTCTTCAGTAACAAATACCGTTATAAAGTTACACAGTTACTTTCTTTGGACATATAATCGGCTCAGGTGTGCTGGATAGTTAAAAAGGCAAAAAACAGCCGTTATTCTGATTCTGGTGCCAAAACAATCGTGGTTAATGGAAATGGTTAATTTAACATATGAATACCTTGATGTCTTTAAAGTTCAGTTTGCGTGTTTTAAAAACCGCAGTGCAAATTAGTGTAGAGGTACCTTAATCTGTCCTGGTTGCAACCGCTGATATTCTTCACTGTGAGGGATTCACAGACTGTTTGTTCCTGGTGCTTCTGATAAGTCACCTGACCTTCTCTTTGATTCAGAGGTCAGGGGTGATGATCCGTTCTGGTGATGTAGTTATCCTTTTTTTGTTTTCCTTTCTTCTTATAGCCCAAATATTGTTTTCATCTGGGTTTCCTCAGGCTTCTTAAGGTTTGAAGAAATCTTTGGTCAGTGTTTAGTAGTAACACCGTATTCCCTGAAGTTACCAAAGGTAGATTTTAACTTGCAGGGTCAGGAGAAAAGTTTAAAGTTGCAGGGTCACATAGCTTTGTGACAGTAGTAAATGAAGTTTAGTAGAGTGTAGCAGGTCCCATTCAATGCGTTTCACCCTTCTGGGCTTTATCAAGAATGCTTATCCTGGCGGAGCCAACTGCCGTTAAGCTCAGATGTGCTTTTATGGAGCTCCTGATTATTGGAACATTTTTGTGAGATATTTATATAGATTAACCCTAAAAATTTAGTTTTTTCTCTGCTGAGGGCTTCAGACACATGTCTAATGCAATATATTATATAGAAGCACATTATCCTTACAGACTTGCCGACGCCATGCGCTTCTAAAGGAAATGAAACCATGCGGTGCATGAGCCATTCTGGATTCTCAAGTCCTCCTCATATCTGCAAAGCCGTCTAACTGACCAGAGATCATCTACTTTGCTACTGACCATGGCGGATTCCTACTCTGCAATAAGAGCTTGCCTGATGGACTTAGGATGCCGCATGACGGGCCACTTTAATTCTCTGACCAACATCATCAGATACGGCTCTGAACCTAATGTGGTGTCGGCTGGATTGGTTGTGGTGCAAGCGGAACCTCATTCTAATATGCAGCTAACTATGGTTCCAGCACAGGAGGCTGTATTGGCACTGTCACGCCAGAACCTGATAGCCCCTTCGCCTTCAACCTTGTATGTAATGGGGGAAGCTGCTTGCTCAGTGGCGGAGCTGTTGAGCCCTCAAGATCAACTAAGCCAGGATTCTCAATACTTATTGAGCGCAACTACTTTTCAGGCCGTCGTGGATGCCTCGCAACTAACTAAGCCACGCATCGCTTCAACCCTGATTCCACCTAGCTCTGATCCACCCGGAAGATCTTACACTCTGCTCTATGGTGCACGCGATGGTGATTTCCCGGTAATGGCATCCTCTAACCAGTTGCAGAAATCTGTGGGGCTGATCCCCTTTACGCCGGTGGAATGGTTCAGAAGCCCTTTTGATCCAGGTGGTTAGCGATACCTCTGCTCTCTGCAAGGTACACGCCGGGGCACTTTTGATCCGGGTAACGAGTGTTATGGGTCATCTGACTGATAAGCAGGACTAGATTGAGGGTCTGCGCCACAGACTGTTTATTGCTTTACAATTGAGCCTGTACACGGAGTTACTTAGTCTCTTTAGCAGCCCCACTATCACTCATGGGGCGCTCTAATGGAAATTAACAGGCTTGATACTAATCTTTATTGCAAGTCACCTACTGCCAGTTTAATTTTGCTACGCTCTCAGAGAATTGGAACGACATGTCCTGCTACACCCAGTACTGGATCTGAGACATTGATATCAACAAGATCTGGTTATCAATAACTTATAAACTCAATCCAAATGTTTTTACATATACTTAGATTGAACATTGCTATTACTTATACTGTTTTGTTATATTATGTTGGCTGTAGTTGTTATTACCCTTTAGCAGCTATATAATCACGATACATCCGCTTTTGGAAATTACTAGCTTCAAATTTGCTGCCTTTGTATTCTTTTTTGTTTGAATGACTGTCTAATGTTAAGTTGTTGTAGCATTACTGGTATAATGCATGTTTTGAGGCTCCCTTTTTAAAGCACTCCTATATCTTCATGCCTCCTAAAATTTTGCTTAGTTGACAATACCTTTTGCTGCTCAGAAATGCCTAAGCACCTTTATAGACTGTATGTGTTCTTTAGTAATATTAAGTTGTAAGTTTATAACTGCAAGAGCAAGTGTTTTATTTTATGACTCACTGATTAACGTGTTGAATGGTTCTATGCAGCACACTAGTACCCTAGGTTATACATAACTCTCATAGATTGTAAATCTGTATTTACATATTTGTATTAGAGTACTGTAATGAAACACAGCATCTATAAGATTTAATGCAAACCAACAGCATTCCCTTATTGGGTAATCTAGTGACATATAGGTGATTTTCTTTTTTTTTTTTCTCATCTCTCTAAATGTTTAAATAATAGATGAGTTGCTTAAGTTACTCTTTAAGATGGTGTTAACTCCTGCCCCACAGCTAATATGTGTATTAAGCTTGACATGTTGTTTGGACTTATGGTTTATATTTAGTTACTCAGTGGCTCTGGAAATGCAAAATCACACCTATCTCATTATGGCACCTATAACCACTCTAGATTATGCTCAAGACCCCATACCTAGAGCCATAATCTTAACGATGATACTCTGTCTAAGCTATAGCTATGTTATTATGGTACTCTCCATTGTACACGTTGATAAGGATTAGCCCTTTATTATTTGTGTTTTCCTAGTAAGCCTCACATATATATATGATACTGTTATTGTAATGGTGGATGTCCAGATTTGTGATGTGCATAGGGACAAGGCTCTTTTTTTAGCTGGTTATGGACACACCTTGTTACATGCTTGTCTCTCTGTCTATAACTAAAAGCTGCAAGTATCCACTAGCAATGTTCAAGTTCATAGTTAGCTCTCTATAGATAGCCCATATTCTCTAATTATTGTGAAGTTTTCTCTTTTCCTTTGGGCCTTCAGTTTACTGGATAAACTGAGGATGCCCTTATCCCCCACAATCTTTACTCCAGCTAGATAGCTTATTTCTTTTTTACACATAGAGAGCAGTCCTATTCCCTATTAGTAAGCAGGGTATATTGTTTGAGGACGATAGGGTCCATTTATAGATGCTGTTGGGCCGTGTCTACTGGGAAAGCACGGTCCAGCATATAAGTTTTTCAAAAGCCCTGAGATCCTACTCCATTCCATTTCACATTGCCCTGTAGTTTATATTTTTAAGACAAATTATCTGGCTCCGCCCCCCCCTTCCCTTCCCCTTTCCCCTATCCCCCCATTATGAGCGGCTCTTGCCCGCTGCATCCCTCATCCCCCTATATACGCAGGCCTATGGGAGGCCTGATAAATGCCAACTCCCTTCCTCTCACTCTTTTCAGTGTATAGAATACCCCTTATTTGAGAGTAGGGACTACTAGCTACCTGTATTATAAAACTGAGACTTCATTTCTATAGGCCCCAGTCACACATGTTTTGATCTCACTGTGCGCATTCTGTATTTAAGGTCATAAAGTCGGTGTTATAATTTATGTCAAATGTTATCTCTCTGTTCTCAACTTTGATATCTTTCATATCTTTGACTCCTACTATTATATAAATATTGAAACTCTATTGTCTAGATAATATTTTGACAAATCCTATATTAGCACATCAATGTCTTAATTCTTATGTACCTTTCATATGTGATTTGTAACAGTTATTTTTCTTTTTGTATTTGTCTTGTGCTGGGACTCACTCCCTTTTCTGTTACTTTTATTCATTGTCTCAATAAAAAAAATTATTTAAAAAAAAAGAATGCTTATCCTGCTAGCTTCTGGCTTTTTAAAGGTATGAATGTGTTTTGATTGGTTCCTTCATTTCCTTTTGATTTCTATCAACACCTGTGTGGCTTCCAATGTAAAGGTGGACTTTATTTAAGTTGGTAATGATTGTTTCTGTGTTGTTATTTAGTTACTTCATATGCAAGGAAGAGAACTTATCATTTCTGCTTTATTAGCATTCACACAATTCAACGTATATATTTCAATTCTAAAGTGCCTTTATTAGATAATATACATTTAGATTGTGCGAACTTAAAATTACCTAAACTGAAACGAAAATATAAGAATCAGAATCATCATTCCCATATCTAGAATTATTGTTAGTGAGCAAAAATTAACGATATATACATATTCCTTTTCAACAAAGGATAGTAAGTTCAACAATTTATAAATTTGTAACAATTTAAAAATGGACGAAACAAAAATATAAGAATCTGAATCATCATTCCCATATCTAGAATTATTGTTAGTGGGTAAAGATTAACAATATATACATATTCCTTTTCAACAAAGGATAGTAAGTTCAACAATTTATAAATTTGTAACAATTTTAAAATGGACGTACAATTAAATCAGAAATTATCAATCCCATAACTAGAGTTATTTCTAGTGGGTGAAAATATGGCTTATTCAATTAATTTATTGATTTTAGGGGGATAAAAATTCCTTTTTAATTACTAGAAAAATGAATTTATATAGGGCTTGTACTATCTTTGCCCAAGGTAAATTGAAATTTTATTGCTTACTTAATGTATGTGAGTATTTTCTATATAAGTGGCTGATTTAACCCGGAAAATGTTCGCATTTTATAAGAGACTTTTATAAGAAGGGGGAAATGTCTATCTCAGAGTTCAAGCTTCCAGGTTGGAGGGTATTCATTAGGTATATAATTTCAGCTTCTGCCTTTAGGAGTTTATTTTCCCAGTTTCCCCCTCTCCAGTCGGGGTGAACTTTTTTAATTCACCAATATTTGAAATCTTTAAGGTTGTTGTGTACTTCCCTAAAGTGGCGATAGATATAAGGGGCAATCTTGACCCTTATATCTATCGCCACTTTAGGGAAGTACACAACAACAACCTTAAAGATTTTAAATATTGGGGAATTAAAAAAGTTCACCCCGACTGGAGAGGGGGAAACTGGGAAAATAAACTCCAATAGGGATAGGTGTTCAGGCATAAGAGGCAGGAAGTAGGGATAGCCGGTTATGTTCATGATTAAGGAATTGACCGAAACATGTAGAACATACTGGTTCCTGAAAATGAGCTGTCCATCTCTTTGATTTTAAAACCCTGTTGCCTGTTATGATTACTTTGCACACATTTTTTTGATATTAAAAGCCTGAAATTCTTTTAAGGATCGCAGTGTTTCTCTTTTGTTCTTTGTTCAACTTAAATAAAGTCCACCTTTACATTGGAAGCCACACAGGTGTTGATAGAAATCAAAAGGAAACCAATCAAAACACATTCATACCTTTAAAAAGCCAGAAGCTAGCAGGATAAGCATTCTTGATAAAGCCCAGAAGGGTGAAACGCGTTGAATGGGACCTGCTACACTCTACTAAACTTCATTTACTACTGTCACAAAACTGTGTGACCCTGCAACTTTAAACTTTTCTCCTGAGCCTGCAAGTTAAAATCTACCTTTGGTAACTTCAGGGAATACGGTGTTACTACTAAACACTGACCAAAGATTTCTTCAAACCTTAAGAAGCCTGAGGGAACCCAGATGAAAACAATATTTGGGCTATAAGAAGAAAGGAAAACAAAAAAAGGATAACTACATCACCAGAACGGATCATCACCCCTGACCTCTGAATCAAAGAGAAGGTCAGGTGACTTATCAGAAGCACCAGGAACAAACAGTCTGTGAATCCCTCACAGTGAAGAATATCAGCGGTTGCAACCAGGACAGATTAAGGTACCTCTACATTAATTTGCACTGCGGTTTTTAAAACACGCAAACTGGGGGGGCGGAGCCAACAGCCAAGGCAGACAGAAGCATATCTCTTTAGCTCTTAGGCCTCGAATTAAAAATATACTTATTTCCAGCACTAAACCTATCTAATTCTATTTGTGGACTACCACTAGTGGATTATGGCCTAAGGAATTATCGATTGGCGAAGAATTATGCAGCTAACTAAATACTTATTTACATCTCCAGAGGAGAGACATTGCGCCATAAGTGGCAAAATTGGCGGGCCTTCTGTTACTACTACTAACTTAAAGATTTATGAGAAGGTTTCTGAAACCAGCCTTAAACCAGTGTCAGATTATGAACTATTATGTTCGATGCTACAAGACCTGGATCAACGGGTGGATCACCATTTTTTTGATCTACGGGATTCCCTGGCAACAGCACTAGAGGGAAAGACCTACAGTCCATTGGTCAGCGAGGAACCCGGAGATACACAGATAGAATCATTGCAGGAATGCCCGCCGCTGACACTACAACAGCAGCTACGACCCTCGCTGCTTCACATGGTCAGTAAAGATATTGTTATCCCATTACAGGGCTACTGTGACCCGCCCCTAGTTGATCACACCACAATCGATGTGAGAGGAGCTACATTTACGGCGGCAACTATATGAAGAGGATGCTCCGCGCAGGATGTCTTCAGGATGAACCCACTCCACGCCGGATGGATGAAGATAGAAGATGCCGTCTGGATGAAGACTACTTACCGCCTGGATGGATCCTTCAAGCGGGACTTCAATAACTGTAAGTGGATCATCGGGGGTTAGTGTTAGATTTATTTAAGGGTTTTTTGGATGGGTTTTATTTTTAGATTAGGGTCTGGGCATGTAAAAGGGCTAAATGCCCTTTTAAGGGCAATGCCCATATAAATGCCCTTTTCAGGGCAATGGGGAGCTTAGGTTATTTTAGATAGTTTTTTATTTGTGGGGGGTTTGGTTGGTTGGGTGGTTGGGTGGTGGGTTTTACTGTTGGGTGGTGTTTTGTTTTTTTTACTGGTAAAAGAGCTGATTTCTTTGGGGAAATGCCCCACAAAAGGCCCTTTTAAGGGCCATTGGTAGTTTATTGTAGGCTAGGGGGGTATTTTGGGGGGGTTTATTTTGATAGGGCTATTAGATTAGGTGTAATTATTTTTTATTTTTGATAATGTGTTTTTTTTATTTTTCGTAATTTAGTGTTTTTTTTTTTTGTAACTTAGTTTTTTTTTCTTTTGGTAATTTAGTACTTTTAATAATGTTTAATAGTATATTTAAATAATTTGAGTAGGGTTAGGGTTTTTTAATATGTAATTTAGTTACTATAATTGGTAGTTTAATTTAATTGTAGGATAATAGTTAATGGTAGTGATGTGGGAGGCCAGAGGTTTAGGGGTTAGTACGTTTATTTAGGTTGCGGCGGGGTCGGGGAGCCGCGAGATAGGGGTTAATAACTTTATTTAGGTTATGGCGGGGTCTGGGAGCGGCGGGATAGGGGTTAATCACTTTATTTAGGTTGTGGTGGGGTCGGGGTACGGCGGGATAGGGGTTAAACATTTTAGTATAGTGGCAGGTGTTTAGTGACAGGGTATAAATAAAGTTTGGAAAAAGCCGAATAGACGCAAGATCGATGACTGCTAGTTAACAACAGTCCGATGCTCATCGGCCCGTACTTGGTGTGCATCTTTTTGGCGGCGTTTTTCATAACTAAGAAAAACATATTGAGATACGCGGCCGCGATGTTAGGCGAGGGTATTGGTGCCGGTGAATGCAACAAAGTTGAGGCTTTGATAAATATCCCCCATTAGCTATCTTTTTAAACAATAACAATTTTTGTGTTGACTGTCCCTTTAAACATTGTTCAGTAAATGCCATTGTACAACAGTTGGAATGTAGTTGTTTTGCCTTCCCTTTGGACAATATAGTGATCAATTTCAGTGCATTCCACAGGACATTTTCGTTTATTACATCATTCATAGTACCTTGCAGACCTGGCTAGTCTCTCAGCTACAGCTTTCTTGAATGTAGACCAGATTAGGAGAGCAGGTATAACAGAGGACATGGGGAAAATCAAGGGAAAGGAATACAACAAATTAGATAAATATATTAATAGAGAATTAAATACTTATATCAATAGAATGAAAATTGTTCTAAAAATAATATAAAGATGTAAATGAATCAAGAAATAAACAAATAGTGAAATGGTAGGATCTGGAGAAAAGAATATGGGACAGTAATGTTCTTTCATTGATAATATTCTCAAAGTTCAATAAGTTTTTAATTAAAATGGATGGAACAAAAATAAATGACAAACAATATTCCATTTACAAATGTAACTTTGGTTAATTAGATGACTAATTAAAAGTGACCCATCTATAGAGCAGGACATTACCTCTTAAATAATCCTTCAGGTGAGTTGATGGGATAAGATTCATATTTAACATTTTAGACCAATGATCTTGGAATTATTTTTTGGTATCTTGAGAAGACAGGTGTTAGGGGTGTCAGCTTTTGATCACAGGTAAAGTAATTAGTGGTTTGGACATTTTTGTTTCCCCATTTGGACTCATTCATGGTTTTTACTAGAAAGTGAAACTGGCAACTTAGATGATGGTGAAATCTTCAAATTATTTATTTAGCAATTAATGTAAGTGAGCTGAGAAACAGTAAGTATTCTAAGGCTTATCGAAGAGGTAAGAAACCTCAGGCTGCAAATTTAGTTTCCAAGTGGTCTCTGCGGGAAATTAGCTTTTGCTGGTCTTGGAAATCAGGGCACTGCTGCTTCCCGCCCACACCTGGCTCCAGGGATGTAAATAATATTATTATTCTCTTATTGTGAAAGTCACAGGTTTGGATAAACATATTTAAGAATACTTAAGTCAATTTTAAGCTGTTGTTGTTTTAACAGCATTTTGAGTGGTGTAGCTAAGATATAGCCAGGTCTGTGATGTCAATTACCTCATCTGCTGGGAGACGTGCATCACAAATAGAGAACATTAATTACCTACCACACACAGATCACACAGACACAGTTTGCTTGAAGCAATTCTGCAGTTCTGTAATGACTCATTCTACCTTGATAGTCTTTTTTAGTTGCTTCATCATTGTCATTCTCTTTGAATGTGACTGAAGTTTGTTACTGAATATGGGTAGATGGGGGACGTGAAAGAATGAGGTTTGCATTTCTCCAGTAGCATGGCATATAGTTACTGTTGAATTCAAGTAAATAATACAGCAAAAAAAAATCAGCAGCTCCTACACCGGTATTATGTTATTATTTGTAAATGAAAAAGGACTGTGTCCATGTCTGTGTGTGTCTATATTTGTAAGATTAAATGTGAGTGTGTATCTGTGCGTATGTGTGTTTGTGTATGCACATGAGTGAGTATGTGCGTGTGAGTGTGTATGTTTGTGTGTGGATGTGTGTGAGTATAAGTGTTCATATGTTATATCGTCAGTACGTGTGTGTGTCTGTGTGAATAAGTGAATGAGTGCTGTATATTTATGAATGCATGCTGTTGTGAGTAAGTGTGTCTCTGTGCATGTATGTGTGTGTTTGTGTGTTTGTATATGTGCGCTTGTGTGTGTGTGTATGTGAGTGTTCATATGTTATGTTTTAGTGTCAGTATGTGTGTGCAGGGCCGCCATCAGGGGGTGAAAGGGGTGAATCCTGTCAGGTGCCCACTGTCTGTGTATGTGAATGAGTATATATGTGCATATGTTATGTTTTAGTGTCAGTATGTGTGGAAATAAGTGTATGAGTGCTGTATATGTGTGTGTGAACGCATGTTGTTGTGAGTATGTGTGTATTTGTGTTTGGGTTTATGTATGTGTGTGTGTGTGTATTTGAGTGTGTGTTTGTGTATGTGAGTATATATGTGCATATGTTTAAGTGTCAGTATGTGTGTGCAGGACCGCCATCAGGGGGTGAAATGGGTGAATCCTGTCAGGGGTCACAATTATTATTATTATTTTTTTTAAATTTGGCAGCCACCAGAGGGAGCTATAGCAGAGTGCTATTGAGCGTGGGAAATATCATTACAAGGAGTAAAGCATTAGCATTTGAGAGGATTTCTGAGTGTGCACTAAACCACTATGCACAGTGTGAGTCAGACGGCAGATCACTTTCATTTGCAGAGGTGGTAGGACTTATTTTGTAAATGTTTTTTATTTCTTTTTGCAATTTCGGATTGTAACTTCAGGGTGGTAGTTGTATGGTGGGGCCAGGGGTCCATGAAAACACATTTTTTTTTTGTAATATGCAGCAGTGTATTTATGATTTTTTGACAATACTGTAGAAATTCTATATTTAAAAACATGCAGAAATGTTTCCTCCTAAATAAACAAATGGTAGGTGCCCTTTTGGCAGATATGATTTATTTATTTATATATATATGTATAATTGTCTTCATAAATAACAGCACTCTTCGGTCTTTATCCTGTAAACTTTCTGTTTATTAATAAACAGAAAGTTTACAGGCTAAAGACCGGAGAGTGCTGTTATTTGTGAAGACAATTGTATATGTATTTTACATGCACCCTGGCAATTTGTAACTTTGTGGAGTAACAAGAGCACTTGGTACTGGATCTTTTGTATATATATCCCACAAAAGTGATTACACCCTCACATGTTTGTAAATATTTTATTATATCTTTTTATGTGAAAACACTGAAGAAATTACACTTTGCTACAATGTAGTAGTAGTACAGCCTGCAACAGTGTAAATTTGCTGTCCCCTCAAAATAACTCAACACTTAGCCATTAATGTCTAAACCGTTGGCAACAAAAGTGAGTACACCCCTAAGTGGAAATGTCCAAAATGGGCCCAATTAGCCATTTTTCCTCCCCGGTGTCATGTGACTCATTACTTTTACAAGGTCTCAGATGTGAATGGGGAGCAGGTGTGTTAAATTAGGTGTTATCGCTCTCACACGCTCTCATACTGGTCACTGGAAGTTCAACATGGCACCTCATGGCAAAGAACTCTCTGAGGATCGGAAAACAAGAATTGTTGCTCTACATAAAGATGGCCAAGACTATAAAAAGATAGTCTATGAATAAGCGCCACTAAGGGGTGCAAAACACTGCTCTTGTCTTCAGGTCTGCCCTCTGTTGTGGGAACACTCCATGTTTTATTTGTACTAATAAAGGTATGTTTTTACTATTTTTCTAACCAAGTAGTGCCTGCATCCATTTTTGTCCTTTTTACCTCTTACGGCTTGATCCGCCGTTTAGCTACGGCACTCCAAGTATCGCTTGTAGCAGAGTGCATTCATTCCCATACTGTTCAGCTTGTATGCACGGACTAATGGTCTGACCGTGTTCCGGACACCCCTGTCTTCTGCCTATAAAAAGATTGCCAAGACCCTGAAACTGAGCTGCAGCACGGTGGGAAAGACCATACAGCGGTTTGACAGGACAGGTTCCACTCAGAACAGGCCTCGTCATGGTCAACCAAATAAGTGGAGTGCATGTGCTCAGCATCATATCCAGAGGTTGTCTTTGGGAAATAGATGTATGAGTGCTGCCAGCATTGCTGCAGAGGTTGAAGTGGTGGGGGGTCAGTCTGTCAGTGCTCAGACCATACATTGCACACTGCATGAAATTGGTCTGCATGGCTGTCATTCCAGAAGGAAGCCTCTTCTAAAGATAATTCACAAGAAAGCCAGCAAACAGTTTGCTGAAGTCAAGCAGACTAAGGGCATGGATTACTAGAACCATGTTCTGTGGTCTGATGAGACCAAGATAAACGTGTTTGGTTCAGATGGTGCCAAGAGTGTGTGGCGGCCACCAGGTGAGGAGTACAAAGACAAGTGTGTCTTGCCTACAGTCATGCATGGTGGTGGGTGTGTCATGGTCTGAACCTGCATGAGTGCTGCCAGCACTGGGGAGCTACAGTTCATTGAGGGAACCATGAATGCCAACATGTACTGTGACATTCTGAAGCAGAGCATGAACGCTTCCCTTCGGAGACTGGGCCACAGGGCAGTATTTCAACATGATAATGACTCCAAACACACCTCCAAGACGCGCTGAGGGTAAAGTTGATGGACTGGCCAAGCATGTTTCCAGACCTAAATCCTATTGAGCATCTGTGAGGCATCCTCAAATGGAAGGTGTGGGAGCGCAATGTCTCTAACATTCACCAGCTCCATGATGTCTTCATGGAGGAGTGGAAGAGGACTCCAGTGGCAACCTTTGAAGCTCTGGTGAACTCCATGCCCACGAGGGTTAAGGCAGTTCTGGAAAATAATGGTGGCCACGCAAAATATTGACACTTTGGGCCGAATTTGGACAAAGCACTTGGGGGTGTGGGAGTGTGCTGTCTTTCAGGACATAAATTGTTTGGGATTTTATTTTTTTGTATATTTTTCTAAGTGTCATTATTATATCAATATTTTGTAATATTTGTTATACTTTGATTGCACCTCTATCCCTATAGTGTTGCTACCTGGTGTCATTTTAACTCTTCTAAAATTTTGAATATTAATTTTGTAAAATATGTACATCTATGTAAACTATTTCTATGTCGCCACAATAAATTCTGGCAGTTCCCAAAACAATATGGGCCAGATTACAAGTGGAGTGCAAATGTTTCTGTGCGAGCGATATTGGGTTTTCCCTTTCGTTTGCATGCAGGTTAAATTGTGCTCATATTACAAGTCAAAAGTAAACACGATCACTTGAGTGCTATTCAAATTAAAATTAAGTCACTATAGCTGACTTTATTTTCAAATACATACAAATAAGTCTAAATCCTGCATTTAACCAGATCTACTGGTATAAGAGAGTACCACAGCTTACGGTTCCACCAAGACCATATAGAGTACAGCATTTTCAAAATCCATAAGTACAGCTGACAGTTGGGAACATTTGTACACCAGATTTTAAGTTGTGCTCTTGGTTGGGGAAAATGGTGTGGGGGGGGACCCAAACATATGTCAAACTTTCAAAAGTACTTTTCTTCATCTATCCATTCTGAAAGATCATTAATGTACAATTTTGAATTCACAGAAGTATTTTTCTTTGCACATTTACAAATATGATTCTTTAAAAAGTGATCTCTTAATTTCTGCTATTTTTTTTATCATGCATGACACACACTGTTGATTTAGGGGATGGCAATGTGCAGACATTTTACCTCATGTGAGTGCTTCTGTGGATGTCTGTGTTTATGTCTTTGTGCTTTTGTTGGTGTCTCTATGAGTGTGAAACTGTGAATGTATTTTTTTTTTCTGTGGGTCTCTCTGTGAGGGTGTGTGTGTGTCTGTCTTTTTGTATTTTCTGTGGATGTCTCTGTGAGGTTGTATGCATTTGTCTGTGCATTTTCTGTGGTTGTCTTCTGTGAGTGTGTGTGTGTGTATGTATGTCTGTATTTTCTGTGGATGCTTTTTTAAGGGTGTGTGTGTGTCTTTGTGAATTTTCTGTGGATGTCTCTGTGAGGGTGTTTGCGTATGTCTTTGTGTGTTTTCTGTGGATGTCTGTGAGAATGTGTGCGTATGTCTGTGCATTTTCTGTGGGTATCTCTGTGAGGGTGTGTGCATATTCCTTTGTGCATTTTCTGTGGGTGTCTCTGTGAAGGGGTGTATGTGTAGGTATGTCTGTGTTTTCTGTGGATTTCTCTGTGAGGGTATGTGCATATGTCTTTGTGCATTTTCTGTGGGTGTCTCTGTGATGGTGTGTGTGTATGTGTGTGTTTGTATGTCTGTGTTTTTTGTGGGTATCTTTGTGAGGGTGTCTGCAAAGATACGTGTTTATTTTCTGTGGGTGTCTCTGTGAGGGTGTGTGTGTATGTCTGTGCATTTTCTGTGGGTGTCTCTGTGAGGGTGTGTGTGTATGTCTGTGCATTTTCTGTTGGTGTCTCTGTGAGGGTGTGTGTATGTATATCTCTGTGTTTTCTGTGGATGTCTCTGTGAGACTATGTGCATATGTCTGTGTGTTTTCTGTGGGTGTCTCTGTGAGGGTGTGTGTGTGTATGTCTTTGTGCATTTTCTGTTGGTGTCTCTGTGAGGGTGTGTGTATGTATATCTGTGTGTTTTCTGTGGATGTCTCAGTGAGGGTGTGTGTATATATGTCTTTGTGTGATTTATGTGGGTGTCTTTCTGTGTGTGTATGTGTTTGTGTGTTTTCTGTGGGTCTCTGTGAGTGTGTATGTCTTTGTGTCTCTGTGAAGAGGTGTATGTGTATGTATGTCTGTGTTTTCTGTGGATTTCTCTGTGAGGGTATGTGCATATGTCTTTGTGCATTTTCTGTGGGTGTCTCTGTGATGGTGTGTGTGTGTTTGTGTGATTTATGTGGGTGTCTTTCTGTGTGTGCATGTCTTTGTGTGTTTTCTGTGTGTGTATGTGTTTGTGTGTTTTCTGTGGGTCTCTGTGAGTGTGTATGTCTTTGTGTCTCTGTGAAGGGGTGTATGTGTATGTATGTCTGTGTTTTCTGTGGATGTCTCTGTGAGGGTATGTGCATATGCCTTTGTGCATTTTCTGTGGGTGTCTCTGTGATGGTGTGTGTGTGTGTGTGTGTGTGTATGTCTGTGTTTTTTGTGGGTATCTTTGTGAGGGTGTCTGCATATGTCTGTGTATTTTCTGTGGGTGTCTCTGTGAGGGTGTTTGTGTGTATGTCTGTGCATTTTCTGTGGGTGTCTCTGTGAGGGTGTGTGTGTGTATGTCTGTGCATTTTCTGTTGGTGTCTCTGTGAGGGTGTGTGTATGTATATCTGTGTGTTTTCTGTGGATGTCTCTGTGAGACTATGTGCATATGTCTGTGTGTTTTCTGTGGGTGTCTCTGTGAGGGTGTGTGTGTGTGTATGTCTTTGTGCATTTTCTGTTGGTGTCTCTGTGAGGGTGTGTGTATGTATATCTGTGTGTTTTCTGTGGATGTCTCAGTGAGGGTGTGTGTATATATGTATTTGTGTGATTTATGTGGGTGTCTGTGTGTGCATGTCTTTGTGTGTTTTCTGTGTGTGTCTCTGTGTGTGTATGTGTTTGTGTGTTTTCTGTGGGTCTCTGTGAGTGTGTATGTCTTTGTGTGTTTTCAGTATGTGTGTGTGTAAATAAGTGTATGAGTGCTGTATATTTGTGTGTGAACGCATGTCTGTTGTGAGTATGTGTATATTTGTTTGTGTGTGTGTGTGTTTGTGTATGTGTGCATATGTGTGCATATTTTATGTTTTAGTGGCAGTATGTGTGTGTCTGAATAAGTGTATGAGTGCTGTATATTTGTGTGTGAACGTGAACGCATGCTGTTGTTAATATGTGTGTATTTGTTTGTGTGTATGTGTGTGTATGTATTTGTATGTGTTTTTGTATGTGTTTGTGTTTATGTGAGTGAGTATATGTGTGCATACAGTATGCTGTGTTTTAGTGTCAGTATGTATGGAAATAAGTGTATGAGTGCTGTATATTTGTGTGTGAACACATGCTGTTGTGAGTATGTGTGTATTTGTGTGTGTGTGTGTATGTGTATGTGTGTTTTTATGTGTTTGTGTCTGTATGTGAGTATATGTGTGCATATGTTATGTTTTAGTGTCAGTATGTGTGTAAATAAGTGTATGAGTGCTGAATATTTGTGTGTGAACGCATGCTGTTGTCAGTATCTGTGTATTTGTTTGTGTTTGTGTATGTGTGTATATGAGTGTGTGTGTATGTTAGTATATGTGTGCATATGTTATGTTTTATTGTCAGTATATGTGTGTGTAAATAAGTGTATGAGTGCTGTATATTTGTGTGTGAACGTTAAATCATGCTGTTGTGAGTATGGCTGTATTTGTTTGTGTGTTTATGTTTTTGTTTGTGTGTGATGCTTTCTGGAATGCAGAATTTCACAGGGAAATCCCTCTATATCATCTAATGTTGGTGGAGTGATCGTTTTACATTTGCTTTCCAGCCGCAGCCAGGTCCGGTATCCTGTGTGTGGCGAGTGACGTAATGACTGACGTTATCGCTAGGGGAAGTCTGGAACTTCAGGTCTGAGTGAGTCTGCCGAGCGGCTCTGAAGTCTCGGTTCGCCCTGTTTGCACTTTATGTGCCTTCGTAATTGTGAGTTTACATTTGTTACCTCCTTGTTTCCTGCCTTGGTTACCTGCTGTGCTGCTCTATGAGGCGCCTCTTTTTATGTCTTTCGGGACATAAATTGTTTGGGACTTTATTTTTTGTATATTTTTTTAAGTGTCATTATTATATAAATATTTTTAAATATTTGTTACACTTTGATTGCACCTCTATCCCTATAGTTTTACTACCTGGTGTCATTTTAACTCTTCTAAAAAATTTTAAATTAATTTAGTAAAATATGTACATCTGTGTAAACTATTTCTATGTCACCACAATAAATTCTGGGAGTTCTCAAAACAATATGGGCCAGATTACGAGTGGAGTGCAAATGTTTCTGTGCAAGCGATATTGAGTTTTCCTGTTTGTTTTCGCGCAGGTTAAATTGCACTCATATTACAAGTAAAAAGTTAACACGATCACTTGAGCGCCATTCAAATTAACGCTTGTCGGGTTAGTGCGTCCTCAGAGCTGTGGTTAACTGTTTTGCAAAACAAAAAAAGTTTCACAAAACACATCAAAAATAAATTACAAGGCTTGACACTCTCTATTACCCCGGTCTTGGCCCTCCTTCATATAGGACTTCAGGACCTTCAGAAATCTCAACAAATATTGGGAGTCACAATTCTGACTGCAGCTAAGGTGTGTATTGCCAGGGCGTGGAAAAAGTCAGAGGCCCCAACCTTAGATCAGATCACCCAACTCATTGACTACTTAGCTTCTATGGAAAGGGGCTTTTCTCAAACCCCCTTAGACACCCAACTATTTCTCACCGTCACCTAAACTCATCTGTCAGATTATCCCTTCCACTCTTTTGAGGTACCTTCCCCTTCTTTTTTTCCCCTCACCTCATTTCCTGTCCCCCCCCTCTTTTCCCTACTCTCTGCTTTATTAATCCTACTCTTTTTCTCATATTCTTCTTTGATCTCTTGTGATGTATCTTATTAGTTGTCCATATATTGAACCTACTAGGGGATATTTGTCTTTAATATCCCCCCTTTGACTATCAAAATCTATCTGACTGCTTGATCCCCCCCCCCAATTGGGGTTAATATACACTTAGCAGACCTATAGGGGCTTGTTCAAACTGTTTCAAATTACTGCATTTTCGATGAGTGTAACAAAGGAAATGTTTACTAGTGAGGAATTATGTATCATTTCATATCTGTATTAGTGATATTATATTTCCTTAATAATGAAAACATACATTGAAGTTGTCCTATTCTTTCTGGTTTTCCTTCGTAGTTGCAGGCATGTGAACTTGCCTGCAATCAGAAACTTGATTTCATGTAGACAACCAACTTCTAGATATATAATGCGATTGTTTTGTACTTTGTACTCAGGCAAAGTTTGTAAGCCTGCTCTTGCAATCTTAGATGTATGTATATCATTCTGCATATATCTTGTATTGTGTTTCACTCAATAAAGCTCTTTAAAACTTAAAAAAAAAAAAAAGCCTTTAGGCAGTTGAAGCAGCGGGTTTTCAACTTTTTTTGCTCCATTGACTATGGGGGAATATGTTATCACACACGTAATATTGTAATGCATAGGTTTAGCGTGACAGATTGATAACTTTTTACTAATACGACCGCATCCCGATGCGGACAAAAAGTTTACTTTTACCGTAATTAATGCTCAAGCTCGAGCGTTAATTAGCACTCCACTTGTTATCTGGCTTAAATGCCTCACTTGGAAATGTTTCTGGAAAAAGAGATCTTCTTAACCATGGCCTCTTCAGTTAACATTAATAAATTCTAAATTTATATTCGTGGGTTACAGTAGAATGACAAAGCAGAGTTTCATTGGGAAATTTCATTAAGTAATTACAACACTTTTCATGTGTGTTTCTGAGCCTAATGTTGTTATGTTATATAGGTATCCGCATTGCAATCAAGATTGTCTGTGAAATGTTCTAAAGGAATGAAATCACAGTGATTCCTATAGTTTCCTATGACAGACTCAACGCTACTCATCTGGACAGTGAGGGTCAACTCACTTTTTTATAGCATTTTGCCTGGCAGACGGATGGCAAGGCTGCCGATTTCTTGCGAAAGTTAAACTCTTGTATTCATTTATTTGTCATTGACTTTCCTTAGTTTCAAGACTACATAGTACATTAATGTGGCATAATTACAATTATTACAAAAACGTAGGCAACATAAGAAAATAAAGTTTTTTTAAAAATTGTATTTGATTTCAAGTTCAATGTCTCATTTGGCATTTATACAGGGATATGTGAAATTTCAGTGTGTGTTTCTGTATAATTGAGCCTGTGACACTAGCTGTATGTATTAGGCCTCTGAGATATACAAGCTCCTGATAAATTGTATGGTTGTTTTCATTTTTATTATATCTGCACCTAAACAGTAGTTGGTTTATTTTGGATATAAGTGAAATATGTTCCAAAAAATATCGGTATGCAAATGACCCTACTGGTAAAACTGATAAAAAAAACAACTAAATGATGGCAATTCTTATTACTATTATTGTAATATTCTGTAGTAATATGACATCAGTGTATGTGAGCAATATTTATAGTTTTATGAAGGACAAATGGATAGAGAGTCCTATCTGTGAGTTACAATTTGATTTATACCACTTGTAAGGGCTGTTACTAAAAAGGGTACAGCTGAGAGATAATTTGAGTATTCAGAGTTATAAAACACATAAAGAATAGTATCTATAAAAAATAAAACTGATAAGGAATAGTAGCTTAGATTCTAATTGACTGGACAGCCACCCAATGTTTATCAGTTACTGATTTTTTTTATTTTCTCAAATTCAAACCCATCCAATCCATTTGTAAAACCCCACTAGCACAGGGACAATGCTAAGTAACTTTTTTTCTTTCAAATTCTACAAATTGGAGCTACGGAAAATATATTTAGCCTTTTTCATCCTCATGAAAACCGTTTATCTGAAAATTGTTAAATGTTAAAGATCTTTTGGCCTGCTCAAAAGGAACCACCATAGACGTGTGCTTAAATTCGTGGATGTCAAATAAGAAAGTGTCAGAGTATGTTTGATGTATTATATGGATAGCTTGTTAGTGAATTTCATCACCAAGTTAAACATTTCCAAGATTCTTCAGGGTCCGTTTTATCACATTAAAATTATTTGGTGATTGTGGGAACTGCAACCTGTAAAATGGGCAAAGTTCTCAAAGATGTTTGCTGGGTAAGCTACTGTGTGTTTATCTGTATGTGTTTTGTGTGTAACCTTTTATCACTCTGATCCTCCTGGGTTAACCACACCTGCATTAACTATTAAACCCCTTCATTGCATAGTATGGGATAAACTATGCACCAATGTAATATTTTACTACTCTTGTATACTATGCTATATATTAAAGGGATATGAAAACCAAGATTTTCCTTTCCTGATTTAGAATATGTGAATTTCTAATTTACTTTTATTATCACATTTTTTTTCTCTGGGTATCTTCTCTTTCTATTTTTGCTATCTTTTGTTGAAAAGCAGGGGCGTATTTCTGGAGCACTATATGACATCAGTTTTGCAAGAATGTTATCCATTTGCAAGAGCCATAGAAAGGCAGGACTATTTCCTGCCATTTAGTTTTTGGGGGTTTCATATCCCTTTAAAGTGTTCATTTCTTAAACAAAAGTTTATAGTAACGTAAACTGAATTTAATGTGTCTGCCAAATTTAATTACATATTTGTATGTTCTATTTTTATTTTAAATACATTTAACATCAGTTAATTAAATAGCATCCAACTTTGTAATTATGCCATATTCTTATGTATGCATTCTCCCTTCTATTTAAGTATATTTGTATGTAATTTGAAGATTCAAGTTTGTTTGGATACTTCTCTCCCCAGGTTATGTAGGGTATTGTTTCTCAACCGCGGTCCTCAAGTACCTCCAACAGACCAGCTTTTCATTATAGCTGAACTAGAGCACAGGTGAAATAATCAGGTGATGGGTGAGAGCAGGTTAGTAACCGTGGTTACTGTTCAGCTGAGTATTTCACCTGTGCTCTAGTTCAGCTATAATGAAAACCTGGTTGTGGGTACTTGAGGACCACGGTTGAGAAACACTGATGTAGGGTATCGGTGAAGAGAATGACTGCTTACACAGATCATTCATAATCTTGATGAAGTAATCTCAAAGCAATCTAGCACACCTCAATGGCCTTTGAGCTTAAAGGGACACTATACCCAAACATTTTCTTTCATGATTCAGATAAAGAATATAATTTTAAACAACATTCCAATTTACTTCTATTACCTAATTTGCTTTATTCTTTAGATATACTTTAATGAAGAAATAGCAATGCACACAGTGAACCAATCACAGGAGGCATCTATGTGCAGCTACCAATCAGCAGCTACTAAGCATATCTAGATATGCTATTCAGCAAAGAATATCAAGAGAATGAAGCAAAATAAATAATAGAACTAAATTAGAAAGTTGTTTATTATTGTATGCTCTTTCTAAATCATGAAAGAAAAAATATGGGTTTATGTCCCTTTAAAACCCAGACCCAGGTGAAAGGATGACCTGGAGGACAGTCAGATTTGAGCAAAATGATTCCTGAGCTTTTTGATTAAAATAAACAAACAAACAAACACCTAGATTACAAGTTTTGTGTTAGAGGCTATGCGGTGCTAACGAGCAGTTTTGTCTCACCGCTCACCTGTTCTGAAGATCCGACATCCATCCTCAAGAAAGCGGCTCTCCCCGTTGATTCCGATGGGGAAATCATGCACGAGCACGTACGACCAGCTCACCGCTGACTGAGGCAGCGCTGGTATTGAAGTGCGGTAATGAGCAAAATTTTGCACAACGCTCACTTTTTGTCTTTTAACGACGGGTTTGCTGCAGGTAAGTGAGCAGATTAGGGGTTCATAAGTATAATGTAGGTGGCGGCCGTGTTCGGGGCGGCAGATTAGGGGTTAATAATTTTATTATAGTGTTTGCGATGCGGGAGGGTCTCAGTTTAGGGGTTAATAGTTAGTTTATGGGTGTTAGTGTACTTTTAAGCACTTTAGTTATGAGTTTTATGTTACGGCCTTGTACCATAAAACTCTTAACTACTGACCTTTAAATGCGTTAGGACTCTTGACGGGGTACCGCTCACTTTTTGGCCTTCCAGGACAGACTCGTAATACCGGCGCTATGGAAGTCCCATAGAAAAAAGAATTTACGAAGTTTACGTAAGTCGTTTTGTGGTAAGGCCAAAGAAGTGTGCGGTGACCCTAAACCTTCAAGACTCGTAATACCAGCGGGTGTAAAAAAGCAGCGCTAGGACCTCTTAACGCTGCTTTTTTACCCTAACGCACAACTCGTAATCTAGCCGTAAGTTTGTATGTGTGCAATTCATATATGTTTTAAACCAGTAAATTAAAGGGAACTGTACAAAGTAATAATATTGGAAAATGTATTCAGAGGTGCAGACCCTATAAAGCTCAATTCAATTTTAGATAAAGAAAGAAAATACAAGGATCAATAGTGCTGATATACAAAATGATAGGGATTTCAGCACACTCAATCAACCAATTAATATCCAAATGGAAGAATCTATTTATATTTATAATGTTACACGTGTAAGACTCAAAAGAGGCAGTGAATAATACTTACAGACCACCATGTGTTTGAACAAAATAAATGTATAATAAAGGGACACAGAACCCACATGTTTTCTTTCACGATTTAGATAGAGCATGCAATTTTAGGCAACTTTCTAATTTACTCCTATTATCAATTTTTCTTCCTTCTATTGCTATCTTTATTTGAAAAAGAAGGCATCTAAACTTTTTTCTTGATTCAGACTCTGGACAGCACTTTTTTATTGGTGGATGAATTTATCCATCAATCAGCAAGGACAACCCAGGTTGTTCACCAAAAATGGGCAGGCATTTAAACTTACATTCTTGCATTTCAAATAAAGATACCAAGAGAATAAAGAAAATTTGATAATAGAAGTAAATTAGAAAGTTGCTTAAATTTTAATGCTCTATCTGAATCACTAAAGAAAAAAAATGGGTTCAGTGTCCCTTTAAATACAAAAATAAGAAAGAAAAAATGATTAAATCAATATTTATTTTCTATGAGAGACGTCTCTAAAAGGGGCTAACCAGTAGAGGAGCTAGCTAGTATATTGGTTTCGAAAAGAGGAAACTTACAACACCTCACCAGTCGGCAACCCTACAGGCTTAAATGAGGGTTATGTTGCCATGAAATACAAATGAGGATCTATGTAGTAACCTCGAAATCAAAATATATATAGTTAATTCATAACAATTTAGAACACATGTAAAGATGCAAACTTAGTTTTCTAAAGAGGAAACTTACAACACCTCCATCAGAGGGTAACCCCACAAATTCATATCAGGGATATATTGCCATGATATTTAAATGAGGATCTATGTAATGACCTCAGAAGCTAAGTGGTATTTAAAGATAATTCATACACATCTAAAACACATGTGAGAATACATTGCACATTACGGAGTTGTTATAGAGATAATTAAACACAACACCTTAATCAGAGAACAACCCCAAGGGTATTTAAGGGTATTTAAATATAAATGATGCTCGTTATAGCATGGACGGCTCACAACAATCCGACCTTTTAGTTATTGTAATTGTAAAACCATCCGTGAATCCAAAGGCATAACGGCACATCAGGATGTAATGAGGGCAAATGATGGCTCCACAGAAGAAAACCAAAATAACTCCGTAGAGTCAGTAGGCAAATCCCCCAAGTCGGCGTCTCATCAGAGAAAACAGCTACCGCCTACACGCATTTCACCCCCCTTGACGGACAGGGACTTCCTCAGGGCTGACGTCATAGAGAAATCTCCAGTCTTTTATAGGCTGAACAAGAACACGCCTCCAAGAAAGATGATGAAAATATTCACCACAACCATAAAACAATTAAAAATATAATGGAAATAATACAATACAAATAAATAATTAAAATAAGTCAATATATATACACACAGTTTTTAAGTTTTATAACAAATTATTTAGCGTCCAGACACATGGGTAAATATTGCCAAATTTATAGGGATAGCCCTGCCGGGCGAGAGTCTCATACCGAAATACAGAAACTGCAGACAAAAAAAATTGCAGGCTCCACAAAAAAGAGCAAATTCAAGTTTTTCATTAAGGCCAACCGGAGCACAAGTCCGTAAGCGATAGATCCAACCTGTCTCCTTTTGAAGAAGACATTTCTCCTGATTACCTCCTGTTTTATGTGTCAAGCCTACATCAATGCCAATGACTTTAAGTAAGTCAGAATTAGAGTCATGACATGTTTTAAAATGTTGTGCTACACTGCTAGTCATTTTCTCATTTTTAACATCATCTCTGTGTTCTCTTACCCTATCTAAGAGTTGTCTCTTTGTTTTTACCACATAATACATCGGGCATGGACAGAAAAGGAGATAAACAACTCCAAAGGTGTGATGGTTTATCAAATGTTAATACAAAAGGTTTTACCTGCAGTTGAAAAATTGTTAGTTTTAACAATATAACTACATGAAATACATTTTCCGCAAGGGAAACTTCCGTTTTGTGATTGGTACATTGTAATCCAATTCTGTTTACGGGGTAAAGTGTCTTCTTACCAGACTATCTTTTAAACTTAAAGCTTTTCTAACATTCAGAAGAGGACACTCTCCAACCTTTCCTGCAATTTTTTTATCAGCAAGTAAAAAGTGCCAATTTGTGGTCAGTATATGGCGAATCTTATCCCAGTAGCAATTATACTGTGTAATGAATCTTACATTGGATTCTTGTTCAATCTGTTTTTCACTCTTTGAAAATAAGGTCTCACCATATTTCATTTTTTGTACTCCCTCTAGAGAGGAACCTTTCTTTCATTTTATTTGCGTAAAAGTTAAAACTAGAATTTGTTAAACAGTTTCTGCGTAACCGCAGAAACTGTCCATAAGGGATACCCTTTTTCAACGAGTGAGGATGGTTACTATGTGCTTGTAATAAACTATTAGTAAATTCTCAGTCTGCAAATATCTCCCTTGTTTTTTAATCAAAATGTCAAGGAAGGTAATGCACAAGTATTAGCTTCATAAGTCAACAAAATGTTGTAACTATTGGTATCCAACATCTTAACGAAAGCCTCTAAACTTGACATATCACCCTTCCATAACATGAAGACATCATTCACATAACGTAAACCACAATTGAACCGATCTCTCAACAATGTCATTGTGAGTACCAAAGACTTCGGAAAGTTCCCAAATTCTTAAGTGAAGATAAGCATAAGTGGCCCCCATAACTGTGCCTCATATTTGTCTAAGATGCTTTCCATCAAAACAGAAAATATTATTTTCAAGCATGAATCTCAATAGAGCAATTACAAAATCAGTATGTTTTTTAAAAGAAGGACCACAATTATCTAAAAAAGATCTACTAGCCACCAGACCAACCTCATGGGGGATTGATGAGTATAAACCCTCAGCATCTAGGGAAACCAAAATTACATCTTCATCCACAATTTTCTGGATGAGATGCCAACTTGGGGGATTTGCCTACTGACTCTACGGAGTTATTTTGGTTTCCTTCTATGGAGCTATCGTTTGGCCTCAATACATCCTGATGTGCCATTATGCCTTTGGATTTTTACAATTACAAGAGACTGTGAGTTTTTGGTGTTAATACCTTTTTGAAGTTAAAAACTTCCTATAACTAAAAGGCTGGATTGTTGTGGGCCTTCCATGCTATACCGAGCACCATTGGAGTAAGGACTTCAATCTGGATGATTGCAACAAGTGATACAACACAGTGCTTCAATTTTAGAAACATTGTTTCTGTGTTGTTTCCATTCCTCAATTATAGCTCTGGTCTTTCTCTGTAACGTTATATTTATAACTATCACATAGATCCTTTTGTGTTTATATCATGACAAATATACCCTTTATGTTGGGGTTGTCCTCTGATTAAGGTGTTGTTTTTAGTTATCTCAATAACAAATCCGTGAATGTGCAATGTATTCTCACATGTGTTTTAGATGTGTATGAATTATCTTTAAATACCACTTAGCTTCTGAGGTCATTACATGGATCCTCATTTAAATATCATGGCAATATAAACCTGATATGAATTTGTGGCGTTACCCTCTGATGGAGGTGTTGTAAGTTTCCTTTTTAGAAAACTAAGTTTGCATCTTTACATGTGTTCTAAATTGTTATGAATTAACTATATATATTTTGATTTTGAGGTTACTACATAGATACTCATTTGTATTTCATGGCAACATAACCCTCATTTAAGCCTGTGGGGTTGCCCTCTGATGGAGGTGTTGTAGGTTTCCTCTTTTCAAAACCAATATACTAGCTAGCTCCTCTACTGGTTAGCCCCTTTTAGAGACGTCTCTCATAGAAAATAAATATTGATTTAATAATTTTTTCTTTCTTATTTTTGTATTTAATAAATGTATTTTTTTCAAACACATGGTGGTCTGTAAGTATTATTCACTGCCTCTTTTGAGTTTTACACATGCAACATTATAAATATATATAGATTATTCCATTTGAATATTAATTGGTTGATTGAGTGTGCTGAAATCCCTATCTTTTTGTATATCAGGACTATTGATCCTTGTATTTTCTTTCTTTATCTAAAATTGAATTCATATATGTTTGTCATGCTATTAGCCTTATTATTTAGTTCCTTTACCTATTTTACAAATTAGGATATATGTTATAAAAATTTGAAAAAATAAACAGCAGTTTTGAATTGTATAGGGCAAATTAATAATAATTGAAATATGCTATAATTAAAAATGTTCCACATTGTTAATAGAACAATTTGTTCAAATTAAATGTAAAAACTTTTTAAAAATAGCTTTAAAATGAAAACAAATAAAAATCACATCTGTAATTGTCAAACTGTATTAATAGCAATGTTATATATTAGATCTGGTCAGATGAAACCATTAATAATGTTCTAAACATTTACACACATTTATCATCACAAAAACATGAAAATATTGCAAATCTTGGCTCATACAATATATACAGCTAGATTATGAGTTGTGCGTTAGCCTAAAAAAGCAGCGTTGGCCGGTCCCAACGCTGCTTTTTAACGCCCGCTGGTATTACGAGTCTTGAAGGTACAGGTGTACCGCTCACTTTTTTGACCAGACTTGGAAATACCGCAAATCCACTTACGTAAATTGCGTATCCTATTTTTTAGCGCCGGTATTACGAGTCTGACAAAAAGTGAGCGGTAGACCCTCTCCTGTCAAGACTGATACCGCATTTTAAAGTCAGTAGTTAAGAGTTTTACACTACAACGCCGTAGCATAAAACTCTTAACTAAAGTGCTAAAAAGTACTCTAACACCTATAAAATACCTATTAACCCCTAAATTGAGGCCCCCTACATCGCAAACACTAAAATAAAAATTTTAACCCCTAATCTGCCGAACCGGACATCGCCGCCACTATAATAAATATATTAACCCCTAAACCTCCGCACTCCCACCTCGCAAACATTAGTTGCATTTTATTAACTCCTAATCTGCCGTCCCTAACATCGCCAACACCTACCTACATTTATTAACCCCTAATCTGCCGCCCCCAACATCGTTGCCACTATACTAAAGTTATTAACCCCTAAATCTAAGTCTAACCCTAACCCTAACACCCACTAACTTAAATATAATTTAAATAAATCTAAATAAAATTCATATAATTAACTAAATTATTCCTGTTTAAAACTAAATACTTACCTATAAAATAATCCCTAAGCTAGCTACAATATATCTAATAGTTACATTGTAGCTAGCTTAGGGTTTATTTTTATTTTACAGGCAAGTTTGTATTTATTTTAACTAGGTAGAATAGTTATTAAATAGTTATTAAGTTATTAACTACTTAATAACTACCTAGCTAGAATAAAGACAAAAGTACCTGTAAAATAAAACCTAACCTAAGTTACAATTACACCTAACACTACACTATAATTAAATTATTTAACTAATTTAACAACAATTAAATACAATCTAAAGTACAAAAAAACCCCACTAAATTTCAGAAAATAATAAACAAATTACAATATTTTTAAACTAATTACACCTAATCTAATCCCCCTAACAAAATAAAAAAGCCCCCCAAAATAAAAAAGCCCTACCCTACACTAAATTACAAATAGCCCTTAAAAGGGCCTTTTGCAGGGCATTGCCCCAAAGTAATCAGCTCTTTTACCTGTAAAAAAAATTACAAATCCCCCCCAACATTAAAACCCACCACCCACGCAACCAACCCTTCTCTAAAACCCACCCAATACCCCCTTAAAAAAAACCTAACACTAACCCCTTGAAGATCACCTTACCGGAAGAAGTCTTCATCCAACCGGGCCGAAGACCTCAACGAAGCTGGGAGAAGTCTTCATCCAAGCCGGGCGAAGTGGTTCTCCAGACGGGCAGAAGTCTTCATCCAGACGGCATCTTCTATCTTCGCCAATCCTGCGCGGAGTGGGGCCATCTTCAAGACATCCGACGCGGAGCATTCTCTTCTTTCCACGGCGACTGAAGAATGAAGGTACCTTTAAGTGACGTCATCCAAGATGGCGTCCCTTCAGTTCCGATTGGCTGACAGAATTCTATCAGCCAATCCGAATTAAGGTAGAAAAAATCCTATTGGCTGATGCAATCAGCCAATAGGATTGAGCTGGCATTCTATTGGCTGATTGGAACAGGCAATAGAATGCCAGCTCAATCCTATTGGCAAATATGATTAGCCAATAGGATTGAAGTTCAATCCTATTGGCTGATTGCATCAGCCAATAGGATTTTTCCTACCTTAATTCCGATTGGCTAATTGAATTCTATCAGCCAATCGAATCTAAGGGACACGATCTTGGATGACGTCACTTAAAGGAACCTTCATTCTTCAGTCGCCATGGAAAGAAGAGGATGCTCCGCGTCGGATGTCTTGAAGATGTACCCGCTCCGCGCCGGATGGATGAAGATAGAAGATGCCGTCTGGATGAAGACTTCTGCCTGTCTGGAGGACCACTTCTGCCAGATTCGTTGAGGACTTCGGCCTGGTTGGATGAAGACTTCTCCGGGTAAGGTGATCTTCAAGGGGTTAGTGTTAGGTTTTTTAAGGGGGTATTGGGTGGGTTTTAGAGTAGGGTTTGTTGTGTGGGTGGTGGGTTTTAATGCTGGGGGGATTTGTAATTTTTTTTATGGGTAAAAGAGCTGATTACTTTGGGGCAATGCCCCGCAAAAGGCCCTTTTAAGGGCTATTTGTAAATTAGTGTAGGGTAGGGCTTTTTTATTTTGGGGGGGCTTTTTTATTTTGTTAGGGGGATTAGATTAGGTGTAATTAGTTTAAAAATCTTGTAATTTGTTTATTATTTTCTGTAATTTAGTGTTTGTTTTCTCCTACATTGGTGTGTCCGGTCCACGGCTTCATCCTTACTTGTGGGATATTCTCATTCCCTACAGGAAGTGACAAAGAGAGCACAACAGCAGAGCTGTCCATATAGCTCCCCCTCTAGCTCCGCCCCCCAGTCATTCTCTTTGCCGCTCTGAACAAGTAGCATCTCCACGGGGGTGGTAAAGAGTATGTGGTGTTAGTTGTAGTTTTTTATTTCTTCTATCAAGAGTTTGTTATTTTAAAATAGTGCCGGTTTGTACTATTTACTCTGCAGCAGAAAGTGAAGAAGATTTCTGTTGAGAGGAGTATGATTTTAGCACCAGTAACTAAAATCCATTGCTGTTCCCATGCAAGACTGTTGAAACCAGATAACATCAGTTGGGGGGAACAGTTTGCAGGCTTAACTGCTTCAGGTATGATCAGTCATTTTTCTAAAAAAAACATGTAATGCTAGAAGACTGTCAGAAATTCCCTCTGGGATAGGTAAGCCATTTTTTCTTAGACTCTGTATAAAATGATGGCTTATATTTAGGGCTCTATGCTGGTTGACACTATTGTGGGCTTTAAAATCGATTGCTTTTTAGCATGTTTTTCACTATAAATAAGGTGTTTTTGCAGACTTTAAAACACTTTTGGGGTTTAATTTTGGCCTGGAACTTATTTGGACACCTAAATCTAGTCAGAAAGGCCCCTCCACTCTGGAATGAAGAGGGAGGAGGCCTCGTTTTCAGGCCTCAATTGCGCAGTTGATTTTGCCTAGGCAGTCCATGCAGCTTCATGTGGGGCATCAGAAAGGACTCCAGAGAGGCTTATTTCCTACTAAAATAATCCCTAAGAAAGGTAAAGACTACAGGGGAAGCTGGGGCTAGTACTGTAGTGTGTTAACCGGTTAATAACTGTTATTAGCTCCGGTTTGGGCATTAAGGGGTTAATTGGTCTGAAAATTTGTGTGCAATCATTTCAAAGCATTAAGGCTCTGTGGTGAAAATTTCATTAAAATCAGATGTTTATTTCATGGTTTTTTGATGTTTCAGTAATAATGTGTGCTCTTTTATTATTTAAAGAGACAGTAACGTTTTTGTCAAAAATAATTTTTATTGCATTGTAGTTCTGTTTAAGCCTGTCAAACATGTCTGAATCTTCAGATAGACTATGTTCTTTATGTCCAAAGGCCAAGGTGGTTCCCCCATTAAATTTATGTGTGCAGTGTGCCATAGCGTCCAACCAGCTTAAGGACAGTACAATCACACTTAAAAATATAGCCCAAGATGATTCTTTAGTTGAAGGTAGTGAAGATAGCTTGCTTTCCTCTCCTTCCGTGTCAACACCAGCTATGCCCGCGCAGGCGATGCCCAGTACATCTAGCGCACCAATTGCGATTACTATGCAACAATTAACATTTTTTTATCCAAACTGCCAGCCTTTCCTAGGAAGCATGATTGCTCAGTTTTAAACACAGACAATGAGCAAGCAGACGCAGAGGATAATTTATCTGTAGTGCCCTCACATCAAGCTGAATTGGCGGTGAGGGAGGGCCTGTCTGAGGGAGAAATTTCTGACAGGAAAAGTTTCTCAGCAGGCAGAGCCTGATACCATAACATTTAAATTTAAGCTAGAACAACTCCGCGCCCTACTTAAGGAGGTCCTAGCTGCACTTGATGATTGTGATCCTTTGGTGATCCCAGAAAAATTGTGTAAAATGGACAATTTCCTAGAGGTCCCAGTACACACTGATGCGTTTGCGATACCTAAAATGGCGGATATAGTGACTAAGGTGTGGGAGAAGCCAGGTGTTCCTTTTGTTCCCCCTCCTATATTTAAGAAAATGTTCCCCATTGTTGACCCCAGAAGGGACGCATGGAAGACGGTCCCTAAGGTAGAGGGGGCAGTTTCAACGTTAGCTAAGCGCACAACTATTCCAATAGAGGACAGTTGCGCTTTCAAAGATCCTATGGATAAAAAATTAGAAGGATTGCTTAATAAAAAAAATTTTCAGCAAGGTTTCCTTCTTCAACCAATTTCGTGCATTATTCCTGTCGCCACGGCGGCGTCTTTTTGGTTCGATGAACTAGAAAATTCGCTCCAGAAGGAGACTCCATATGATGAAGTCATGGACAGAATTCACGCACTGAAGTTGGCTAATTCCTTTATTTTAGATGCCACTTTTCAATTAGCTAAATTAGCGGTGAAAAATTCAGGTTTTGCAATAGTGGCGCGCAGGGTGCTTTGGCTAAAATCTTGGTCGGCGGATGTGTCGTCCAAACAAAATTGCTTACTATTCCTTTCAAGGGTAAGACCCTATTCGGGCCAGAATTGAAAGAGATTATTTCAGACATCACTGGGGGAAAGGGACATGCCCTTCCACAGGATAGACCTTTCAAAGCAAAATATAAGTCTAATTTTCGTTCCTTTCGCAATTTCAGGAATGGACCGGCTCCTAGCTCTACAGCCTCTAGACAAGAGGGTAACAATTCCCAGCCCAAACCAGCATGGAAACCATTGCAAGGCTGGAACAAGGGGAAACAGGCCAAGAAGCCTGCTGCTGCTACCAAATCAGCATGAAAGGATAGCCCCCGATCCGGGACCGGATCTGGTAGGGGGCAGACTCTCTCTCTTTGCTCAGGCTTGGGCAAGAGATGTCCTAGACCCCTGGGCTTTAGAGATTGTCTCTCAGGGGTATCTCCTAGAATTCAAGGACCTTCCTCCAAAGGGAAGGTTTCACATGTCTCGCTTGTCTTTAGACCAGACAAAGAGACAGGCATTCTTACATTGCGTAGAAGACTTTTTAAAAATGGGAGTGATACACCCAGTTCCAAAAGCAGAACAAGGACTGGGTTTTTACTCAAACCTGTTTGTAGTTCCCAAAAAGGAGGGAACGTTCAGGCCAATTCTGGACTTAAAGATCCTAAACAAATTCCTCAGAATTCCATCATTCAAAATGGAAACAATTCGAACAATTTTACCAATGATCCAGGAGGGTCAATACATGACTACCGTGGACCTAAAGGATGCATACCTGCATATTCCGATCCACAAAGTTCACCATCAGTTCCTAAGGTTCGCCTTCCGGGACAAGCATTATCAGTTTGCTGCTCTTCCCTTCGGATTGGCCACTGCTCCAAGAATTTTTACAAAGGTGTTAGGATCCCTTCTAGCAGTGCTAAGGCCAAGGGGCATTGCGGTAGCACCTTACCTAGACGACATCTTAATTCAGGCGTCGTCCTTCCACAAAGCGAAGGCTCATACGGATATTGTTCTAGCCTTTCTAAGGTCTAACGGGTGGAAGGTGAACGTAGAAAAAAGTTCTCTGTCCCCGGTCACAAGGGTTCCCTTCCTGGGAACAATAATAGTCTGAGTAGAAATGAAAATTTTTCTGACGGAAGTCAGGAAGTCAAAACTTTCAAATGCTTGTCGAGTTCTTCATGCCATTCCTCAGCCTTCTGTGGCTCAGTGCATGGAGGTAATCGGTCTAATGGTTGCGGCAATGGACATAGTCCCTTTTGCCAGAATTCATCTAAGACCTTTGCAACTGTGCATGCTCAAGCAGTGGAATGGGGATTATGCAGATTTGTCTCCCCAGATACAAATGGACCAGAAAACCAGAGACTCGCTCCTCTGGTGGTTGTCTCAGGATCACCTGTCCCAGGGAATAAGTTTCTGCAGACCAGAGTGGATCATTGTCATGACCGACGCCAGTCTCTTAGGATGGGGTGCGGTCTGGGACTCCCTGAAAGCTCAGGGTCTATGGTCTCGGGAAGAATCTCTTCTCCCGATAAACATTTTGGAACTGAGAGCGATATTCAATGCGCTCCTGGCTTGGCCTCAACTAGCGGAGGCCAAATTCATAAGATTTCAGTCGGACATCATGACGACTGTAGCGTACATCAGTCATCAGGGAGGAACAAAGAGTTCCCTGGTGATGAGAGAAGTATCCAAGATCATCAAATGGGCGGAGGATCACTCCTGCCATCTATCTGCAATTCACATCCCAGGAGTAGACAACTGGGAGGCGGATTATTTGAGTCGTCAGACTTTCCATCCAGGGGAGTAGGAACTTCACCCGGAGGTCTTTGCCCAGTTAACCAACTATGGGGCATTCCAGATCTGGATCTGATGGCGTCTCGTCAGAACTCAAAGATTCCACGCTACGGGTCCAGGTCCAGGGATCCCAAGGCGACATTGGTAGATGCATTAGTGGCGCCTTGGTCA
The DNA here is from genome assembly GCF_027579735.1 of Bombina bombina. NCBI lineage: Eukaryota > Metazoa > Chordata > Amphibia > Anura > Bombinatoridae > Bombina > Bombina bombina. The sequence continues at coordinate 259,509,413 of NC_069499.1, read as the reverse complement.
TTCAATCTAGCGTATGTCTTTCCACCGTTTCCTCTACTACCCAGGCTAGTAGCCAGGATCAAACAGGAGAAGGCTTCGGTGATTCTAATAGCTCCTGCATGGTCACGCAGGACTTGGTATGCAGACCTGGTGAATATGTTATCGGCTCCACCATGGAAGCTACCATTGAGACAGGACCTTCTAGTGCAAGGTCCATTCGAACATCCAAACCTAGTTTCTCTGCAGCTGACTGCTTGGAGATTGAACGCTTGATTCTATCTAAGCGTGGGTTTTCGGAATCAGTTATAGATACTCTGGTTCAGGCTAGAAAGCCTGTAACCAGGAGAATTTACCATAAGATATGGCAGAAACATCTCTATTGGTGCGAATCCAAGGGTTACTCATGGAGTAAAATTAGAATTCCAAGGATTCTTTCCTTTTTCCAAGAAGGTTTGGAGAAAGGTCTGTCAGCTAGTTCCTTAAAGGGACAGATATCTGCTCTGTCTGTCTTGTTACACAAACGTCTGGCAACCGTGCCAGATGTTCAGGCGTTCGTACAGGCGTTGGTCAGAATTAAGCCTGTCTACAGACCTGTGACTCCTCCATGGAGTCTAAATTTAGTTCTTTCAGTTCTTCAAGGGGTTCCGTTTAAACCTTTACATTCCATAGATATTAAGTTACTATCTTGGAAAGTTTTGTTTTTGGTTGCTATTTCTTCTGCTAGAAGAGTTTCTGAATTGTCTGCTTTGCAGTGTAATTCACCCTATCTGGTGTTCCATACAGATAAGATCGTTTTACGTTCCAAACCTGGTTTTCTTCCAAAGGTGGTTTCCAATAGGAATATTAACCAGGAAATAGTTGTTCCTTCTCTGTGTCCTAATCCAGTTTCTAAAAAGGAACGTTTGTTACACAATCTAGGATTTCAGACAGACATCTTCATTGTTTGTCGTTTATTCTGGTAAGAGGAGAGGTCAGAAAGCTACTGCTACCTCTCTTTCCTTCCGGTTAAAAAGCATCATCCGATTGGCTTATGAGACTGCCGGACGGCAGCCTCCTGAACGAATTACTGCTCATTCTACTAGAGCTGTGGCTTCCACATGGGCCTTCAAGAATGAGGCTTCTGTTGAACAGATCTGTAAGGCAGCGACGTGGTCTCCTCTGCATACTTTTGCCAAATTTTACAAATTCGATACTTATGCTTCTTCGGAGGCTATTTTTGGGAGAAAGGTTTTACAAGCAGTGGTGCCTTCCGTTTAGGTTACCTGACTTGCTCCCTCCCTTCATCCGTGTCCTAAAGCTTTGGTATTGGTTCCCATAAGTAAGGATGAAGCCGTGGACCGGACACACCAATGTAGGAGAAAACAGAATTTATGTTTACCTGATAAATTTCTTTCTCCTACGGTGTGTCCGGTCCACGGCCCGCCCTGGCTTTTAGTCAGGTTTAAAATTTTTGTTTTTGTACACTACAGTCACCACTGCACCCTATGGTTCTCCTTTTTCTCCTGACCGTCGGTCGAATGACTGGGGGGCGGAGCTAGAGGGGGAGCTATATGGACAGCTCTGCTGTTGTGCTCTCTTTGCCACTTCCTGTAGGGAATGAGAATATCCCACAAGTAAGGATGAAGCCGTGGACCGGACACACCGTAGGAGAAAGAAATTTATCAGGTAAACATAAATTCAGTTTTTTTTGTACTTTAGTTAATTTTATTTAATTGCATTTAATTTAGGGAATTAATTTAATTATAGTGTAGTGTTAGGTGTTATTGTAAATTAAGTTAGGTTTTATTTTACAGGTACTTTTGTATTTATTTTAGCTAGGTAGTTTATTAAATAGTTAATAACTATTTAGTAACTATTCTACTTAGAATAAATACAAAGTTGCCTGTAAAATAAAAATAAACCCTAAACTAGATACAATGTAATTATTAGTTATATTGTAGCTAGCTTAGGGTTTATTTTATAGGTAAGTATTTAGTTTTAAATAGGAATAATTTAGTTAATTATAGTAATTTTATTTAGATTTATTTAAATTATATTTACGTTTGAGGGGTTAGGGTTAGACTTAGGTTTAGGGGTTAATATTTTATTATTGTGGTGGTGACGTTGGGGGCGGCAGATTAGGGGTTAATAAATATAATGTAGGTGTCGGCGATGTTGGGGGCAGCAGATTAGGGGTTCATAAGTATAATGTAGGTGGCGGTGGTGTACGGAGCGGCAGATTAGGGGTTAATAATATAATGCAGGTGTCGGCGATGTCGGGGGTGGCAGATTAGGGGTTAATAAGTGTAAGATTAGGGGTGTTTAGACTCGGGTTCATGTTAGGGTGTTAGGTATAGACTTAAATTTTATTTCCCCATAGCAATCAATGGGGCTGCGTTAGGAGCTAAACGCTGCTTTTTTGCAGGTGTTAGACTTTTTTCAGCCAGCTCTCCCCATTGATTCCTATGGGGAAATCATGCACAAGCAAGTTACACCAGCTCACCGCTGACTTAAGCAGCGCTGGTATTGGAGTGCGGTAATGAGCAAAATTTTGCTCAATGCTCACTTCTTGTCTTTTAACGCCGGGTTTGTAAAAACCCGTAATACCAGCGCTGTCTGTAAGTGAGCGGTGAGCATAAACTGCTCATTAGCACCGCATAGCCTCTAACGCAAAACTCGTAATCTAGCCGTAAGAATTTTGTTTTACTATGGTTGCACAATACCTGTGCCTGAATATTAAACCATATAGACTGATGATCACTAGAACCTAAGTTCTCACCCACAGACACCTCAGATACTATATCACTGTTTGTAAGTACTAAATCTAATATAGTTCCTTTACGTGTTGGTTCTTTTACTAGTTGTTCAAGACATTCCCCTTTTAAAGATTCCAGAATATATTTACTTCTAGTTGATTTGGCAACAGGTACTTCCCAGTCTACATCAGGCAAATTAAAGTGCCCCACTACTATAACATTGCCCTTCTTTGTAATATTGGCTATTTCATCAATTAATAAATTGTCTGATGCTTCATCCTGTAATGTTGGTCTATATACTACTATTCTAAACACCCTTCAGTTTCTATAGTTACACTTTCTACATTGTCATTTCTTTCTACAATTTCAGTTACTTTAATATTTTCTTTCACGTACAGAGTAACTCCCTCCCCTTTTTTTCCTACTACTATTTTTTTAAAACAAGATGTAACCAGGTTTGACTGTTTCCCAGTCGTGAGAGTCATTGTACCATGTTTCTGTTATAGCTACTAAATCCAATTTATCTTGAATCATTATTGCTGTAAGTTCAGGTAATGTATTTACTAAACTGTAAGCATTTGTGCACATTGCACGTAGAACATTTCTAGAATTCTCAAATCCTTTTGCATGGTCAATACAACCCCTGCCTACATTATTCAGTCTTATTCCTAAAAGTAATTTTTTTTTATTAAATAAACAAGAAATATGGGCAGAGATTGGAATATATATGTTACCCCTTTAGCTAGAGTTAAATACAGTGTGATAATTCATTGAAAAACAAAACCCTGTAACAAAAGTGTATTTTAAGAAGTATTTTTGCATCAGTCTCTACCTTTCATTTAATAATAAGTAGACACAATAGTCAGACACATTTGTTCTGTATTTCAGCAACACATTTGTCATGTTACAGTCTGATGACACTTATTCATATGCAACTGGAGCTTGCTGAGTGACACAGATATAAAGCAAT